>NC_133657.1:46397516-46728103 GCF_009905375.1 Apium graveolens | reverse complement strand
GAACTCATGATTAAATTATTTAAGATTTAAAAATTTCAAGAAATAGAAAATTTTGAAAATTAAAAAATCTGCAAGAGTGAACTTGTTTTGATCTAAACTTCCGGATCTTGATTTTTATGTCAATCGAACGGCTCTGATACCAATTGTTAGGTCCAAAGGTATCGTAGAATGGGGGGTTGAATACGATACCACCAATTAATTCCGATTCAAAATAAGTTCTTAGTTTATGCTGGAAAGTAAAAACACAACACAATTCAAGGAATATATTTCGATTGATATAAACCTTAATGTTGCTACAATCTAATCAATTGATTAGCTTCTACAGAAATTTCAACAGCATAACAGTATAGTTACAAAGCAATTAATATGAACATGAATGCTCCGTAATGCTCTCCATAAAAGCTTCTCAGTTTGCTGGTGAAGAATTCACTTTTTAATAAATGCTGAGATTTCTGTTTTATTGTAGACTTAAAACAAAATTGAATACGTGGCTTCTTCTGGTCCAAGCATTCTAATTTGCTGCACTTCAAAATAACCCAAGTCCCTAGTAGTCGATTCATATTTCCTTGGAGATTCAACTAGAAGTCAACCAAACTCAAGAGTATAAGGATTTGCCTTGGAGAATTCAATCACTTAGCTTGAAAAGAACCTAAACCGACTTGTATAATCATGAAATCGACTAGTAAGAAGCATACTCGATTTCCTAGAAGTCGATTTGAATTCAAAGGCCAATTCCTTGACTTAGTTTCTACACCAACTCCATACTAGCATTTCATTCGACTAGTTGACCCTTCCATTCGACTAGTAGGTTTATAAAGCCCCTAAAAGTCGATTTAGACAATGTTTTGATTCTACTAGTCGATTTTTATCTTAAGAATGTTTTCTTGCCTTTGACATTTTTCTTGCTTGCATAAAATCGACTAGTAAGACCTTGGATTCAACTAGTGGATACTAGAAGTCGATTTCTTATGATTTTGCCTTAGACAAATTACCAACATTCCATCCAATACTTTTTGCTTGACTAATCATTCCTAAAAGTTGACTTGCATTCCATTTGAGCTTGTACTTGAATTCTTTTAATTCCTTGAACTTGATTCTTGCGATCCCTGAGCTATACCACTACTTGTCTTTCAGTCTTCTGATCTTCGTCTTCAATTCTGAATACATTCTTTTGTATGATCTTGAAATCAATTAACACTTCTTTTGTAGACTTGAATGATCAATCCTGGAATGCTAACGCTTAGTGCACTGGTTTGGTTCACAAACGACTAGCCCTGAATTGAATATCCTTATCCTTTCTGATTGTTCCTTGTTAATGAATTCTGACTTGAGTTCTATAGATTATTTTCTACTGCAATCACTTAATTTCTATACTTGAATCTTCAGCTGTATTAAAATAACAAGTCATCTGATTGTTTATTCTTCACAGAGGCCTGATCACTGAATGATCTTCTTTCTATGACTTCAAATAGACTTGCACTTGTAATACTGTGTTCTGATTCTTGTATGTGTCTGATCATTCTTCTTCTGGATTCCTTGTGTAGACATAGTATTATTAACCTGTCCTGTTCTAGTGTTGTTATTATGTTGTGTTATCACGTAACTATTCATACAGCTACGCAGTCTCACCAACAATCTCCCCCTATTTGATTGTTAAACTTAACAAACAAATTAAATAGAGAGGATAACTCAACTAACAACTAGAAAAAGTAATGTGCCAGGACTTGTAAATAATGCTACTATTTTTCTGGATCAAATACTGCATTTCCAGATTTCTTAAGTAACTGGAATGAAAGATGCATGTTCCTTTAGCACTGAACAGATCTTCAAGTAGTTTCATATTCATTTCCTTGGTTCTTCAACTCTCTGCCAGATAATACTTCTCAGTCTTGAAGTAATCATCAGCAGTTTCTTTTGTACAGCCACATTTCCTGTTGAAAAGCGCATATCTCTCTTGCTTCTCCCCCTATGAGAATCAACTGCTTAAAGGAGATCACCTTCGTCTACCACCTCTCCCGTACAATAAGATCCGCAAATAAGAACTAATGGTACTCCCCTTTTGGAAAACAGCTTCTCCCCTTATGAAGAACAGTTATGAACCAAACCACTTCTTCTGGTCACTAGGAAATCACCTTGTGGTTACCACCTCTCCCGTACAATAGGATCCGTAGTTACAAACAAAAATAGTGTGGTATAGTGTACATGTGCTTTACCTTTTTCCTCCTTCCTGCTATTTCTCCCCCTTAGTTGAGGAATCCTCCAAACTATTATATAAGCTTTTATCTCCCCCTTAGAGAAGGAATGTATGCTGTTGTCTGAAGGAGTTCTCATATGTTACTTGGTTGGAAAAGAAATAACAAGTCATAGTCTGATCAACCATGTCCCTTTAAATGCTACAAGAATGACTTCACTGTTGATCATCATATTCACCAATCTTTCCAACTCCTTATGCCTCCCAAATGTGAGATCACCAAGTGTTACCAATTGTTAGCACCCAAAGGTCCCGAAGTATTCTAATCCAATCTGTAAATGTTAGGTTCCTAAGAGTTAAGTTCCAATCATAAACAGAATCGAGACCCAAAGTATCAAGAACCGTGTTTAGGGATAGGGAATGGGATATGGTGTTCCCATTTTTCTTCCTCACTGTGAGTGTGTGATTCTGTTTCGTGTATCTCACAAGTGTTTCACTCTTCTCTCCACTTGTGTTTACACTCATTCTCACAAGTGTATCACTCCTCTCATAGCTCCAAAATCCAGCGATACCTGCAAGGAAAATCACCTTAGCCATCCTTAAGGAGGTCACAGGTGGTGCAATGGGAGTTCGCAAATCCCCATCCTCGTTAGACTCGTCAGATGAATCTGAGTCATAATCTACAAGTTGCTAGTTTCCCTTTTAGGGTTCCAGATTTGAACTCTGTGAAGGTAAACAATGATCCAAAGAATTTAGCATAAAGATCAAAGTTTCCTTCTAATGTTTGTGAAGACATTTCCTTATGACTCATCAGGTAATATCTGAATCATTGTCAACAAGTTGCCGATCTGCACCTATGTCAGATCCACTATCCGCAGATACATCCGGGTTTATTAGTCCTGGAGAGGTAGACACTGACCACTGATATATAGCTATTGGATCGGTATCCTCTCCTAACCGTAAAATGGTCGAAACTCTTATTTCCGTCAACTCATTCTCTGTGTGTGTAACCTTTCCTTGTGCATCAAGAATTGTTTATATTTGAGGTGGTGACACTACATCGGATACCCTGGCCGACAGGCGAATTTTAATAGACGCACCCTGTTGAGAGGATGAATCTAGTAACTGTTTTGTGCCTTTTCAGCCCTTTTCAGCCATTACATCTTTTTGAGAAGATGTATGGGGGCTAGCAGTTGTCTTGGTTTAAATGCTACTCATCTTTATAGGAGACAGAGCTGCTGGTTTGACGTCAGAACCTTCCTTATGTGGTGCACTAAGGAACTTTCTACCTCACGCTCATTCATACATCATTTTAGGGGTAAGAGAGTGTTGGTTGGTTCTATTTCTGTGTTTGTCTTTATAGTCTGGGATAGAAGTTGTGGGTTTTCAACCTCATGACTATCAATGAAATAAGACCATTGGAGGCTGAACCTGTTTAACAGAACATATGGCACTATAGAGATAAAATGCAATTAAGATCTATAATGAATGAAAATTATGCATTTAATCTTTTGAGAGAAATGATGTACAATAGTGATTTCACAAGATTTTAATGAAATAAGCAATCACTAAAGTAGAAAGAAGTTTGATTTTCTCCTAAAACTGTTCGAGTGCACAAGTCTGTTTTTATGCCTAAAAAGATAAATGATTTGTTAAGACACAGACTGATGACCTAGCAGTATTAAGAGGAGAAAGAAAGATTTTGTCTTTTAATATGAATGAGTTTTGTAAAAGCATTGATCACTTAGGGTAAAGTCTAAGCAATTCTCATTCACGTCAAAAGCTCCATAATCTATCTTTATAAGATTATAATCAACAATATTATTTATTGATAAATAATCTTAATAAGACTGACTATGCTGCTGATTTCAAATTGTAGTGAATCTTTTAGATGTAGCAACTCATATGAATTCACTAGAAATTAAAATCTCACAATTATCCGCAACAAAATATTAACAATATATCATTATCTGATACTTGTCAAGTACTTTAGATACCAATAACTATGTTGCATTTTATTTTAAATATTAAAATAAGATATTAATGAATTGAATACCAATTATCTATCAAAAAGACATCAGCATTTAATTTCATATATCATACAATTGTCAACTCCTAACAACTGTAGTATCTCAAACAATACTGGTTCAATAAATAAGCAACATTAACCAATATTGTCTTGATTGCAATCTTAAAAAAATATTCTAAGTTCCATATACTTTGATCCATTGAGTATTGCATATATTATTAAAGTGTTTAGGAATTTGCAAATAAGTATAAAAATTATTCTAGGTGAACAATATATGGTTACTTCTAATAAAGCAAAATCTTCATTGACCATAATTGTACTCAAGAAAAATTTCCACAATTTTTATATTAGTATAAGTGACTGAAGATAAATATTAATTACTTAGAGGAGTTCTAAGTAATGTCACAAATACTAATAATTCACAATTAGTTCATAGTTAAACTCTTAATTAAATATCATTAACTGATATAAGTCAAAAATTACACACAACTAATCATGCTACAATCATGATATGATTTCAGTGAATTCTTGAGATATGAACATTTCTAAATTCACTAAAACCAAAATCTCATAATTAACTTATAACACATAAGTTACAATCAATATACTAGATATCAATGTTGACAGATTTAGTTATAATCAATAATGCTACCTATTTATTTTAAGTTAGTTTGAATTATGGAGCAAATAATATCACTGAATTGCTTCAATTTCCATAATCCAAACTACCCAAAATAAATATTAAATAAATAAATACTAAATATCTATGAGTTAGATACCAGCACTTAAATATTTATAATTATCATTGAATAATCACCAATAGGATATATGACTTAAATATATGGCAATCACTCTTTGGATAATTAGTAATTTTAGAAATACTTTCTAAGCATATAAAATATTGAGAGTTTTATACACATGACTTAGAAAATACTTCAACTTCCAATATCAGTGATTTTAGAAATAATCATTGACTACTTAGAACAAAAATTCTAAATAATATCACTAATACTAAAAGTATCATAATTATCCGTACAAGATACAAATAACTATGCTGCATATTATTTTAATATAATTCAAATTATGAGACTAATATGGAATGGAATTGTCTACAGTCATAATTTAAATCAATTAAAATGATATTCAAACTTAATGATATAACACTTAACTACCATAAATGTAAATGATATTGTAATCATGATAATCAAGATAGTAGCACTAAGTACGAGGTACTGGATTACTGATAAATTCAGAAGTCCTTTAAATATTGAAGATTTAGTACTTGTGAACTTATATTAAGAATTCCTTATAGATGGGATTTCCAACTAATATGCAATGAATGATATCCCACATTTACAAACCAGTCTTGAAAATTAACTTTAACAAGTGATTTAATAAATGTTTCTGCAAGTGTCTCTTTGACTAAAAGACATGCTCTCGAAATAAATGATACCTGGTGTCAAGGTGCCTTGTAATAGAGTGTTCCACAGAGTTATTAGATTTAAAGTTGTTTCTTATCATAACAAGAAATTAATCTTCTTCCACGAAGTTGACAGCTTCTCGAGATGCTTCTCCTGTCACTTAAGTTGACAGCCTCAGAGATGCTTCTCCTGTCTTTCTTACAACCTGCATAATCTGTATCTATATAGCCAAACATGTTAAGCATAATATCTTTTAGGGTACTTTACTCCAAGAGTTGATAGTCCCTTAAGATATCTAATAATCTTGTTAATAGCTATAAGATTGGATTCTCTAGGATCCACTTGGAACCTTGCACTTTGTCATCTTGAGAACATTACATTTTGTCTATTAGCATTTGAGTAAAAGAGTGAGCTCATCATACCTCTATAGCTTATCATTATACCTGAGTTGTACTGATCAAGCGTTAGTGGTTTCTGTTGGTAAGTAGTCTTGGCATGTTCAGAATCTTCCAAATTTTGCATCTTCAAAAGATTCTTAACTTACTTGTATTGCCATCATTCTTTCGGTTTACTTGTGCTCCTAAGAGAATTGTTCTTTTGGCTTGCTTGAGCTCCTAAAAGAATTATTCTAATGGCCTGCTTGAAGTAATTCCAAAAAGAATTGTAACCTTTCCAACATGCTCCTCCATACCTACTCTGCAATTACTTAGCAAATAATCTTGCACAAGTTTTGTTAGTAGACCAACATATAAAATTATCATTATATCAGAGCACATATATAACATTATGTTTGTGCCTAGTGATAAGAGAGTTATTAATATGACGACTCTACTAGTTCATATTAAACTGTAACTTCAATTAGAGTGACATACCATGTCCTTGATGATTGCTTGAGTCGTATACTAGTTCATACCAATCTGAAGTGAGCTTGTTAAGAAGAGATATACGTGGTCCAATAGGTCTGCAACTGCAAAGTCCATGATCTGTTGTGCATTGACTTCCTCTTTTGACTCACCAACCAGGAGTGCACTTGTACACATCTACTAGAGTCCAATTCTAAGTGTAATGTGCATCAGGTACCTGATATGTCGTAATATCCTCAAGTCTCATCACTGGTGCTTTCTGTTAGATACTGCTTCCTGATAATAACCTAGCATCCAGTTTGGCCTTGTCCCTCATAAAAATGTCATTGTCATCCAGTATGATTTCTGGTTATCCTTGTACCAATTAAAATATTGTCATTTGGTTTGGATACCAGCTTCCCTACAATCTGCTCGCTGACTGATTGAGCTCATCTTGCTTTGCAATCACCCAATCAATACGGATCTATCAGAGCTTCTTTAACTTTCTTAGTTTCTTCTTCAGATAGAAAACTAGAGAAATAATCATTCACACTCAGTAGCCCTTGCTAATCATTACTCCACCATCTGGGTCACTTAAAAACTAGACTCTGGGAATAATATTGACATCAAACCCTTTGTCTCAGCAGATATGTTCTTTAGTGTCCTCTTGATTTTCAATGTGGTGTTGTGTTGACTAATTGATCCTTCTATTGCTCCCCCTAAGCTGTTGCCGGGATTTCCTGAAAATCCTTACCCTTGCTTACTGGCTTTATTGAAATAATGATTTGTATTATACATTGCCATTCCACTGCTTGGATATGAATCATTACCATCAATTTCTCCTTTAACAGCTTGGAGCATGGAGTTGTTGAACTGTGCACTTAGACTATCAATCATCTTCTGTTGAAAAACCACAAATGCCCTGTAGGTTGTATACTCCACTGAGTAGCCATGGAAAATATCCTAACTGTAGAACATTCTCTCCAAACACTTTAAGGTTATCTAGTGTTTGCTTTTGTTGGCCATTGACTCATTAGTGGTCTTCATGTATGCATCCAGATCAAGGCTTGATCTTATATGTTGCAAACTGTTTTGACTGCTCCAGCCCTTTGGTATTTAGAACGTCTTGATTAGCTTGATATTTCCTTTGTAGCTTTCATCAAGTTCTGGTTCTTCCTTTGTACCACTCCATTTTGACACGGAGCTCTCAGTGCTGAATATGTCTCAAAATATTCTTAATGATACAGATATTAATCAGAACTGCTCCTTGAATTCAGTCCCATTATTTGATCACCGGATCATTTCTTTTACAGTTGCTTCCAGCTTGATCTTCTTTGATATGATCAATCACCATCTGTGATGTCTTGTATTGAGAACGCACAAACAACAACTTTGTTAATAGTAGTCATCTACCATCAATAGGTTATGTCTTTACTTTGATGTGATATTGTCTTTGACTCCTCTTTCTGACATGCCTCATATTTATCATTTTCTGTATTCTAGATGAGGTAGTCCTCTCACTAAACCCTTTTAAAAAAATTCCTTAAGTTGATGTTCAAGGGTGAGAGCTTCTATGCCATAGCCAGCTATCATTTGCAGATGCTTTACTGTAGAAGCACATTACTTGACCATCTTCTGCAGAATTCCAATCAGCTATAAACAGATCACCTTTTCTTACTCCATTGAGAGCAATCCTTTCATTCTTCTGATTAGTGATCAAACACTTCTCCTTCTTGAACAACACAGCACATCCTTTGTCACAGAATTGACTTATGCTTAGAAGATTATGCATAAGACCATCAACCAGAGAGATTTCTTCTATGATGACATTTCCAATTTCCAAATAGTCATATCCCATTGTATAACCTTTGCTGTCATCTCCAAAGGTAACCACTGGGCCAGCTTTCTCAACCACCTTTGATAGCAGGGCTCTATCTCCAGTCATATGCTCGAACATCCACTGTCCAGAATCCACATGACCTTCTTCTTCTTTATACCCTGTATACAAAGGAGATTAAGATTTCTTTGATACCCAAACCATGTTGGGTCCAGGGTACTTAGGAACATATGCATATCTAGCAGATTTTTTAACATTCTTGACAGACTCAGCATGCTTTACATTGTCATTGATTGTGTCCTTAACACCCTTGGAAGGACCATTAGCTTTGCTTTTGGTCTTGGTGAAGGTAGCCTCTTTCCTAGCACTAGGAGGGCTTGCAGTCTTTGACTTACTCTTGTTCTTATGCATATGATTATCATGATCATGGCATGCACTGTGTGAGTGTGTGTAATCAAGATACGTTTTCATGAATGAAACAACACATGACATGCAAGCAGGCTTATCACACTTGGAAGATTTAGGAACACTGGGCATGGTATGCATATTAACCTTTTTTACTTTGTCCACTTTAACCTTTTTACATGCATGAGATAGGTGTCCAGTGGATCCACAATTATTACATACCTTTCTAGGGCCATCATTTCCTGTTCTGCCATTTCTATTCTTACTAGATTTAGTGGTGGAACTAAAACCTAGCCTGCAGTAGTTTGTTCACTTTCAGGGAATGCTTGTTTATCAGATTTCTTAGCATTTTTATATTTTATCTTTTCAAGATCTTCAACAAGCATCTCATGATGAATGAACAGATTCTCCTCATCAAAAGGTTCAAAAGATGCCTTCTTGAACAAAGGTTTCTTAGCATTCTTCAGAATATGTGGTGTATCTGGTGGATTAACAACTTTTATTACAGGTTCATTATCCACCACATGTTTCTTACTAGATTTCCTAAGTTCATCATAATCTAGTCCAATTCCAAGTTTTCCACTTACAACTTGACTAGATATGAGTTCCTTTGCAAGATTAGCAGAATTAGCATAAGCCTGAAGCTTAGTTTTTAATTCCTTTATCTTCTCATCCTTTCCTTCTATAGTCTCAACATGTTTCTTATCTCTAAGTTCCAGATAATGATTTCTTGTTTTAAGGTCTTCTATAGCAACATTGGTGAGAACTAGCTTATCATTTTCAGTTTTGATCTTTTCTAGTTCTTGCATTAAGTCACTAGCAGTACCTTCTGAACATCTTAGGGATAAGGAACAATTCATGTATCTTAACCTAAGCACATTATAGTTTTTAGCACATAACTTATCACTACATTCTACATTAGGTCTATCATAGGAAAGTTTATCAGAATATACTTGAGCAAGTTTTTTAAAAGCTATATAGTCAGCATTATCACAAATTTTAACAGGGGGTGATATAGATACCTGAGGAGTTGATTCTGCCATCAATGCAAGATTTCCATATTCTTCCTCTTCATCATCTGTATCATCCCAGCTTTTTCCTTCAGCAATGTAGGACTTGACTGGATACTTTTTGGATTTCCCTGAATCCCTTTTCTGAACCCCTTTGCCCTTGTCTTTTGATTGTTGAGGCTTCCTGCATTCACTGGCAAAATGTCCAACCTCATCACAGTTATAGCATTTGAATTTGTTTCTGTCTGCCATTCCAGTTTTATATCCAGAACTAGAGTATGAGTTGGATCTCTACCCTCTGCTACTGCTCCCTGAGCCCCTGAAACCTTTCTTCCTTTTGAATCTCATATTGCTGAACATCCCTGCTAGATTTGCCATTGTGGGATCTTCCATTTGTTTTAATTCATCCATGGTGTAGTAGTCACAAGGATCCCCTGTCAGATTTCCATCATCCACTTCAGCCTCAAAAAGCACATTTGTTTAAGACTTGGCCTTCTCAACAATGATATCCAGGTCTTCATGCTTGCTTGCAACCTGTGCAGTTGTTCTCAGCAACTCAGCATTTTTGGCATCACTGGATTTGTTTCCATATATGATCCTCTTCTGGTCTAACTCCATCTCATGAGTCTTCATTCTTCCATACACCTTTTCCAGTTTCATGGTCTTGAAGTCCACTCGTTCACGAACTATTTCTGCTTTGTTGTCCAGATGTGAAGGGAGTGTCAACAAAAACTTTCAGTTGAGTTCATATTGTGCATACTTCTTTCCATGAAGACTCATTTCATTTAACAGCCTATTCAGTCTTTCATAAACTGAGGTTACACCTTCACCTGGGAGAGACCTGACGGCTTCATATTGAGTAGTTAACATGTCTAGGCGATTCGCTCTCACATCTTCAGTACCTTCCATTAACAGTTCAATTGTGTCCCACATGTGTTTGCCACTTTCACAAACAAGAATTTGGTGACACATGTCAGAGTCCATGGTATATATCAATATCAACTGTAGACTGTCATCTAGGGCAACCAATTCCTTTTCCTTTGCAGTCCAGTCAGATTTTGGTTTAGGAATGGTACGTCGTTCATTATCAGGATCAACCATTTCAGGTATGTGTGGGCCGTCATTCAGAATTTCCATGTAATCAGGGTTCGCAGCCTTGAGATAGAGAATCATCTTTTTCTTCCATAGATTGTAATTTCCTTTGTCAAACTTTGGTACCTTAATACTTCCAACTTTTTGAGAACTCATGATTAAATTATTTAAGATTCAAAAATATTAAGAAATAGAAAATTTTGAAAATTAAAAAATCTGCAAGAGTGTACTTGTTTTGATCTAAACTTCCGGATCTTGATTTATATGTCAATCAAACGGCTCTGATACCAATTTTTAGGTCCAAATGTATCGTAGAAGGTGGGGGTTGAATACGATACCACCAATTAATTCCGATTCTAAACAAGTTCTTAGTTTATGCTGGAAAGTAAAAACATAACACAATTCAAGGAATATATTTCAATTGATATAAATCTTAATGTTGCTACAATCTAATCAATTGATTAGCTTCTACAGAAATTTCAACAGCATAACAGTACAGTTACAAAGCAATTAATATGAACTTGAATGCTCCGTAATGCTCTCCATAAAAGCTTCTCAGTTTGCTGGTAAAGAAGTCACTTTTTAATGAATGTTGAGATTTCTATTTTATTGTAGACTTAAAACCAAATTGAATACGTGGCTTCTTCTGGTCCAAGCATTCTAATTTGCTGTACTTCAAAATAACCCAAGTCCCTAGTAGTCGATTCATATTTCCTTGGAGATTCAACTAGAAGTCGACCAAACTCAAGTGTATAAGGATTTGCCTTAGAGAATTCAATCACTTAGCTTGAAAAAAACATAAGTCGACTTGTATAATCATGAAATCGACTAGTAAGAAGCAAAGTCGATTTCCTAGAAGTTGATTTGCATTCAAAGGCTAATTCCTTGACTTAGTTTCTACACCAACTCCAGACTAGCATTTCATTCGACTAGTTGACCCTTCCATTCGACTAGTAGGTTTATAAAGCCCCTAAAAGTCGATTTAGACAATGTTTCGATTCTACTAGTCGATTTTTATCTTAAGAATGTTTTCTTGACTTAGACAATTTTCTTGCTTGCATAAAATTGACTAGTAAAACCTTGGATTCAACTAGTGGATACTAGAAGTCGATTTCTTATGATTTTTCCTTAGACAAATTACCAACATTCCATCCAATGCTTTTTGCTTGACTAATCATTCCTAAAAGTTCACTTGCATTCCATTTGAGCTTGTACTTGAATTCTTTTAATTCCTTAAACTTGATTCTTGCAATCCCTGAGCTATACCACTACTTGTCTTTCAGTCTTCTGATCTTTGTCTTCAATTCTGAATACATTCTTTTGTATGATCTTGAAATCAATTAACACTTCTTTTGTAGACTTGAATGATCAATCCTGGAATGCTGACGCTTAGTGCACTGGTCTGGTTCACAAACGACTAGCCCTGAATTGAATATCCTTATCCTTTCTGATTGTTCCTTGTTAATAAATTCCGACTTGAGTTCTATAGATTGTTTTCTACTGGAATCACTTGATTTCTATACTTGAATCTTCAACTTTATTAAAATAACAAGTCCTCTGATTGTTTATTCTTCACATAGGCCTGATTACTAAATGATCTTCTTTCTATGACTTCAAATAGACTTGCACTTGTCAACTGTGTTCTGATTCTTGTATGTGTCTGGTCATTCTTCTTCTGGATTCCTTATGTAGACGTAGTATTATTAACTTGTCCTGTTCTAGTGTTGTTATTGTGTTGAGTTATCAGGTAACTGTTCATACAGCTACGCAGTCTCACCAACAAAAACTTTTCACAGAGTTTGGCATTTGTAGAACAAAAAATGATATCATCAACATAAATTTGGACTAAAAGTAAGTCCTTGCCATGGTTTATATAGAACAGAGTTTTATCAATTGTTCCTCTGGTAAATCCACTTTCCAGAAGAAATTGTGCCAGCGTTTCATACCATGCTCTTGGAGCTTGCTTTAGGCCATAGAGTGCTTTATCAAGTCTGTAGACATGATTAGGAAATTTTATGTTAGGTCACACACACTGTAGAGGGGGTGAATATAGTGTAAATTACAATCAAATTGAACTTTAATATCACAAGTAACAGAAAATAAACTTTATTGAAACAATAAACTCTGTTACAGTATGGAACTGTTACCTCTCAGTGATGAACAAATATCACGAGAGCTGCTAGGGTTAATACGAATAATCTTCTCGAATATGATAACACTTATAGTGTAAACCCTATGTCTGTGTTTATATACTACACAGTTACAAGATAATCGCTAATTGATATGGAATATAATTCTGCTTCCTAAAATATATCAATCAAATATCTTTTCTTCCAAGTATTCTATTCTTTATAGAATTCCTTCTTCATGCATATCTCTTCTTATGTTTATCTCGATCTTCTTTCCTTTAATCAGCTACTGTCCTTATCTGAACGTCCTTCAGCACTTAAGTTCTGATATCCATCTTCTGATGATTATCTCCTGATAATATAAGTACTGATATCCTTAAGTCCTGACTTCCAGTAGGTACTGATTTATCCTGTTTAAGTAAGATCTGAAAACTAAACATAAATCATATTAGCCATGACATTATCAAATATATCTAACAATCTCCCCCAACTTGTAAATTAGCATAATATACAAGTTTAACAGATATTTGATGATGTCAAAAACATTAAGTACAAATGCATGAGAATTAGACTAGATAACTACAACTTACAGTCCTTAAAGCTTTACCAACATTTAACTTCTGATAACAGCTTCAGTCTGTACAAATATCAGAATTTAATCAGTTGTAGATCTTGACTTGGCTTCATCTTCTGATCTATCTGATGTCAGGAGTTGTTCTGAGATAGTTCTTCAACAAACATTTCTCAGCATATCTAACTTCATCAATCATCCTCCTTTTAGCATCTTTAAGCTCTGCAGTATCTTCACCAATTTGAAAGATTGCAGCCCTGAGATCATTAATCTTAGCTTTTCTTATATCCTGATCCAGTCGGATCAAATATGCTTTATCAGACTCAAGATTGAATTCCACAGCCCTGTAACCTAGAAAGGTAGTTATAATCTTAGCAGTGTTGGGCTTCATTTCAACTATATCACCCTTGTGATCTCTGTACTTTGGAAGATATGTGATGTCAGACTTAACAGAATAAAGCCTTTTCTGTCTCTGAATCTGATCCTTCAAATAGTTTGCAGCACTTTCTATTAATCTGTCATTCACTTGAAGTAAGAATAGTACATGCTCCAGTTCTTCAAAATACTTCATGGAATGGCATTTTGCCTTATATGATAAACCCTACCATCTGTCATGAAGTGCAACAAGATGTGTTCTTTCAAGTAGGTATGGTAAACCATTTGTACAGATTCTAGTTGATTCAATCTCTCAGGAGTTGCTCCAATACCTGGTTCACTCAAGGAAGTTGGATCTTTGGTAGTGTTCTGTATTCTTCTTTCATCAGCACCTCCCAATCCAGTTTTATCTCTTGCTTCCTTTCCAGTAACTACTCTTGCTTCAAAACCACTTGCAGCAGTCTTCAAAGGTTGAGTCTATTTTGCTTTAGTGAATCCTGGTAGGAGTGTCTTTGATCTATCTTCTGATATCAAGTTAACTTGAGCTATGTCAGAGGTTACTTTCTTCTTTGGAATATCGGAACTTACTGTCTCTTGACTCTGAACAACTTGAGCCATGTCAGAGGTTGTTTTAAGAACTTTTCTTGAAGTCAGAGCAAGATCATCCTTTTCATCAGTGATTTCTTCATTCTCAATAGGCACATAAACCTTGATAGGTTCACCAACCTTTTCTTTACCCTTGGATCTTGGATCTATCTGCGGTTGTGATTTAGCCAATGTTGTTTCAGTATTTGTCCTTTCTTTTATCACAATGCCTTTGAGTTTTGGAAGTGTCTTTTTACCAGAAGCTTCAGATTTAGATGTGACTTTCTCCGATTTAAGTCTGGCTTCTTCTTCCATTAAACTCTCCAAGTCCATTCCTGGATTTTCCCGAAGAAATAATTGTCTTGACATTTCTTCATCAAGATTTAAAAGTTCATCAGAACTTATCCTTTTACCAGTAGCAGAACTAATTCTTTTCCCAGTATCAGAACTTGTCCTGAACCTTGTGATTTCAGCTTTTCTTGATGAGAAACCTCTAGCTTGACTATGACCTCTACCCATTCCAGAGTTTCCTTGATCATCCTTTTCATCATCCTTCCCTTTCAGTGTCTTGGCAGTCTTGCATTTGGACTTAATTACTCTCTCCCCCTTTTTGGCATCAACAGGTAGTAGAAGAGAGACAAGCAATTCCACTGAGGCTTGGATTTCAGTAAGTTGAGATTGCTGAGAAGCTTGATTTTTCAGAATATCATCAATCTGAGCTTGTTGTTTCTCTTGAGTCTTCTCAATATAAGCAATCCTGTCAAAGGTAGGTTGGAAGAACTTTTTCTTGTCAATTTTCTGAATTTGGTCCTGTTTGATGAATTCTTCCTAAATCTTGTGTAGCTCTGCATGAGTAGTTGAATGGAGACCTTATAGATGTTTAGTACTCAATGCAGTGACTCTAAGCTGGGTTTTGAAATCATCAGAAATTAACATTTTATCAGCTTTTGTTAAGTGCTCAGCAAGATGCTTTGTAGTTGGAACACAGGAAACTGAGTTCCATTCCTTAGTCCACTCCTGTCCTGCAGGAGTTTCACTCCAAGGCACTGGTGCTTCTCTGGTAACAAACTTCTTAACAAGTTCAGATTTAAGAATAGTTTGTTGAGGAGCATGTCCTGCATCTATATTTGGAGCAGCATCACCAGTATCTCCAACATTTGCAGCATCAGAACTTACAGAATCAGTATCTTCTGATAAAACAACAGTGTGAGTAGCAATGGAGGTTTCAGCATCCTCTAAGTGCTGATCTGGTTCTAAGTTCTGATCAACAGCCATATCCTGATGCTCACCTAAATTTTGATCATCAACATCTAGATGCAGAGAAGGTGTAGTAGATAACTCTGGAGTTTGAACAGCATTAGTAACAGGTGTGGTTGATGGATTACTTGCTGTTGGAGCTTCTAAGAGAATTACTTCAGGCACAAGTGTTGGATATCAATATCAGTACTTGTGCCTATATTAACAGGAGATACAGACTTTTGAGCAGGAGACATAGATGGTGTGTTGGTCTGTTCAGGAATAGCCTCCTGAGATGGAGTTGATGAAGAAGAAGTGACTTTAGCAAATTCCTTTTCTTGTGAGATCAGAGATTCCTGATCTCCTTCCTTAGCTGCTGCTTCTTCATCTGAAACTGGCCTTTTTGCCCTCTGTTTCTTGTATCTCTTTGTAGATATGGATTCCTTGGGAGTTTCAGGAACAGTCATTCTTCTAAGCCTCTTGAGAAGCCTATATCCCCCAATTTCAGAATCCTTATGAGAAGTCACTTTCTCAGCTTCTTGGACAACAGGTTCTGATGTACAAACCTGTTCCTCACTGTCAGACTCATCTCTCAAAGCAATCCTCCTTCTCTTTTGAGGTGTTTGAGGAACAGTCTTTGTCCTCTTAGGTTTGAAAGATGAAGGCTTCACAATAGGTGCTGAGGATGAGGGTTGAACTGTCTGTGAAGTGGAGAGATGGGATTTGATATATTGCCTAAGGGTTGGTTGAGTAGTATGGGTGGTATGTTCTGATGGTTGTTGTCGTGTTTGGGAGGTGTTTGTTGGTTGGACATCAGGATAAACAGATCTATAGGAATCAGGATCAGCATTTACTAAGATCTGCTTCACAGACTGAGGAATCTGTAAAGGTCTAACCACTGGTTTCTTAGTGTCAGCATTTACCAGGTCATTAAAGTATCGTTTTGCAACCTTAAAAGGTGGAGTTAAGGAACTGATTAAGTGAGGTGCATCAGTACAAAAAGTATATATAAGTTAACAGAATCTAGCAAAGTAGACAACATTCCTATCCTCTGTCATCCTATCCCCAATAAAACCTATTATAGCTGTTGCAAAATCAAAATGAGTTTGGTTTATAATGGCATACCCGATGTGCTGACTCATTATAGGGATGGCATCAAAATTCGAACAATTGTTCCCAAAAGCTTTAGTGATGCAGTCGAAGAAGAAGCTCCATTCCCTTCTGATATGAGCCCGTTTCAACTGCCCAAGCTTTGCCAAACTCTGTTCATACCCCAAACTGGTCATTAACTCCTGAAGAGCCGATTCCTCTGGAATTGAAAAAGTACATCCTTCTGGGAGATGTAGAGTCTTGCGTATTGTACCAGGAGTGACTGCATATGAAGAATCACCCACTTCGAAAACAATACTAGGAGTACCATTTGGACCACCATTATCAAAGTTTCCAGTCCTCCAAAGTGTCGAAGCTTCAGCATTATCAAGAATAGCAGCATAATTGTTTGGAACAAATTGAGTTCCATCAATGATTAAATCCTTAGGTGCCATGAAAGTAATCGAGAGGTTTAAGTGCTTGTTAGGTGTTTGATAGAATGTCTATATGAAAAACCAATATTTGAAGAAGAAAGAGAGTAAAAGCAAGTAGAGAGAAAAAGTATGAAAGGAAATAAAAGATTAAAAAATCTTCTCTCTATCTTACTTATACTTTTGAAAAAAAAATGTAACCGTTGGACACCTGTCAGACATGCAGTAAAAATGAATAGTTAATGGGCACGAGAAAACAGTAATCATTACTTACCCACTTGCAGTTTTTCAAGGAAAAACCGTTCCACTTACCCAGTTATTCCATTAATCAAGGTGAAACAGTTTTAATTCAAAATGGAAACTGTTCCCACTTATTGAATTATTTTTCACTGCAACATCAATATTCTGAAAAAAATTGAGTGAAAATGACCATAATAAATCGGACGAGCAAGTAGTGATAAAAGAAAATCAGAACTTAAGTTAAAACAGAATTTATGTGGTCATCAGAATATGAATATGTATCAGGATTTATCAATACATTACAAAATATCTCAGAGACAAGATCTTGAAAAAAAACAAATTTCATTAATATATCAAGAGAATACATTCATGAAATTGAAATTACATCAGAACTTGTACAAGATTTCCCTAAGCTGCTAAACCTAACGTCAACAGCCTTTGTCCTAGCTCAAGAAGCAGGGCAAGGCTGATGATGAAGAAAAACAGGAAGAAGAAAATAAATCATTTCTTTTTCCTACTCTCGACAAACAGAATAGCGAGTCGTATGATTCGCTCTTGCTGGCGGAGAGCTTTCAGCCTTTCCTCCTCCAATCGCTCCAGATGGCGATGGTAGTCCATGTAGAAGAACAGGAGGTGGGTAAGTACCTCCTGGGGAATAGAGTCCCATATCTCATCAGGAATGGCAGTGACGTGCCATTCCTGCTGCCAATGGGCACAGCTCAGCTCCATGTTGAATGTTTCGTAGTTCAAAAACATATTGTAATTGACCATGGTGTTTTTGATAGAAAAAGTATGAGGGTGAGTTTGTGATAAAAGAGGTGATGGGAAGGCTGATATGAAGTGGTTGTTTATATAGGCAAGAGAATGCCAGGAGACGCAAAGAAATTTAATGCTGACAGGTGAAATTAATTCCACCTCGTCTCCCCAAACTTAGAAAAAGAAAAACATTCATTGGAAAGAGAAAACATGGTTTAATGCGCACAAGAAGCAAGTAAAAGTTGACTGTTCATGTACGAGTACCACTATCCCTAACTATAGTGACTATTAATCTTCCACTTCAACAGTATTCAGGTTTAAACTAAGACTGTTGTCAAATTTTATCCACAAATAAGACAAGTAAAGAATCAGACTGTAATATCAGAACTTAGACTTATATCAGAACTTAACAGTCATCAGAACATAATTTCTGAACTCGAAAAAGGAATGCCTATTTTAGTAAGTCCTCACACAAATTCTGATTTATATTCTTCAGAACTTAATCATCAGAACATGCAATCAGAACTTGTCCTCAGAATTTGTGCAATGTGACACAATGACTGTTCATCTAAAATAATATAGATCCCCACAGTGATTTTCATCATTGATATGGAGTGTTAGTGTGTGCATTAAGCTAAATATCAGACACAGAGAAAAGTCTGATTCACTTCAGTACATCTTAGAAATAAGGCATAACTAAAACTTTACTAAAACATGTCAATATTCTGAAACCTACTATTGAATGAATTCATGCTTGAGTCCACCTCAACTATTTTGTGCTAATTTTGTGCATCTTTTTAAATTCTATTTTACAGTGGCTTCTCAGTGTAAGTGAGTCACGACTGCTTATCAGAATTTATGCTATTATCAGAGTATTTCTCCAGTAATCATAGAGTGTGAAAAGTCACCAAGAAAATATTTTATTTGCTTTTCGGATGCATATTACTTAATATCAGCAATGCACTTGGGTCTTCCCTTCCACATTTTTACTCTAGATCACAAAGGAGTACCTGATTTTTAATCCTTATTTCTCTTTCTTTTTCTTTTGATAAGTGAGGTTTATCAGCACTTAGTACATTCAACAGATTTACTAGCATCAGAATTTAACAGATGAGTAGCATTATTCTAGTTTGTGACTTAGTAATAAGATAGACAAAGTAAACTCAACTAAGCTCAATTATCAGAATTTGCTTGTGTCAATAGATTTCCACAGAAATAATTACTTCTTACATGGGATCCCTTGTTTATTGAAGACTACTAGGTCAGCATCTAGCACAGTTATCCTCATAGGATTGAATAGTTACCTAAACAGACATATCTCTATCAGAGTTTGGAAACATTGATCAGACAACAGTCAGTACTTATACATATTTTTAAATTAAGCACAAAATACACAAAGAGATTGAATTCTGTAAATACTGATCATAAAGTCTGATGCAACAATCTGCCTCCAAGAAATTGGCAGCTTCCACTTGTGCTTTTCCTGTCAATTTTGCAACCTGCAAAATCTTCATCTGATTAACCTATTAGTTTAAAATCTGATTCTCTGGGATACCATAATCCCAGATCAGTTGTTCCCTTAAGATACTTGAAAATTCTTTTCACAGCTGTTAAGTGAGGTTCTCTTGGATCTGCTTGAAATCTTGCACAAAGACAGGTAGCATACATGATATCAGGTCTACTAGCAGTTAGATAGAGTAGAGAGCCAATCTATAATAACCCCAATTTTTGGGAAATTTTGAAACCCTTATGAATAGTGTTTTTGCTGAATGAGAAAACTTTTCATGCCACACTATGTAGGGGTTCTGATATGGATATTCTGAGATTTTATTAGTACTTTATATGGGATATAAGTGTATGTAAAGATCGTCAGAATCCAATTCCCGAACACTTGGATTTTTCCCGGAAATCCACTAGATACGGAGAGAATTGAGTATAAGGTAACAGGATAAAAAAAAGGATTTAAATTAAAGGATTATGATAGAGGATCATAAAAAGAAATATAATGTATTGAGAAAGGTTAAGGGAACCTAAATAATAAGATCCCGGGTATGATCCTTCAAACGATAAACGAGAACGAAAGTTAAGCGAACCGTATAACAGATCAGCGGTCATTAGGCAAACGATTAGGAAGTTAATCAAGGGGATTAGTGGGGATGATGTCATCCAACCAATAGAAAGAGGACAAGGAGGGGAGGATGACATCATGAGGATGACACAAGCATGACATGGGAAGGAAGGAGGTGTGGTTGAATGAGAACCACACAAATTCAAGGGCAACAAGGTAATTGACTAAATCAAACACAAAAACAAAGCAACCAAGCCAAGTAAAATCATTTTCATCAAAATCAAAAAGAACCAAGGCTTGTTCTTGAAGAAGCTCTCGGCTTTTTACTATTCAAAAGAGCAAGAAATTCAAAATCAAAGATCCAAGCTTCCTAAATTGGTGAGTTAATTCCCTAATCATCTTCATGCTTAGTTAGGGCTACATCATGAGTTTAAGCCATCAATTCCTTCTCCATCTTCTTCATTTAATCAAAGAAGAAGACTATGAATAGTGTTTTCAAGTTTTTAACTTGAAGTTTTTCTTGTTTTCCTTGAAGATCCAAGCATTCCTAAGACTTCGCAAAGCTTCTTAAGGCTTCCTAGCTCCTCCCACCACTACAAGGAAGGTATACCATCTCCAAACCCTAGATTCCTATGTATTATAAGATGATTTTGATTAGTAGGGTGATATTGTAGCTTGATGTTTGTGATTAGAGTTTGGGATTTGAAATGGTAGTGAAATGGAATGGTAAATGTTGTGGTTTTGATTAAAAGAACTTAAGTATGATTAAAGTTAAGCTTAGGCATAAGTATGAATGTTAAAAGTGAATTGGTTGGGGTTTTTATGATGTGATAAGGATGGATGTTGGTTGTATGTTGGATTTGAGGTTGAATTGGGTTGGTTTTGAATGGTTTAAAATTGGGAAATCGCGTAAACATAGCTGTCGTAACGTCCGATTTTCTTTAGACTGTTTTTGTGCATAACATTAGGACCCGAGAACCCCCTGCTAGATTATGACCATTGCCATGTTTAGATAGCTCATGTTACGAGCTTCGTTTTGATATGTAGTTCATTCGATTCCGATGCACGGTTTAGGAGAAACGACCGTTTCAAGTAACGGCGTTTCGCGAACGAAACTTTTCCCCTCGCCTTACTTTGAAACATAGGTTAAAGACCAAAAAGGGTTAATTATTGTATGAAACATTTATGGTAAGTGTGCTAGGCAGTTAGTAAGACACTCGCGAAGGAATTGCCTTAAAACTCGTAAAGGTTAAATTATTAAAAATGGTGGAGCCGAGGGTACCCGGGTGACTTAAGCAAATCAGTAAGCGCAAAACAAGCGTTAGAGTCTAAGTTAGTTAAAGTATAGATTTACAAGTGACTTTGGTTTAATTCCAACTTACTTGTTGTTTATAGGTTACCAGACTCGTCCCGAGCCTTTTATCACCCCGAGTCGCTCAGGCAAGTTTTCTACCCGTTATACTGTTGTTGTGATGTATATATGTATATGCATTATCTTGTGATAGATGCATGTTGGTTGATTAGCAAATTTTGCGATATATTGAAGCATGCTGATATGGTATATATATGCATGCCTGTTTCGTATTCTTGCCATATATATCTGTTGGTTTAGTTAATAATACCTATGCTAGAGAATAGCGGTAATTTGCATATACCCTTAGTATAGGGACCCAAAGGTGAAAACATTTTCTAAAACCGGGAGTCGAGGATCCCGAGTAGATTTTATATATATATATGGTTATAGTTTTCAGAACTATTAATCGAATAAGGTTTATTCTATAACTTTATTTTATTAATGAATATTACCTTGAATATTCATTCGAGGACTTATGACTCCTTTACATTATTTATTGGATATTACTTGGATATTCATTTGAGGATGTATGACTCCTTTATTTTATTTAATGAATATTATTTATAATATTCATTCGAGGTATTATGACTCAGCTTATTTTATTTATTGAATATTATTTGAATATTCATTTGAGGATCTATGACTCCGATTATTTGCTGAGATATATTCTTTATTTTATTAAAGAATAAGGTGTCGATAATCAAACTTATTTTTGATTATTCAAATAAAGATATTACTTTCGTATTAAGTATATCTTTGATTATTTGCTATTCATTTCAAGTATAAGTTTTAATACTTCTACTTCAATTATTTTATAAAGATTATTCTATATGGGAATATTATTTAAATAATAATATTCAGTCATTTTCTAAATATTCTGGGGACTGATTTACTTCATTAAATCAGCTTTACTCCAAACACTCTATAAAGTGTTTTCGAGTCTTCAAAATGATTTTTAAAAGTTAGAGCGGATCCCAAAACTCATTTTTATATTTAAGATCTTCCTTTTTAAGGGGATTTAAATACTCGCTCAAAACCTGAGGGATCCGGCTCTGTGGTGTATTTTATATTCGCAACAAGGTTGCTGTCTTGATAAAAGAGTTTTTGATTACTTACCCAACACTCGGGAAGTAAAATTCTTGGAACAAGTTAATCCATTAACAGGCATCGCCTGGGAAATATCGGTGAGTTCTCCTTTCCAAATAGATACGACTTCTTGGTGGAGCCGTATCAACAAGTTTCTACTTGGGGAAAGTGGGGACGAGCTTTACGTTTCAGAGTCATGGATTTCATCTGAACTAGGAGTGGCGTAAGTGGCCGAGTAGCGCCGGCCCAGCCTTATTATATTGGCCCAAATGGCCTGGAAGTTCCGCTAAGGCGGTCCATTCCTTAGGAGTTCAGTGTTCGGTTGACAAGTAAATCCGACAGGTTCTCCTCTACATGTAGAAAATGGTGGGGTTGTACTACTACGACTGATCATCGTAAGTGGTCTTCCTGGCGCGGCAAACTCCCGTAATGAGTTCATCATCCAATTGGATAATTTCTGCAACACTACCCAGAGCACTTCGATAGAAAGGCTACGGTTGGGCGATTGTTGAGTGTTGGCAGGGTCAAGTTTTCAAAATGATGTTTACATCAAATGAAGTATCTCGTAACTTCATTTTATTTTGATAATATTTTAAAGATTTAATCTATTCAAATCTTGTCTTATAGTCTCATCTATGTGATGAACTTTTGAAACTAATTATAACTTGAACGGTGGTAGTTCAAGTAGTATTTGGAAAAGATATAAGTATATTGGAGTATCTTGTAACTTCATCTTTTAAACTTATATCTAATTAATAATTGTCTTGAATGACAAAGATTTTCAGAAAAACGTTGAGACAAGGTTAGATATATGAGATCACCTTGCAACGATATTTTTTTTTATACAGTTATACACTGGGACTTTGTGTATATTATGCATGGAAGAGGACTTCCAATATTTTGAAAAGTATATATGTATATATATATATACTGAATATTTTGCGACTTCATCGCATTAAGATATCAACTTGGTTCATTTCTTTTGACCAAGACTTTCATGAGTACTAAGAGAAGGCTCATATACTATTAATCATTATACATATTATTTTGGTGGGCTTGCTGCTCACCCTTGCTTTCTTCTTTCATCACACAACAACAGATAGAAAGGATGAACAGGACCAAGCTCCCGATTCGCAAGCGATTAGGAGACGTTCCGCAGTTTTCTAGAAGCATTGATGCCGCCGTAGCTGAGGTAGGAGCTACCAATAGGCTAGGCTTTCAACTTCTAATGTACCAGATTTATGTATATTTATGAATTGTAATAATGGCAAAGAAATGTAAATTTATTCAGAAAACCTTTTAAGGTGTATTGGCAGATAATTGTGGAATAAAATGACTTGTGGTTATTTTTGGATGTTCATCTCTGAGACTATAACGTGTGGTGTGTGTGTTTATTGTGGGGTCACAGTACAGAGTAGTTGATTAATTATTAAGATTGGGTGTTATTAAGGGAAATGGAACTCGTGACAACCCGGATCCCCGACCCCGGATTTGGGGGTATTACAGAAGTGGTATCAGAGCTAAGCGTTATAAACCTCAGAGATGATGGGACGTTAAGATAATAAGTTCACTAAGATAATAAGAACTCTTGCCAAGTTCATAGTCGGACTACCTAACGTAATACTGACAGTTAAAACCCTTACGGGAACCCTTATAAGTATCGTGATAGTAACATAGTTCGTTCTCGTATAGGGCAGCGGGGCACCGAACCTTGAGGTTCAGGAGCATCAGCATGAGGATGTTTTATTACAAGTTGGAGATCAAATTGTGAATCCGATGGGGTACCCTAATGAGGGACCGGATGAGGTTCAGATAGAGAATGTTGTGATTGAGAATGTTATTCCGGAAAGGATTGTGGATGAAGAGGATCTCATGGAGGATCCTGATGAGAATGAAGAGAGGACCGCTGAGGAACTGATGACCGTAGTCAGGGCGACTACCAGAGCAAGAATGGCCGCGAGGGTGGCACTAGAGGATGAAGAGTTACCAAGGGCACAAAGGTTAATGAGGGCAGAAGGAGTGGGGCCTTTCACGACACCAATTATACCAGTATCAGACCCTCTTCCAGAGGTTCCTGTAGACATCCATGAGGTCCCACCAATTCCTGTCCCATCCCCGGTACAAAGCCCAGCACCTACTGAGGAAATGCCACCTTTATCTCCTGCACCATTGTCACCTGATACCGTGCTTGGTTATCCATTTGGATCTCCTGGGTCTGCGCCACCTGCGCCCCATGGACTGCTAGATGCTACCACTCAGGCTTCTCTTATCGCCAATTATTATATGACTTTGGGTGGCCTGTCTGAGGCCCGTAATGTTAGGAGTGATCTGTTGGATCGACTTACTGCACCAAGGATTGAGGGTGGGATACTTCCGGCAGGATTAGCATATAGCATGGAAAGGATTGAGGCTACCACCCGTGTTACAGCTAGAGGCCATCTTGAGGGTCAGGTTGATCCAGCTCTACTTGCGACTATCTTAGACCTCATCACCTCTGTGATGGAGCAGGTTAGGGATGTCGTGCGTGCTCGCATCTCTTAATCCATGGTAGTGTGCAGAGCCAGAGCAATCAAGCAAGGGTTTTATGTAGCATCACTTTTGGAGGATTAGCCTAAGTTATGAATGATTAGTTTTAATGACGAGATGACTATCTATGGTAGTACTTTTGGGATAGGAGCGATAAGTTCATATGATGTAATACTCTTTAATATGTTCAGTTGTTGTACCCTCGAACAAATGGTTATGTATATATTCGTTAATTTCAGTTCAGATCAGTTGTTTGTGATAAATCACATTGTTAATTGCTCTATTAACACTTAAGAGAGTGTCATGAAGTTTATCGAACTTAAGAATTCATAATTTGCAATCGTGCAAGGACTAAACGAGGGGAAGACTTAAGCAAAGTAAGTAAGACAAATATCCGGAGATTCTCAAAATTTTCCAAGTAATATGCCCCCACAAAGAATAAGATGAAGGGCAAACCTTGAACGTGATAATCAGGGAGGTGGCAATTAAGATATAAAGAACCCGGAATATAATAAAGTGGAAAATGAAGATTTTAAATTAAAAGATGACTCCAATTATGGGGAGTAGGAAGAAATATTTAGACTAAGAAAGCAAAAGTCGAGCGAGATAAGGAGATCCGAGACGGTACTCCTATACGGAAATTCATGAACCTGTCTAAACAGAACTTATATTTTATTCCCAACCACCACCTTGAGGAAACAATGTGGTGTGAAATTCTTTCATGACCTTTAAATCGCTAAGCTCTTAGAGTTCCAAGGAACAGGCTGACCCAGCCGAGGCAAGAGCCTGGCTAAAGGAAATATAGGAATCATTTGAGATTCAAAATGATTGATGAACCACAAAAGACCGTTTTTGTCACTTACCCTCCTAAGAGAGAGACCACCCGCTGGTGAAAGACCAAGAAAGGCACGGAGCCAGAGGTTAGAATAAACTGATTTAAGTTCAGTCAATTGTTTTCGGGAAAGTAATTCCCAAAGATAAGGAGATAGTGTAAAAGCTTTAGAGCCAGAACAAAGGCAGACGAGTATGATGAATTATGAATCTAAGATGTAAAAGTTGTCAAGATTCGTTCTGAGGACACGAATCCAGAATGACGGGATGGTTGAAATCAATGCTTATGTAGTGTTGGTTCAGGTAATGGTTGTAATGGAAATGAAAATAAAAAGAAACTGAAGTGAAAAGGAATATAAAGGCGATAGAGTTGGAGGAATGATAAGGAAGATGGGTATGAGGAAACCCTAAAGACTCGTAGCAATAGAAATAGAAAAGTATGTAATCGTCAGGATGAGGGTGATTTACCATGAGTTAAAATTGATGGTTGAAGGCATAAGAGATAAATATATTTTATCCCCTTTAAGTTGGGAGGATTCAAGGAAACCTTTAGATAGTTCGAAGGATAAATAATAAGACGCGGATAGACTAAGGAGACAAGAAAGTAGGAAAGTAGGAAAATTGGATGAAGGAAGTGACCTTCAATAATGTGAAATGTAAGACCGGTGGCTCGATACTCAGAAAGGGAGACGCCAGGTATGAGAGATATCCCAACATTGAGGTGACTGTTGAGATAAACAACAAAAGTAAATAAGGAATTATTAAGAAGAAGTTCACGTTGAACATGACCAATATCTTCCAGAACATCCATGTTATCATTACCAAATCAGGAAAGAAAAGCGGATGACCATTGTTATCTTTTGGAAGCCATATGGATTGACCCCAATTTGAATAAGGATGCTATTATGAAGTTAGGCATAGACTATCGAGGTGGGAATGATGAATAAAATAATCTATCAAGGATATATGACTTGGTTTATCCATGGATGGATGCATGTACCTTTTCAAAGGTGGAATTAAGGATAGAACATCGGTAACTTAAAATGAATCCTAGGGGAATGCATAAAGGTTGGCATTTCACCCTTAATAGGGATAGTGTGAGTTTTGACAATATGAATTGGAAAGGATTAAGGTAATAACAACCTTTAAGAATCAGTGGAGAAATTTTTCAGAAGTATATAGACAATGATTCTGGTATTAAAAAAAATGGTATCTTGATATGCCCTGTATCTAGGGAATACAGGAGGAACGATTCAAGGATAACCTTAGAGGTTTTACAAGGAGAAAGGTAATATTCAAAATCCTCAAAAATAGAAATGTTGATAAAGGAAATATGACGTAATTATAATGATGCCAAGTGGGGCACGTGTTAAACCATGAGAAAGTATGGATCGAACCAGTAAAGGTCGAAATTGTTCAGGGCAATTAGGACCTAAGATAAAAGATGTTCTAAGTATGATTGAGAGTCAGTCGTGACAGTGATTAACCTCTAAAGATTGAGGCAATAACTTATGAAAAAATGGTGATATTTTTTTTATTTATTCATCAGATATTAAAGAAAAGCATTTTCACATAAGCTGTGATTGAAATAAGGTAGAAAATTTATTTGGAGGTGGTTAAAATGACATTGACTGTAAGGAAATTTTACTATCAGGAAAGGCCAAAGAGGTGGCCAACACTTTAAAGGTAAGAGGATAATTATAGGCGCTTGTGCCAAAAGAATACAGTGATGATGGTTAAAACTGTGAAGGTTGTATTATGGTTTGGAAGATTGACATTCCTTCTGATGACTGTGCAATTTTCAACCGTAATAGTAGTTGGTAAAGGTTTAATTCGTGTAATCGCCATGAACGGGCTATCTATCTTAGAAGGTCCTATCTTGAGATAAGCCAGGACCATGTTTCAAAAAGGACTAGACGAACCTTTGAGTAAGTCTTCTATTTAAGGCATATGATTTAGAATGGTATTAACCTGCTATCGTTGCTTTGATTGAAACTCTTCTGCAATTTTATCTGCTTCATGTCATGTATGTATGTCAGGATCAGGAGTGTTCTTCATGAATCAGAAATGGTGATTATGTTACCTCCCTAGAAGGATTTGATACGACATGTATGGACTCCGTATGGTTAGCTATTAAGACTTCATGGAAAATGAATGACGACAGTAGGTCAGTAGTGGACCATAGTAATGCAGCAATGATTCTGCGAGTAATGAGCTGGTTACAACCGTGAGAGTTGTATTGGAATGGATGTTGATATTGAATACCACTAATCGGGTAGTGGTAGTGTATAAGTTATCATTGATAGACTAATTAAGTAGAGTATCTACCTATTGAATATTTATTCTTTCTTATCAATAGAGAGCCGTATTATTATACGAGGAAGGTTGCGATGCAAGCATAGAATTCTAGTAACGATGATGTCTAGAATGAGATCCCAGGTTCGATTTTCGATATCGAGGGAGTTTCAAAGGTAATTGTGTATAAGCTAGAGGAAGTGCATGGGTCCATAGAATGATGGACGGAATAGCAAATATTAAGCATGTGAAATGCGATGCGATAATACTCGATGTTGATATAAATACATATATGTTTTGTTCTCCTATGACAAACCTCTATAGTTCAGAGGTAGATTCCAAGCCAGATATTTTATGGCAATATTTTTACATATATATACAATTCTCTTTAGTTCGCTCTTTTCTCTTCTTTTCATTTCATGTAAGCTGAGAAGAACAACCCTTCCAGAAGGGGAGGTATTGCCGAATGACTATCTATCTTTGTGATAGAAGCCTAGTAGGATACCACATGTTGTTTAATTGCTTGTCAAGTACTAAAGGCTGGCCACCTTCTGTACTAACTATGTGATATAACAAGTGTTCATGATCATAGTGATCTCTCAACAAATTCCTTTACTTCTATTTGATTGATCAAATTTTGGAAAATAGAAACAACTGAAAAAGGAGTAATAAAGTGGTGGTAGTATGCGGAATGGGAACACATTCGTGATACTAAGGTTGACGTGGTTATTAAAAGGTTATAGAACGCTAACGAGCAAAAGTATAACCAGTATAATATTAGGAACGGAAGGTAGTAGCGATTACGAACTGGAAAAGAATGGGTATTAAGAAGCAAAAGCTATAATGCTAGAAGCTATAATGAGAGTCTGTGCAATAGACTTGAAAGGAATTGGAATGATCACATAACGCGGATTGAGTTTTCTTACGACAATAGATCATATGTCAGTATTGAGATATCGCCTTATGAGATCCTTGAGGGAAGACAATGTCGATCTCCCTTATATTAGGATGAAGTTGTAGAGCGCAAGATGCTCGGACCCGCAGTAGTCCAAAGGACCAAGGATATGATAGATCTAATCAGAGGACGGCTGGTAGTAGCCCAAGATGGACATGATAAGTATGTTGATTTAACACGAAAGATGAAGAGTATGAAATAGGGGACCTAGTAATGTTATAGGTATCCCTTGGAAAGGATTGATGAGGTTCGGAAAGAAAGGAAAGCTAAGTCTACAATTTGTTGGACCCTTGGATATATTAAGACGTTTGGGAAGTTAGCATATGAGCTAGCCCTAACCCCGAACATGTAGCAGGTCGTAACGTGTTCACGTATCAATGTTAAGGAAGTGTAATTCGGATGTCAGACAAATAGGGGCATATGAGCGCATAGACATGCAACCAGACGTAACCTATATGGAGCAACCAAGAAGGGTTATAGAGTGAAAAGGAAAAAGTGCTTAGGAGAAGGATTATCAAACTAGGCGGAGTCTGGTGGTAGGACCACAATGTGGGGAAATTGACTTGAGAGTTAGAAAGTGCAATACTAAGAAGGTATCCCTATTCATTTCTATCTGATTCCGGGACGGAATCCTTTTAAGGAGGGGAGACTGTAATAACCCCAATTTTTGGGAAATTTTGAAACCCTTATGAATAGTGTTTTTGCTGAATGAGAAAACTTTTCATGCCACACTATGTAGGGGTTCTGATATGGATATTCTGAGATTTTATTAGTACTTTATATGGGATATAAGTGTATGTAAAGATCGTCAGAATCCAATTCCCGAACACTTGGATTTTTCCCGGAAATCCACTAGATACGGAGAGAATTGAGTATAAGGTAACAGGATAAAAAAAAGGATTTAAATTAAAGGATTATGATAGAGGATCATAAAAAGAAATATAATGTATTGAGAAAGGTTATGGGAACCTAAGTAATAAGATCCCGGGTATGATCCTTCAAACGATAAACGAGAACGAAAGTTAAGCGAACCGTATAACAGATCAGCGGTCATTAGGCAAACGATTAGGAAGTTAATCAAGGGGATTAGTGGGGATGATGTCATCCAACCAATAGAAAGAGGACAAGGAGGGGAGGATGACATCATGAGGATGACACAAGCATGACATGGGAAGGAAGGAGGTGTGGTTGAATGAGAACCACACAAATTCAAGGGCAACAAGGTAATTGACTAAATCAAACACAAAAACAAAGCAACCAAGCCAAGTAAAATCATTTTCATCAAAATCAAAAAGAACCAAGGCTTGTTCTTGAAGAAGCTCTCGGCTTTTTACTATTCAAAAGAGCAAGAAATTCAAAATCAAAGATCCAAGCTTCCTAAATTGGTGAGTTAATTCCCTAATCATCTTCATGCTTAGTTAGGGCTATATCATGAGTTTAAGCCATCAATTCCTTCTCCATCTTCTTCATTTAATCAAAGAAGAAGACTATGAATAGTGTTTTCAAGTTTTTAACTTGAAGTTTTTCTTGTTTTCCTTGAAGATCCAAGCATTCCTAAGACTTCTCAAAGCTTCTTAAGGCTTCCTAGCTCCTCCCACCACTTCAAGGAAGGTATACCATCTCCAAACCCTAGATTCCTATGTATTATAAGATGATTTTGATTAGTAGGGTGATATTGTAGCTTGATGTTTGTGATTAGAGTTTGGGATTTGAAATGGTAGTGAAATGGAATGGTAAATGTTGTGGTTTTGATTAAAAGAACTTAAGTATGATTAAAGTTAAGCTTAGGCATAAGTATGAATGTTAAAAGTGAATTGGTTGGGGTTTTTATAATGTGATAAGGATGGATGTTGGTTTTATGTTGGATTTGAGGTTGAATTGGGTTGGTTTTGAATGGTTTAAAATTGGGAAATCGCGTAAACATAGCCGTCGTAACGTCCGATTTTCTTTAGACTGTTTGTGTGCATAACATTAGGACCCGAGAACCCCCTGCTAGATTATGACCATTGCCATGTTTAGATAGCTCATGTTACGAGCTTCGTTTTGATATGTAGTTCGTTCGATTCCGATGCACGGTTTAGGAGAAACGACCGTTTCAAGTAACGGCGTTTCGCGAACGAAACTTTTCCCCTCGCCTTACTTTGAAACATAGGTTAAAGACCAAAAAGGGTTAATTATTGTATGAAACATTTATGGTAAGTGTGCTAGGCACTTAGTAAGACACTCGCGAAGGAATCGCCTTAAAACTCGTAAAGGTTAAATTATTAAAAATGGTGGAGCCGAGGGTACCCGGGTGACTTAAGCAAATCAGTAAGCGCAAAACAAGCGTTAGAGTCTAAGTTAGTTAAAGTATAGATTTACAAGTGACTTTGGTTTAATTCCAACTTACTTGTTGTTTATAGGTTACCAGACTCGTCCCGAGCCTTTTATCACCCCAAGTCGCTCAGGCAAGTTTTCTACCCGTTATACTGTTGTTGTGATGTATATATGTATATGCATTATCTTGTGATAGATGCATGTTGGTTGATTAGCAAATTTTGCGATATATTGAAGCATGCTGATATGGTATATATATGCATGCCTGTTTCGTATTCTTGCCATATATATCTGTTGGTTCAGTTAATAATACCTATGCTAGAGAATAGCGGTAATTTGCATATACCCTTAGTATAGGGACCCAAAGGTGAAAACATTTTCTAAAACCGGGAGTCGAGGATCCCGAGTAGATTTTATATATATATATGGTTATAGTTTTCAGAACTATTAATCGAATAAGGTTTATTCTATAACTTTATTTTATTAATGAATATTACCTTACCTTGAATATTCATTCGAGGACTTATGACTCCTTTACATTATTTATTGGATATTACTTGGATATTCATTTGAGGATGTATGACTCCTTTATTTTATTTAATGAATATTATTTATAATATTCATTCGAGGTATTATGACTCAACTTATTTTATTTATTGAATATTATTTGAATATTCATTTGAGGATCTATGACTCCGATTATTTGCTGAGATATATTCTTTATTTTATTAAAGAATAAGGTGTCGATAATCAAACTTATTTTTGATTATTCAAATAAAGATATTACTTTCGTATAAGTATATCTTTGATTATTTGCTATTCATTTCAAGTATAAGTTTTAATACTTCTACTTCAATTATTTTATAAAGATTATTCTATATGGGAATATTATTTAAATAATAATATTCAGTCATTTTCTAAATATTCTGGGGACTGATTTACTTCATTAAATCAGCTTTACTCCAAACACTCTATAAAGTGTTTTCGAGTCTTCAAAATGATTTTTAAAAGTTAGAGCGGATCCCAAAACTCATTTTTATATTTAAGATCTTCCTTTTTAAGGGGATTTAAATACTCGCTCAAAACCTGAGGGATCCGGCTCTGTGGTGTATTTTATATTCGCAACAAGGTTGTTGTCTTAATAAAAGAGTTTTTGATTACTTACCCAACACTCGGGAAGTAAAATTCTTGGAACAAGTTAATCCATTAACAGGCATCGCCTGGGAAATATCGGTGAGTTCTCCTTTCCAAATAGATACGACTTCTTGGTGGAGCCGTATCAACAAGTTTCTACTTGGGGAAAGTGGGGACGAGCTTTACGTTTCAGAGTCATGGATTTTATCTGAACTAGGAGTGGCGTAAGTGGCCGAGTAGCGCCGGCCCAGCCTTATTATATTGGCCCAAATGGCCTGGAAGTTCCGCTAAGGCGGTCCATTCCTTAGGAGTTCAGTGTTCGGTTGACAAGTAAATCTGACAGGTTCTCCTCTACATGTAGAAAATGGTGAGGTTGTACTACTACGACTGATCATCGTAAGTGGTCTTCCTGGCGCGGCAAACTCCCGTAATGAGTTCATCATCCAATTGTATAATTTCTGCAACACTACCCAGAGCACTTCGATAGAAAGGCTATGGTTGGGCGATTGTTGAGTGTTGGCAGGGTCAAGTTTTCAAAATGATGTTTACATCAAATGAAGTATCTCGTAACTTCATTTTATTTTGATAATATTTTAAAGATTTAATCTATTCAAATCTTGTCTTATAGTCTCATCTATGTGATGAACTTTTGAAACTAATTATAACTTGAACGGTGGTAGTTCAAGTAGTATTTGGAAAAGATATAAGTATATTGGAGTATCTTGTAACTTCATCTTTTAAACTTATATCTAATTAATAATTGTCTTGAATGACAAAGATTTTCAGAAAAACGTTGAGACAAGGTTAGATATATGAGATCACCTTGCAACGATATTTTTTTTATACAGTTATACACTGGGACTTTGTGTATATTATGCATGGAAGAGGACTTCCAATATTTTGAAAAGTATATATGTATATATATATACTGAATATTTTGCGACTTCATCGCATTAAGATATCAACTTGGTTCATTTCTTTTGACCAAGACTTTCATGAGTACTAAGAGAAGGCTCATATACTATTAATCATTATACATATTATTTTGGTGGGCTTGCTGCTCACCCTTGCTTTCTTCTTTCATCACACAACAACAGATAGAAAGGATGAACAGGACCAAGCTCCCGATTCACAAGCGATTAGGAGACGTTCCGCAGTTTTCTAGAAGCATTGATGCCGCCGTAGCTGAGGTAGGAGCTACCAATAGGCTAGGCTTTCAACTTCTAATGTACCAGATTTATGTATATTTATGAATTGTAATAATGGCAAAGAAATGTAAATTTATTCAGAAAACCTTTTAAGGTGTATTGGCAGATAATTGTGGAATAAAATGACTTGTGGTTATTTTTGGATGTTCATCTCTGAGACTATAACGTGTGGTGTGTGTGTTTATTGTGGGGTCACAGTACAGAGTAGTTGATTAATTATTAAGATTGGGTGTTATTAAGGGAAATGGAACTTGTGACAACCCGGATCCCCGACCCCGGATTTGGGGGTGTTACACAATCATACCTCTGTAATCAGTAATATCTACTGATTTACCAGTATCCTTATCCAGTTTTATGGCAGTGGTCATGGGAGTGGATGCACTTGAACAATCTTGCATTCCAAATTTCTTCAGCAAGTTTCTGGTGTACTTAGTTTGACAAATAAAGGTGCCTTCTTCATTTTGCTTGACTTGAAGGCCCATAAAATAGCTAAGTTCCCCCATCATACTCATCTGATACCTTGACTGCATCACTTTGGCAAACTTCTTGCAAAGTCTGTCATTTGTAGACCCAAAAATGATATCATCAACATAAATTTGGACCAAAAGTAAGTCCTTTCCATGGTTGAGGTAGAACAGTGTTTTGTCTATAGTTCCTCTGTTGAATCCACTTTCCAGAAGAAACTGAGCTAAAGTCTCATACCATGCTCTGGGAGCTTGCTTAAGTCCATAAAGTGCTTTATCAAGCCTGTAGACATAATCTGGATGTTTGGAATCTACAAAGCCTGGAGGTTGTTCAACATATACTTCCTCCTCCAATTCTCCATTGAGAAAAGCACTTTTCACATCCATTTGAAAGACAGTAAACTTTTTGTGAGCAGCATAAGCCAAAAATATCCTTATGGCTTCTAACCTAGCAACTGGTGCAAATGTTTCATCATAATCAATTCCCTCCTGTTGAGAATATCCTTTTACAACCAGCCTTGCCTTATTCCTTGTAATTATGCCATCACTGTCAGTTTTGTTTCTGAATACCCACTTTATACCAACAACAGATCTATTCTTTGGTCTTGGCACTAGGGTCCAGACTTCGTTTCTTTCAAATTCATTTAACTCTTCCTGCATTGCTTGCACCCAATCAGCATCTTGAAGAGATTCTTCCACTTTCTTTGGCTCAGTCTGAGAGAGAAAAGAATTGTAAAGACATTCGTTTGAAGTACATGTTCTAGTTCTGACACCTGCATCAGGATTTCCAATTATCAAATCAGGTGTATGTGATTTAGTCCACTTCCTTGCAGATGGAAGGTTTTCTCTAGAACTGGATGCTCCCCCATGATCTATGCTGTCTTCATTTTCATTTTCCGATGCTCCCCCTGAAACTATGCTCTCTGAGTTGGATTCTTCAAAATTTAGATTTTCAGAACTATCAGAACTTGGCTTATCAGAACTTGACGAATCAGAACTTGAAGAGCCAGATGTATGTTCTGATGCTTCTTGAGATGTGGTATATTCTTGAGTATGCTCCCCTGCATAGGTGCATCTTCCTTTGGCGTAGTCACCACAGTTTCAATAACATCAGACTTTAATCAATCAGAGTTTACAGTATCAGGACTTAGACTGTCAGGATTTTCAGTATTAGAATTTGAGTCTTCATTTTCAAATCTCAGCTGATCATGATCAATAAAATCTTCAAGACCAGTAATATTCTTGTCATCAAAAGAGACATTGATAGATTCCATGACCACTCTTGTTCTCAAATTATAGACTCTGAAGGCTTTTGTGGAAAGTGGATATCCAACAAAGATTCCTTCATCAACTTTTAGATCAAATATAGATAGCTATTCAGGATGAGTCTTGAGAACAAAACACTTGCATCCAAATACATGAAAGTACTTCAGATTTGGCTTCTTTTTCTTCACCATCTCATATGGTGTTTTTCCTTACTTGTTAATGAGTGTTGCATTTTGAGTAAAACAAGCAGTCTGCACAGCTTCAGCCCAGAAATAGGTTGGAAGCTTTGCTTCTTCAAGCATTGTACGTGCAGCTTCAATGAGAGTTCTATTCTTCCTTTCAACAACTCCATTTTGCTGTGGAGTTCCAGGAGCAGAAAATTCCTGCTTAATTCCATGGTTTTTGCAGAACTCTTCCATTATCAAATTCTTGAACTCAGTGCCATTATCACTCCTTATGGTTTTCACAGAATCTTTGACCAATTTATCCAGATGTTCGACATGATCAATCAAGATAGATGCATGTTAGATATATTTGATAATGTCATGGCTAATATGTTTTATGTTTAGCTTTCAGATCTTGTGTGAACAGGATAGATCAGTACTTAACTATTGATCAGTACTTATACTGGAAGTCAGGACTTAAGGATATCAGTACTTATATTATCAGGAGATAATCATCAGAAGATAGATATCAGAACTTAAGTGCTGAAGGACGATCAGATAAGGACAGTAGCTGATTAAAGGAAAGAAGATAGAGATAAAACATAAGAAGAGATATGCATGAAGAAGGAATTCCGTGAAGAATGGAATACTTGGAATAGAAGATATCTGATTCATATATTTTAGGAAGCAGAATTATATTCCATATCAATTAGCTATTATCTTGTAACTGTGTAGTATATAAACACAGGCATAGGGTTTACACTAAAAGTGTTATCATTATCGAAGTTATTATTCTTTATAACCCTAGCAGCTCTTGTGATATTTGTTCATCACTGAGAGGTAACAGTTCCATATTGTAACAGAGTTTATTGTTTCAATAAAGTTTGTTTTCTGTTACTCAAGTTCTTTAAGTTCGATTTGAGTGTACTATACACTGTATTCACCCCCTCTACAGTGTGTGTGTGACCTAACAATTGGTATCAGAGCCTATCTGTTAACTTACATACAGTTAAAGATCCAAACACAATCATGTCGGACACAGAAACTCCAACTAAGCCTACCACAACTGAGGAACCACCAAAGACACAAATTCAGAGTCGGTATGAGACCATCAGAGTCCCCATACTGAGACCATCTGAATATCCCATATGGAAGGTAAGGATGACCATGTTCCTGGAAGCAACAGATCCAGAATACCTGGATAGAATCAAGGAAGGTCCTCACAAACCAACCAAACTCGCTGTTGCAGTTGCAGGTGAAGCAGCAACGACCGTACCAAAGGAGAAGAGTGATAATGGCACTGAGTTCAAGAATTTGATAATGGAAGAGTTCTGCAAAAGCCATGGAATAAAGCAGGAATTTTCTGCTCCTGGAACTCCACAGCAAAATGGAGTTGTTGAAAGGAAGAATAGAACTCTCATTGAAGCTACACGTACAATGCTTGAAGAAGCAAAGCTTCCAACCTATTTCTGGGCTGAAGCTGTGCAGACTGCTTGTTTTACTCAAAATGCAACACTCATTAACAAGCATGGAAAAACACCATATGAGATGGTGAAGAAAAAGAAGCCAAATCTGAAATATTTTCATGTATTTGGATGCAAGTGTTTTGTTCTCAAGACTCATCCTGAACAGCTATCAAAGTTTGATCTAAAAGCTGATGAAGGAATCTTTGTTGGATATCCACTTTCCACAAAAGCCTTCAGAGTCTATAATTTGAGAACAAAAGTGGTCATGGAATCTATCAATATCTCTTTTGATGACAAGAAGATCACTGGTCTTAAAGATTTCGTTGACCATGATCAGCTGAGATTTGAAAATGAAGACTCATATTCTGATACTGAAAAACCTGACAGTCTAAGTCCTGATACTACAAACTCTGACCGATTAAACTCTGATGTTATTGAAACTGTGGTGACTACGTTAAAGGAAGATGCACCTATGCAGGGGGAGCATACTCAAGATCCAACCACATCTCAAGAAACATCAGAACATGCATCTGGCTCTTCAAGTTCTGATTCGTCAAGTTCTGATAAGCCAAGTTCTGATAGTGCTGAAAATCTAAATACTGAAGAATCCAACTCAGAGAGCATAGTTTCAGGGGGAGCATCAGAAAATGAAAATGAAGATAGCATGGATCATGGGGGAGCATCCAGTTCTAGAGAAAACATTCCATATGCAAAGAAGTGGACTAAATCACATACACCTGATTTGATAATTGGAAATCCTGATGCAGGTGTCAGAACTAGAACAGGTACTTCAAATGAGTGTCTATACAATTCTTTTCTCTCTCAGACTGAGCCAAAGAAAGTAGAAGAAGCTCTTCAAGATGCTGATTGGGTGCAAGCAATGCAGGAAGAGTTGAATGAATTTGAAAGAAACAAAGTCTGGACCCTAGTGCCAAGACCAAAGAATAGATCTGTTGTTGGTACAAAGTGGGTATTCAGAAACAAAACTGACAGTGATGGCATAATTACAAGGAATAAGGCAAGGCTGGTTGTAAAAGGATATTCTCAACAGGAGGGAATTGATTATGATGAAACATTTGCACCAGTTGCTAGGTTAGAAGCCATAAGGATATTTTTGGCTTATGCTGCTCACAAAAAGTTTACTGTCTTTCAAATGGATGTGAAAAGTGCTTTTCTCAATGGAGAATTGGAGGAAGAGGTATATGTTGAACAACCTCCAGGTTTTGTAGATACCAAACATTCAGATTATGTCTAGAGGCTTGATAAAGCACTTTATGGACTTAAGCAAGCTCCTAGAGCATGGTATGAGACTTTAGCTCAGTTTCTTCTGGAAAGTGGATTCAATAGAGGGACAATAGACAAAACACTGTTCTACCTCAACCATGGAAAGGACTTACTTCTGGTCCAGATTTATGTTGATGATATCATTTTTGGATCTACAAATGACAAACTTTGCAAGAAGTTTGCCAAACTAATGCAGTCAAGATATCAGATGAGTATGATGGGGGAACTTAGCTATTTTCTGGCCCTTCAAGTCAAGCAGAATGAGGAAGGCACTTTTATTTGTCAAACCAAGTACACCAGAAACTTGCTAAAGAAATTTGGAATGCAAGATTGTTCAAGTGCATCCACTCCAACGGCCACTGTAACAAAACTGGATAAGGATACCGGTAAATCAGTAGATATTACTGACTACAGAGGTATGATTGGCTCTCTACTCTATCTAACTGCTAGTAGACCTGATATCATGTATGCTACCTGTCTTTGTGCAAGATTTCAAGCAGATCCAAGAGAACCTCACTTAACAGCTGTAAAAAGAATCTTTAAGTATCTTAAAGGAACAGCTGATCTGGGATTATGGTATCCTAGAGAATCAGATTTTAAACTAATAGGTTACTCAGATGCAGATTTTGCAGGTTGCAAAATTGACAGGAAAAGCACAAGTGGAAGCTGCCAATTTCTTGGAGGCAGATTGGTTTCTTGGTACAGCAAGAAACAAAAGTCAATTTCCACATCAACTGCAGAAGCAGAGTATATTGCTGCAGGAAGCTGTTGTGCACAGATTCTTTGGATGAAGAATCAGTTACTGGATTATGGGTTAACATATTTCAAAATCCCTATTTACTGTGATAATCAAAGTGCTATTGCTATGACAGGTAATCCAGTTCAACACTCAATGACAAAGCACATCAGCATCAGGTACCACTTCATCAGGGAACATGTGGATGAAGGTACAGTGGAATTGCATTTTGTTCCCACAGATCAACAGTTGGCAGATATCTTCACAAAACCATTATGTGAAGCTACTTTTACAAGATTGGTAAATGAACTTGGAATGGTTTTAGGTTCTTTCTTTAAATCTGCTTAGACTTGTTCTGTGTTATCAGACTTTATGCTCAGTATTTACAAAATTAATCTCATTGTGTATTCTGTGCTTAATTGATAAATGTCTTTAAGTACTGACTGTTGTCTGGTATATGTTTCTAAACTCTGATAAGTGATATGTTTGTTCTAGTACCTATTCGATCCTATGAGGATAACTGTGTTAGATACTGACCTAGTAATCTTCAATAAACAAATGATTCCATGGAAGAAGTAATTATTTCAGTGGAAATCTTATGACACTAGCAAATTCTGATAAATGAGCTTAGTTAAGTTTACTTTGTATATTTTATTACTAAGTCACAAATTAGAATAATGCTACTCATCTGTTAAGTTCTGATACTAGTAAAACTGCTGAATGTACTAAGTGCTGATAGACCTCTCTTATTAAAAAAAAAAGGATCAAAGAATAAAATCAGGTACTCCTTTGAGATCTAGAGTAAAAATGTGAAAGGGACGACCCAAGTGCATTGCTGGTATTAAGTAAATATGCATTAGAAAAGCAAAATATTTTCTTGGTGACTTTTCACACTCTATGATTACTGGAGAAATACTCTGATAATAGCATAAATTCTGATAAACAGTCGTGACTCACTTACACTGAGAAGCCACTGTAAAATAGAATTTCAAAAGATGCATAAAATTAGCACAAAACAGTTGAGGTGGACTGAAGCATGAACTCATTCATCAGTAGGTTTCAGGATAATGACAGCTCTTTAGCAAAATTTTAGTTATGCCTTATTTCTAAGATGTACTGAAGTGAATCAGACTTTACTCTTTGTCTATTATTTAGCTTAATGCACACACTAATCACTCCATCTGAATGATGAAAATTTCTGTGGTGGTCTATGTTATTTTAGATAAACAGTCATTGTGTCATTTTTGCACATATTCTGAGGACAAGTTCTAGTTACACGTTCTGATGATTAAGTTCTGACGTTCATAACTAAGAACTTGTATGAGGATTTACTAAGATGAGCATTCCTTTTTCGAGTTAAGAAATTATGTTCTGATGACTGTTAAGTTCTGGTATAGGTCTAAGTTCTGATTTCTCAGTCTAATCCTTTACTTGGCTTATCTTTGAGTGAAATTTAATAACAGTCTCAGTTTGTACTCGCATATGTTGAAGATACTGGTGAGGCTGCTATAACTGTAGATGCTGATGAAGCAGGTCCTTCAGGACATACTCCTCCACTGACTCTTCCTAAGTCTGAACTGGTAAAGGAGTTTGTTATCAGGGATGCACCAGTACCTTGGAGTGAAACTCCTGCAGGTCAGGAGTGGACTAAGGAATGGAACTCAGTTTCATGTGTTCCAAATGCTTTACATCTTGCTGAGCACTTGACTAAAGCTGATGAAATGTTACATTCTAATGATTTTAAAACCCAGCTTAGAGTCACTGCATTGAGTACTAAACATCTACAAGGTCTTCATTCCAACACTCATACAGAGCTACACAAGATTCAGGAGAACTTTATCAAACAGGAACAAGTTTGGAAAATTGATAAGAAAAAGTTCTTCCAACCTACCATTGACAGGGTTGCTTATATTGAGAAAACTCAAGAGAAGCAACAAGCTCAGATTGATCAAATTCTGACAAATCAAGCTTCTCAGCAATCGCAACTTACTGAAATCCAGACCTCAGTGGAACTACTTATCTCTCTTTTATTACCTGCTGATGCCAAAAAGGGGGAGAAGGTAATTAAGTCCAAATGCAAAACCAACAAGACACTGCAAGGAAAGGATGATGGAAAAGATGACCAAGGAAACTCTGGAATGGGTAGTGGTCATAGTCAAGGTAGAAGGTTTACATCAAGACAAGCTAGTCACAGAACAAGTTCTGATACTGGGAAAAGAATAAGTTCTGCTGCTGGTAAAAGGATAAGTTCTGATGAACTTCTAGATCTTGATGAGGAAATGTCAAGACAGTTATTTTTTCAAGAAAATCCAGGGATGGACTTGGAAAGTTTAAAGGAAGAAGAAGCCAGACTTAAATCAGAGAAAGTCACATCTAAATCTGAAGCTTCTGGTAAAAAGTTACTTCCAAAACCAAAAGGCATTATGATCAAAGAAAGGATACATACTGAAGAAACTTTGGCTAGATCACAACCACAGATAGATCCAAGATCCAAGGGTAAATAAAAGGTTGGTGAACCTATCAAGCCTTATGTACCTCCTGAGGAAGAAGAAATTACTGATGGAAAAGATGATCTTGCTCTGACTTCAAGAAAAGTTCTTAAAACAACCTCTGACATGGCTCAAGTTGTTCAGAGTCAAGAAATTGTAAGTTCTGATATTCAGAAGAAGCAAGTAACCTCTGACAGTGCTCAAGTTAACTTGATATCAGAAAATAGATCTAAAACACTCCTACCAGGATTCACTAAAGCAAAACAGACTCAATCTTTGAAGACTACTCCAAGTGGTTTTGAAGCAAGAGTAGTTACTGGAAAGGAAGCTAGAGATAAAACTGGATTGGGAAGTGCTGATGAAAGAAGAGTACACAACACTACCGATGATCCAACTTCCTTGAGTGAACCAGGTATTGGAGCAACTCCTGAGAGATTGAATCAACTAGAATCTGTACAGATGGTTTACCATACCTACTTGAAAGAATACATCATGTTGTATTTCATGACAGATGGTAGGGTTTATCATATAAGACAAAATACCATTCCTTTGAAGTATTTTGAAGAATTGGAGCATGTACTTTTCTTACTTCAAGTGGATGACAGAATAACAGAGACTGCTGCAAACTACTTAAAAGAACAGATTCAGAGACAGAAAAGGCTTTATTCTGTTAAGTCTGACAGCAGATATGTTCCAAAGTACAGAGATCACAATGGGGATATTGTTGATATGAAGCCTAATACTGCACAGATCAGAACGTATCTTGGTATTAAGGGACTTGAATTCAATCTTGAATCTGACAAAGCTTATGTCATAAGACTAGACCAGGAGTTAAGGAAAGCAAAGATTAATGATCTCAGAGCTGCAATCTTTCAAACTGGTGAAGATACTGCAGAGCTTAAAGGTGTTAAAAGGAGAATGATTGATGAACTAAGATATGCTGAGAAATGTTTGTTGAAGAACTATCTCAGAACAACTCCTGACATCAGAGAGATCAGAAGTTGATGAAGCCAAGTCGAAGATCTACAACTGCTTAAATTCTGATATTTATGCAGATTGAAGTTGTTATCAGAAGTTGAAATTGGTAAAACTTTAAGGACTGTAAGTTGTAGTTATCTAGTCTATTTCTCATGCATTTGTACTTAATGTTTTTGACATCATCAAATATCTGTTTAACTTGTATATTTTGTTAATTTACAAGTTGGGGGAGATTGTTAGATATATTTGATAATGTCATGGCTAATATGTTTTATGTTTAGCTTTCAGATCTTGTGTGAACAGGATAGATCAGTACTTAACTGTTGATCAGTACTTATACTGGAAGTCAGGACTTAAGGATATCAGTACTTATATTATCAGGAGATAATCATCAGAAGATAGATATCAGAACTTAAGTGCTGAAGGACGATCAGATAAGGACAATAGCTGATGAAAGGAAAGAAGATAGAGATAAAACATAAGAAGAGATATGCATGAAGAAGGAATTCCGTGAAGAATGGAATACTTGGAATAGAAGATATCTGATTGATATATTTTAGGAAGCAGAATTATATTCCATATCAATTAGCGATTATCTTGTAACTGTGTAGTATATAAACACAGGCATAGGGTTTACACTAAAAGTGTTATCATTATCGAAGTTATTATTCTTTATAACCCTAGCAGCTCTCGTGATATTTGTTCATCACTGAGAGGTAACAGTTCCATATTGTAACAGAGTTTATTGTTTCAATAAAGTTTATTTTCTGTTACTCAAGTTCTTTAAGTTCGATTTGAGTATACTATACACTGTATTCACCCCCTCTACAGTGTGTGTGTGACCTAACAATGCAGTTTCACTTTTTGTGTGCAAGAAATACACCCATGTGTATCTGGTGAACTCATCCACTATGACCAATGCATATTTCTTCTTTGCAATAGACATGACATTCACTGGACCAAATAGATTAATATATAGTAGATGCTAAGGCTCAAGAATTGATGATTCAGTCTTACTCTTGAATGAAGATTTTCTTTGTTTGGCCTTCTGACAAGAATCACAAAGGCCATCAGGAGCAAATACTGACTTTGGCAGTCCTCTCACAAGATCTTTCTTGACTAGTTCATTTATATTGTTGAAATTTAAATGAGAGAGTTTCTTGTGCCAATTCTAGCTTTCTTCAATTGATGCTCTACTCATCAGACAGATTGCAGAATCATCCGTACTTGTTGAAAGCTTAGCTAATAAATGTTACCACGGCTGTATCCTTTTAGAACAACTTTGCCTTTGGATTTACTCACAACTTCACAGTGTTCTTTAAAGAAATCAACATGATAACCTCTGTCACAGATTTAACTTATACTCAGCAGATTGTGTTTAAGTCCTGAGACCAGAGCTACTTCTCTGATGATGACATTCCCAAGATTAATATTGCCATATCCCAATGTTTTTCCAATGTTTCCATCTCCATAAGAAACACTTGGGCCAGCTTTCTCCACAAAGTCTGATAGCAGGGCTTTATTTCCAGTCATATGTCCTGAACATCCACTGTCCAGAACTAGAATATTTTTCCTGTTGCCCTTTATTTCAGCAGCTTCAGAACTGCTCTCAGCACTTTCTTTATCAGCATTTGCCATCAACGCATAGTTCTCCTCACTTTCAGAGTCTGAGGTGTCTGTCCAGCTTTTCTTCTTTGTGACAAGAGCCTTGCCTTTGTCACCCTTTACTTTCTTGCAATCAGGAGATATGTGGCATTTCTCACCACAGTTATAGCATTTGACATTGGTATAATCTCCTCTATCAGACTTTCCTCCTTTGCCCTCAGATCTTCTGAAATTCTTCTTATCAGAACTTGTGCCTTTCCTGGAAAACTTCTTTCCCTTCCTGAACTTCCTGTATGCAATCTTTGTGATCCCTTTCACCATAAGAGCACATAGCTTCATCATCTCCTCATCAGCATCAGTCTCAGGCAAGCTTTCAGAATCCGAGTCATCATCACTTTCAGAACTTGATGACTTAGTATCAGACTTTGTGAAAAGAGCTTTACCCTTATCTTTCCTTGAGGTAGTTGCCTTGGGGAATTCTTCTTCAGCCTTAAGAGTAACTGTCCTTGACTTTCCTCCTTTCCTCTTGCTTCTTTGTTCCATCTCAAGTTCATGAGTCTTGAGCATTCCATAAATTTCATCAAGAGTTGTTTCATCAAGATTGTAGTTGTCTCTTATTGTTGTTGCCTTCAAATCCAGCATTCAGGAAGAGCTAACAGGAATTTAAGGTTTGAATCTTCAAGTTCATACTCCTTATCAACCAATGACAAATCATTCAAGAGTTTGACAAATCTATCATATAAATCAGTCAATGACTCATTAGTTTTTGAGTCAAAGTGTTCATACTCTTGAGTGAGTATTGTCTTCATGTTCTTCTTAATTGTATCGGTTCCCTGACACCTTGTTTCCAGAGCATCCCATATCTCCTTACCAGTCTTGCAGTTAATTACCCTATTTGACATTACATTATCAATGGCACTATGCAGTAAGTGTCGTACCTTAGCATCCTTAGCAATTGATGCTATATCTTCAGCAGTATAATCACTCTTCTCCTTTGGTACGGTCTTTGCTGCTTCACCTGCAACTGCAACAGCGAGCTTGGTTGGTTTGTGAGGCCCTTCCTTGATTATATCAAGATATTCTGGATCTGTTGCTTCCAGGAACATGGTCATCCTCACCTTCCATATGGAATATTCAGATGGTCTCAGTATGGGAACTCTGATGGTCTCATACCGACTTTGAATTTGTGTCTTTGGTGGTTCTTCAGTTTTGGTAGGCTTAGTTGGAGTTTCTATGTCAGACATGATTGTGTTTGGATCTTTAACTGTATATGCGTTAACAGATAGGCTCTGATACCACTTGTTAGGTCACACACACTGTAGAGGGGGTGAATACAGTGTAAAGTATAATCAAATCGAACTTTAATATCACAAGTAACAGAAAACAAACTTTATTGAAATAATAAACTCGGTTACAGTATGGAACTGTTACCTCTCAGTGATGAACAAATATCATGAGAGCTGCTAGGGTTAATACGAATAATCTTCTCGAATATGATAACACTTATAGTGTAAACCCTATGTCTGTATTTATATACTACACAGTTACAAGATAATCGCTAAATGATATGGAATATAATTCTGCTTCCTAAAATATATAAATCAAATATCTTTTCTTCCAAGTATTCTATTCTTTATAGAATTCCTTCTTCATGCATATCTCTCCTTATGTTTATCTCGATCTTCTTTTCTTTAATCAGCTAATGTCCTTATCTGAACGTCCTTCAGCACATAAGTTCTGATATCCATCTTCTGATGATTATCTCCTGATAATAAAAGTACTAATATCCTTAAGTCCTGACTTCCAATAAGTACTGATTTATCCTGTTTAAGTAAGATCTGAAAACTAAACATAAATCATATTAGCCATGACATTATCAAATATATCTAACATTTTGGATCTACAAATCCTAGAGGTTGTTCGACATATACCTCTTCTTCTAATTCTCCATTGAGAAATGCACTCTTTACATCCATTCGAAAGACTTTAAACCTCTTGTGAGCAGCATAAGCCAAAAAGATTCTTATGGCTTTCAATCTAGCAACTGGAGCATATGTTTCATCATAATCAATACCGTCCTGTTGAGTGTAACCTTTAGCAACTAGCCTTGCTTTGTTTCTTGTAATTATGCCATCACTGTCAGTTTTGTTTCTGAACACCCATTTTGTGCCAACAATGGATCTGTTCTTTGGTCTTGGCACTAGGGTCCGGACTTTATTTCTTTCAAATTCATTTAACTTTTCCGGCATTGCTTGCACCCAATCAGCATCTTGAAGAGCTTTTTCCACTTTCTTTGGTTCAGTATGAGATAGAAAGGAATGATAAAGACATTCATTTGTTGTTGTTGTTCTAGTTCTGACACCTGCTTCAGGATCTCCAATTATTAAGTCAGGTGTATGTGATTTAGTCCACTTCCTTGCAGATGGAAGTTGATCTCTAGAACTAGATCCTCCCCCATGATCCATGCTGTCTCCATCAGCATTTTCTGATGCTCCCCCTGAAGTTATGCTCCCTGAGATTCCAGAATTTGAGTTGGATTCTTCAGGAATTGAAGAATTAGAGTTTCCAGAATTATCAGAATTTGGCTTATCAGAACTTGATGAATCAGAACTTGAAGAGCCAGTGACTGGTTCTGATGCTTCTTGAAAGTCTTGAGATGTGGTATGATCATCAGCTTGCTCCCCCTGAACAGGTGCATTTGCCTTTGGAGCAGTTACCACAGTTTCAATGACATCAGAATTTAACTCATCAGAATTTACAGAATCAGAATTTACATCTTCATTTTCAAATCTTAGCTGATCATGATCATTGAAATCTTCAAGTTCAGTAATCTTTTTATCATCAAAATATACATTGATAGATTCCATGACAACCCTTATTCTTAAATTGTAGACTCTGAAGGCTTTTGTGGAAAGTGGTTATCCAACAAAAATTCCTTTATCATCTTTTAGATCAAATTTTGACAGCTGTTCAGGATGAGTCTTAAGAACAAAACAGTTGCATCCAAATACATGAAAGTATTTCAGATTTGGCTTCTTTTTCTTCACCATCTCATATGGTGTTTTTCCATGCATGTTTATGAGTGTAGCATTCTGTGTAAAACAAGCAGTCTGCACAGCTTCATCCCAAAAATAGGTTGGTAGCTTTGCTTCATCAAACATAGTTCGTGCAGCTTCAATAAGTCATGTTCTTTCTTTCTACAACTTCATTCTGCTGTGGAGTTCCAGGTGCAGAAAATTCCTGCTTTATTCTTTGCTCTTTGCAGAACTCTTCCATTATTGAATTCTTGAACTCAGTGCCATTATCATTTCTTATTATTTTAACATAATCTTTGACTAACTTATCCAGCTGTTTGACATGATCAGTTAGAGTAGATGCAGTTTCATTCTTCTTATGCAAGAAATACACCCAAGTGTATTTTATGAACTCATCCACTATAACCATAGCATATTTCTTCTTTGCAATAGAGATGACATTGACTGGATGAAATAGATCAACATGCAGTAAGTGATAAGGCTCAAGAATTGAGGATTCAATTTTGCTCTTGAATGAAGATTTTCTTTGTTTTGCCTTTTGACATGGGTCACAAAGACCATCAGGAGCAAAAATTGATTTTGGAAGTTCTCTCACAAGATCTTTCTTTACTAGCTCATTTATGTTGTTGAAATTTAAATGAGAGAGTCTCTTGTGCCAATTCCAGCTTTCTTCAATTGATGCTCTGCTTAACAGACAGATTGCAGAACCATCAGAATTTGTTGAAAGTCTGGCTTCATATATGTTACCATGTCTGTAACCTTTCAGAACCACTTTGCCTGTAGAATTACTGACAACTTCACAGTGTTCTTCAAAGAAATCCACATGATAACCTCTGTCACAGATTTGACTCACACTTAGTAGATTGTGTTGAAGTCCTGAGATAAGAGCTACTGTTTCAATTATGACATTCCCAAGATTGATATTTCCATATCCCAGAGTCTTTCCCATGTTGCCATCTCCATAAGAAACTCCTAGGCCAGCCTTCTCCACAAAGTCTGATAGCATGGCTTTATTTCCAGTCATATGTCCTGAACATCCACTGTCCAGAACAAGGATATTTTTCCTATTGCCCTGCAATCACAAAGACCACTATTGATTAGTTTTAAGGACCCAGACTTGCTTGGATCCTTTGGCCCTATTAAGTTTGTTAGCATTTACAGTGGATTTAGTTTCGGAGTTTATGCTAACATGCTTTTTATCAGACTTTATATCAGAATTTGCATCAGAATTTACACTAGAAGGAATTACACTAACTTTCTTTAAAGAAGGTTTTATTTCATAATAATCATAGTACAAACTATGATATTCCTTACAAGTATAAATAGAATGCCATAAACTACCACAATGAAAATAAGGATTTTGTGGTTTAAACCTAACAGACTGACTCTTAACTCCTGATCTAGGAGGTAAAGAGTTTATATCTTTATTTTTCCTGCAAAAAGAAGCAAGATGGTTAGAGTTTCCACAGTTATAGCATTTCTTTCTAGGAGCATTAGGAACAGGCATATATTTATTACTTTTATTCACACCTTCCTTTCCATTCCTATTTTTCCTAGCTTCCTTTACCTTGTTTACATTTTTAATCTCTTTCAGCTTATACTTAAGCTGCTTCTTTGTCATTAAGCCAATGTTTACCAAAGCTGGTTTATCCTGTTTTAATTTGTCAGAAGTTGACTTTTCTTTGACTTCTATTTTTACAACAAATTTGACATCATTTACCTTTGGCTTTATAGTTTGTTTGATACCAATTGGCTTAATTGGCAAAGTCCCTTTCTCACTTTCATCATCTTTATAACCTAACCTCTCTTTCCAGTTTCCACTACTTAGAATATTCTGAGTTGCTTTGCCTGAGTTAGTCCAAGTCCTGATGCTAACATGCTTTTTATCAGACTTTATATCAGACTTTATATCAGACTTTGCATCAGAATTTACACTAAAAGGAATTACACTAACTTTCTTTAAAGAAGGTTTTATTTCATAATAATCATAGTACAAACTATGATATTCCTTACAAGTATAAATAGAATGTCATAAACTACCACAATGAAAATAAGGATTTTGTGGTTTAAACCTAACAGACTGACTCTTAACTCCTGATCTAGGAGGTAAAGAGTTTATATCTTTATTTTTCCTGCAAAAAGAAGCAAGATGGTTAGAGTTTCCACAGTTATAGCATTTCTTTCTAGGAGCATTAGGAACAGGCATATATTTATTACTTTTATTCACACCTTCCTTTCCATTCCTATTTTTCCTAGCTTCCTTTACCTTGTTCACATTTTTAATCTCTTTCAGCTTATACTTAAGCTGCTTCTTTGTCATTAAGCCAATGTTTACCAAAGCTGGTTTATCCTGTTTTTAATTTGTCAGAAGTTGACTTTTCTTTGACTTCTGTTTTTCCAACAAATTTGACATGATTTACCTTTGGCTTTACAGTTTGTTTGATACCAATTGGCTTAATTGGCAAAGTCCCTTTCTCACTTTCATCATCTTTATAACCTAACCTCTCTTTCCAGTTTCCACTACTTAGAATATTCTGAGTTGCTTTGCCTGAGTTAGTCCAAGTCCTGATGCTAACATGCTTTTTATCAGACTTTATATCAGACTTTATATCAGACTTTGCATCAGAATTTACACTAAAAGGAATTACACTAACTTTCTTTAAAGAAGGTTTTATTTCATAATAATCATAGTACAAACTATGATATTCCTTACAAGTATAAATAGAATGTCATAAACTACCACAATGAAAATAAGGATTTTGTGGTTTAAACCTAACAGACTGACTCTTAACTCCTGATCTAGGAGGTAAAGAGTTTATATCTTTATTTTTCCTGCAAAAAGAAGCAAGATGGTTAGAGTTTCCACAGTTATAGCATTTCTTTCTAGGAGCATTAGGAACAGGCATATATTTATTACTTTTATTCACACCTTCCTTTCCATTCCTATTTTTCCTAGCTTCCTTTACCTTGTTCACATTTTTAATCTCTTTCAGCTTATACTTAAGCTGCTTCTTTGTCATTAAGCCAATGTTTACCAAAGCTGGTTTATCCTGTTTTTAATTTGTCAGAAGTTGACTTTTCTTTGACTTCTGTTTTTCCAACAAATTTGACATGATTTACCTTTGGCTTTACAGTTTGTTTGATACCAATTGGCTTAATTGGCAAAGTCCCTTTCTCACTTTCATCATCTTTATAACCTAACCTCTCTTTCCAGTTTCCACTACTTAGAATATTTTGAGGTTCTTTACCTGAGTTAGTCCAAGTCGTGATGCTAACATGCTTTTTATCAGACTTTATATCAGACTTTATATCAGACTTTGCATCAGAATTTACACTAAAAGGAATTACACTAACTTTCTTTAAAAAAGGTTTTATTTCATAATAATCATAGTACAAACTATGATATTCCTTACAAGTATAAATAGAATGCCATAAACAACCACAATGAAAATAAGGATTTTATGGTTTAAACCTAACAGACTGACTCTTAACTCCTGATCTAGGAGGTAAAGAGTTTATATCTTTATTATTCCTGCAAAAAGAAGCAAGATGGTTAGAGTTTCCACAGTTATAGCATTTCTTTCTAGGAGCATTAGGAACAGGCATATAATTATGACTTTTATTCACACCTTCCTTTCTATTCCTATTTTTCCTAGCTTCCTTTACCTTGTTCACATTTTTAATCTCTTTCAACTTATACTTAAGTTGCTTCTTTGTCATTAAACCAATGTTTACCAAAGCTGGTTTATCCTGTTTTTATTTGTCAGAAGTTGACTTTTCTTTGACTTCTATTTTTGCAACAAATTTGACATGATTTACCTTTGGCTTTAGAGTTTGTTTGATACCAATTGGCTTAATTGGCAAAGTCCCTTTCTCACTTTCATCATCTTTATAACCTAACCTCTCTTTCCAGTTTCCACTACTTAGAATATTCTGAGTTGCTTTGCCTGAGTTAGTCCAAGTCCTGATGATTTCTCTTTCTTTTTCTAATTCAGTTTTTAGATAATCATTCCGTTTAAGCAATTCATTCTTAACATATACAGCATTATCTCTCTCTTTCTGAATAGTGTTCATCTTGACTAACTCTTCTTCAAGATAGCTATTTGTGTTTTGTACTTTAGATTTTCAGCTCTAAAGTCTGATCTCTATAGCTAATATAAATATTTTTCAGAAATAATCTCAACTCAGTAATATCTTCTGTATTAAAAGCAAGAGATGATAGAGGTACCTTTAGTTCAGCAGCATCAGAACTGCTATCAGTATTTGCCATTAAGGCATAATTCACCTCTTCTTCAGATTCTGAAGTGTCTGCCCAGTTTTTCTTCTTTGTGATAAGTGTCTGGCCTTTATCACCTTTTCCTTTCTTGCAATCAGGAGATATGTGGCCTCTTTCACCATAATTGTAGCATTTAACATTTGAGTTGTCTCCTCTGTCAGACTTTCCTCCTTTGCCTTCAGTCTTTCTGAACCCTTTCTTGTCAGAACTTCCACATTTCCTGGAAAACTTCTTACCCTTTCTGAATTTCTTGTAGGTTATCTTTGTGATACCCTTTACCATAAGAGCACATAATTGCATCATCTCTGCATCAACATCCACTTCAGATAAATTTTCAGGTTCTGAATCATCATCATCAGAATCTGATGACTCTGAATCAGACTGTATGATGAGAGCCTTTCCTTTTGCCTTCCTAGAGACAATTGACTTTTCTTCAGCCTTTAAAGCAACTGTCTTAGACTTCCCTCCATGCCTATTCTTTCTTTGCTCCATCTCAAGTTCATGAGTCTTGAGCATCCCATAGATTTCATAAAGAGACATATCAACAAGTTCATAGTTGTCTCTTATTGTAGTAGCTTTCAAATCCCACTTTTCAGGAAGAGCTATTAGGAATTTCATATATGAATCTTCTTCATCATATTCCTTATCCACTAGTGACAGATCATTCAACAGCTTTGTGAATCTGTCATATGTATCAGTTAGTGACTCATCAGATTTTGAGTCAAAGTGCTCATACTCATGTGTGAGTATTGTCTTCCTGTTCTTTTTAATAGCATTGGTTCCTTGACATCTCACTTCCAATGCATCCCAGATTTCTTTTGCAGTATTGCATCCAATCACCCTATTTGACATGACATTGTCAAGTGCACTATAAAGCAAGTGTCTTACCTTTGCATCCTTGCCTAGTGAAGAGATGTCTTTGGTGGTGAGATCTTTCTTTTCTTTGGGAATCATCTTCTATGGCTCATTCTCAAATGCAACAGAATGCTTTGTGGGCTTGTTTAGACCATCATAAATTCTGTCTAAATATTCTGGATCTGTAGCTTCCAAAAACATGGTGTCACACCCCAACTTAAATAGCAAATTAAATATAACTATTACAACATTTAATAATAGATAAACATACCCAAATCCAAGATCTTAAAGTTTAGGCTTTGGAACAGCCCAACACTACCATCTATTACAACTGATTTTAAATACCGAGTCCTCACACAAACTACTATCACTTATTCTACCTGAGCTCGAACATAGGCATCAGCATCACAGGTCTTACGGGCAGTCTGCTTGAATCTAACCATAGCTGCTAGCTGTAATATCAGGGTAAAGCAAGGAGTGAGCCAAATGCTCAACAAGTGCTAAACAATACGATACAAAACATAAATTGAGAGATATATATTAAAGAATGTCAATGGGAGGACATGACCAATGATAATGAGAGATAAAACTTTGGGTGATGGCATCATTTTGTTGGTATCAAAACAATTTTAAAAAAAATCATATCTTAATCAAAATTATTTTATGATGCTACGGATTACAGCCGGTGATCAGCCGCGAAGTAATCCCGAACTTCGCTGGGTTCTAAAACATTAATGGGAATCCTTAGGCAACTTTTAAGCCTAATATAAGTGTGGAAAGGACTCGCGTCTCAGTCCAGATCCACTATTCAAAGAAAACATTTATCCCCCTTTGGGACTGAAAACCCACATTTTATTTATTTCAAAAACTGATGCCGATTTATAACAAAATCTCTTTTCCAGTAAACATTTTTTTTATCAAGGGATTATAGATCAACTCGAAACACGGGAAATATGGTACTAAATCTCAGGGCCATGATTCACAAAACTATACTCTATTAAAGTAACTGAATGGTTTTCATATATCAAAGATTGGACAAGGGGATTTAGTGAGGCTATAGGATATTATAAAGGGTAATGCCAAATTGGGCTTTAAGCAATGGTTTCTCATCAAGGTTCAAGTGCTGGATCATCAAGAAGATAAGCTTCATGAATACTAAGGGTGTTAAGGTATGCAGAAACGATCTTTAACTTAGGATATATCAGAATTATCAAGCTTCAGGATAAGAAAGAGGGGTATCAATCAATGAGGAATCACTTTGCTAAGTATCTGGCTTTTAGGGTTCAAGGTAATGTTCTATAGGGTTTCAAGTATCAGGATGAGATATCAATACTTAGAAATCATCAGCATGTTAATCAAGAGAATCAACCAAGAGTTATAACTACCCTTTCTTTTATCCTGGCATTCGAATTACTTTAATATACTATCATGATAAGACCACTTTGCAATACGTACTCGAGGGTTCATGGCATTTTTATATAATTCAAAGGTAAACATAAGATACGCTTGATTTAATATATCAAATGACACAGGATAGTTGCAGCAATGTATGAACTATTAGCAGTAAATATGAAGGACAAGTTGAATCACTTGCCTTGAGAAAGGCTGGTCTGGTCTGACTGGTAGGAGCAACTGGAGCTTCACTCGACCTTTATGGCAAGTTTTCCCCCGTCTCGAGATCCTACAAAAATAATAATAATCCTCATTATAATATATTATCACCAACTTAACCTATTTACAACCCGAATTTAAACACGGATGGCACTTAGGCCTATATGCACTTAATTTATATTCACCTTTAATTTATAATTGCACACACATAGCCACATAATCACATATCATATATTAATACCATATAACACCATATACACCATAATGCAACACTAGGCTTGGATGATCTCGATCCCCCAACTTAAGTCACTTGGTCGCTAAACTAGACAAAGTCTTCTAATTTTGGCTTCCTAACTCGATGTTTACTAAACTGTCCAAGACCTATTGACCCTCACTTGTGCCTTTTATTCTACTGACCTTATACTATCTTACAACTATGGTGGTTAACCAAGACCTCACTCCTATGTGTTCTAAAACTATGTGATGAGTGAAAGTGTTCACTGGTGCAAATTTCAGAATGACATCTATGGTTTCTTGAGTGCATTTGACACCCTTAAACTATAGGTTTTCCTTCAAAACTCTTACACAAGACTCTCCTGACCTAAGGGCATCTCCCAAACTTGATGTGGCTCAAGAGCCTGGCTTGGGCCTTCTTGGGCCTAAGCTCAAAGTCTATGGTTCCCCTGTTTTCCTGGGCAGAAAACACCCTAACTTGAATTAACTTGTGACACATGGTTCTAACTCATATCCTATGAACTATGGTTGGAAAAACTTCTCTGACACTCCCTCTAACTAAGGCCCAACAGGGCCTAATGAGGGCCTACTCATGACATGGTTAAATCTCCCTATTTCTAAGTTGCAACAAAACTGTCCCCTGCTGGACAGATTTTGTTATTCTACTTGTGCACCTAACCAAATGACATGCAATCCTCCAAAAAACACCTAAAACCTTTTATATACTCCCAATACTAACTTCTGGTGGCTTGGGCCTCAAAGTGCACATCAATGACATGGTCAAAACTCACTCTAAACCTCAGGGTACTAAACTGATTTTCTGCAGAAATTATAACTCTCCTTTCTCCAAGGTTTTGACTTGACAAACTCAACCACCAACAACCCAATACCCAAACCAAGACTTAAACATGGTGATCTACTAAACTAACTCCCTTATACTCAAAATAATCTTGGTGGAGATCATCCTTACCTAAGGTGCAATCATGGCAAAATAAAACAAACCACATTTCACAACTCACAAATCATCAAGTTTTTGAAACAACAAGTTATGCATTTTATAAAAGATATACACGCCTTATTACCATGCATCAAGAAGCATTAATCAATATTAACACATTTTTACTACTGAAATTAAAGCTTACTAATAAAATCTTTCCAAATGATCACAATCTTATAACATTCTAAGTGAAATCCACATGCATGCATGTCTTCGAGTTTTGCAAGCCAAACAACATGTTTTCTAAATATATTTTACCAAGAAATTTACATGCAAGCCTAGCATGAGCTATATATAGATGATCACTTAGCATGCAAGGAGTTTTATCAAATTTTTACTATAAAATTCAAGCCATTATCACAAAAACATGCAAAAAATTGAACAAAGCAACAAGAATGGTCTCAAGAACCATTCATTCGGATCCCCTATGGTCATGGCCGAATGAAATGGAAGGGAATGGCCATTTAACATTAAGAGTTTCCTTCTCAAAACTTGGCACTTCACCATTCCTTGTAGTCCTCTCAAAAACAACATTAAACTCACAAGAATCAAGGTTGTACTTTGAGTTTCAACTAAAACCTTAACATGCAACCTTAAAACTCAAACTTTCTACTCAAAACTCTTTGAAATATATGTGATCATGGTATGGGAAGTAACATTTACTTGTGTAGGAGGTGGGAACTTGATTGAGAAAGAAAGAAAATGGGGAGGGGGGTGGTTTCAGCTGAAAAGCCGAGAGTGAGGGGGTAGGAGCCGAGAGTGAGAGGGAGGAGGGAGAGAAGAAAGAGTGTGGTGTGGGTGATGTGTGAAATGATCATGTCTTTTACTTATTTTATGGTTTTTGTTTTGACAAATGTGAGTGGGAATAGGAATTGATATGACTACCCTTCCACTTATACTTGGATCATTTTGCATGCAAGGGTAAAGGAGGAATTTGGCTAGAAAAATAAGAGTTAGTGGGGGTGGTAATTATCTCTTTAGCCCTTTTTGATTGAATAGAAAGGATTTGCATGCAAGGTCAACTATGTAATTTGCTAATTATAACAATTAATATTTATAAAGATTTATTTTTGTAAAATAAAACACAAGTTCAAAAATTATAAAATTTATACCATAAAATAATTTGGATTTTTAGAAATTTTATAAAACTACTTTTGAAATTTGTGAACAAAATAACTTTTAAAGAGAAATTTATTCAAGGTTTAAAATATTCCTTATAAATCAAAAATGAAAGAAATAAATAAACTTTTGCTTTGACAATTCATATACCACATAACAAAAATTTAAGATGCAGAGTTCTCATTCACACAAGCATACAATAGTTGCATATATTGGCATTCGGCTTTTAAAGTTGTACTAAATTTACAATTAGTATTACACAGAAATGCCGGTTATAACACATGGCCATCTTTCCACTCCATACAGGGTACTCAGACACCCTGAGCATAGGAACCCTGATGGATTCATATCTACTGGTGTCGTGAATGGGTTGAACCTTTGCAGGTTCTTGAGGGTCTTGTGTTTTTGATTGATCAGACATGATTGATTGTTTGTTTTGATCTTAACTATTTGTAAGCTTAACAGATTCGCTCTAATACCACTTGTTAGGCCTCAATGATACTATAGAAGGGGGTTGAATATAGTATCTACAATCAATTCGATTATGAACACAAGTATGTACCAGAAAACAAGTTTATTCAATATATCAAACTCTGTTATAGTAGGTTTAATCTACTCTCTTAGTGATGTATGATATCACTAAGAGCTGCTAGGGTTACAAAGAATAATATTCTCGTGAATGATAACACATATAGTGTAAACCCTAAGCTGTGTTTATATAGTACACAGTTACAAGATGTCTTCTAATTGATATGAAATATATCTCCTCCTAAAATATATCAATCAGATATTATCTTTTACAAGTCTTCTAGTCGTCCAACTCTTAAAGCATATCTTCCTTTGTTTTAGTCCAGATCCTTTCCTAGAAATCAGCCGCACTTTACTCCTGAAGCATATCCTTCCTTAAGTTCTGATATCACAAGTTCTGATACCTTAAGTTCTGATATCTTCCTGTCTTCAGTAAATCCTGATTCCCAACTAAGTCCTGATATGGAATTCCGAAACTAAACAAATCAGATTAGTCATGACATCATCAAACATATCTAACAAAGACAGTGCCAAAATTCAGTTTGGTCACTGACTTCTTTTCTTTTTTCATTTTAAACCTTAAACTTTTCAAAGTTTTCAATTTAGCCCCTGTTGTTTAAATTATTTTAAAAATGATTTGTTTATTATTTTTAAAAAATCAGGAAAATGTTTATTTATTTATTTTAATTTCAAAAACTGTCTTTAATTATTTATTTATTTAAAAATAAATCTGATTTATTTTATGAATTATTTTTAATTAGTTGTTAATTATTTTAATTAATCGATTAATTTAATATTAATTGGTTAATTAATTTAATTAATTAATAATTAATTTTAATTGATTTAATAATAATAGATTTAATTATTTATATTAATGTAAAATTATGAAAAAAAATAGTTTCGAGTTTTAAAATATTGTTTAAAATTATTTTCAAACCTCGATAATTATTAATAAATTATTTTAAAGTCAGATTCGGGTGTTCAAACCTGTTATTTAATTATAAAATGATACGCAGTCCCGTTTTAATTCAGGAAAATGTTGAAAAATTCGTATTTAATACCTGAAAAATCATTTTTACCCCGTATCTTCTTTGAATAATTATTTTAATTGAATATCGTACGTGCTACGTGATATATGTGATCTGATTGATATATAATATGACTTGTATGGACATTGTTTGACAGTTTATGTTGTAACTTTCAATCCGTACGTCCGATTTGGGTGAAACGAAGGGTAGATAGAAGCTTGTAACGAATAGAATGTGAGGTGAATAAGTATTGATAAATACATATGATGTTTAACGGAGGAAGAGAGATGTAGAAAGGGAAAGCAAGTGGTTAGAGAGTTAGGATCAGTAGACGAGTACAAATTAAGTGAAAGCGAATTGAGATAAGGTAAGTACTTCTGAACCTTCTTCGAGATATATTGCAAATGTTTTTGAACTTTCTCAAAACATGTTGCTAGTATTCAAAATAAGTCATGTTTTGTATTGTAAGCGCTTTAAACTATTCAACCTTGAACCCTGATCATATCATTGAACTTGAGATGTAAGCTTTTTTTCTTGTAAACCATCAACGATTGATTTTCCAAATATTAAACCATACAAATACAATACTACTCCACAAATATATACACACCATAAACCAAATACTGAAACAGAATTACTTGAGCATACAGAAACTTATATACCCTATAACACAATATAACATCAAAGATCTATACCATGTTTTATCATTGAACCATTGTTTATCAAATACCTGATTCTTCAACAGGCTTGAAGTAGTTCTTTATATATATATATATATCTTGATATACCATGGTGATACTTATGAAATATCTTATGCTCCGAGATAAATGATTTATCAATGTTAATTATGATTCTGTTTTATTGAATTATAATGGTTATCATATTGAAATATTTCAGAATTGGATGGTTTTATAAATATGGACCAGATTTTTGGTCATATTAGGCCAATGCGTGCCTTGGATCCAGTATCGAGAGCATAGTTGCGAGCCTTGCTCGGGGTTAGTGTGTGACTGATCAGCAGCCTAAACTTGGTTTTTAAAATAAAAAATGAATATCCAATTCTAATCATTACTTATCCAGAAACTTGATTCTTCTGAATCATTTCAATTGATCATTGTTTAACCTCAGTTATTGCTATTATGAATTATTGAGCTAGTTAGTTCACTCTTGTAAATCTGTTTATATCATTCCACAGTTAAAAAGGAAATGGTTGGTAATGAGGAATTCCTAGACCAGTGTGCAAGCTAGGATTCCAGGTTAAGTTGGATCGAGATAGCATGAGCTTTACGTTTAGTTTTGGGTTGTGTAAGCTTGTAAGAATGTTTTCACTTTCAGTTGTAAGTTGAATTAGTCGGGATTTGGTACGATGTAATAAAAGTTAAGATGGTGGCTTATTTTCATACTTTAACATGTTGCGATCCGTGCTTATGGTAATTTTGGTCATTGCATATATTACTTTCATAAATAGGTTTATATATTGGGTGTGTGTGTGTTGTGAACCCCAAACTTCTGACTCGGGTTTGGAGGGCTCACAGGTTTGGTATCAGAGCTGCAGGTTATAAGTCACTGAAACAAGCCTAGATTATCGGGAATAGATTGAAGGTTAGGATTAGGATTAAGAAATTGAAAGATAGGATATCGAGAGGTTGAGTGCGACTGTATAATAGGTTTTGGTATGATTCGTGATGAGATTTGAGATTCTTATCTAGCGACGCGATTTTCCCATAGTAGCGACGGCAGATTCTTTTATCCCGGGATCGTCTGATCATTCGGAGCATTCAGTCGGAGGACCATCATCTGATTCACGCCCTGCTCTTCCGCCGGTGTTAGCCATATTACCTCTTGTTGCAACGGTTGCATCTTTTCAAGCTATTATTCCATTCCCTGATGTGAGACCACCTATTCGAGGGTCCCCACCTGCTGATTTTGGTTCTACCGGACATTCAGCCGGAAGTGCATCTTTTCAATTTATCTCACACCTTATCCCCTACCATCAGTTTGAAGCCTGTTTTATGGAGTAACAGCACTTATGAGGATGGATTTGAGAGTTACAGCATATGGTGAGTACACGAGACATTAAGAAAGGTGAGACGAAACCTAGGGAGATGATTCATGTGTTCTAGAGGATAACTGCTATCAGGTTATATGGAGCCACTGGTAAGTACGCCACCCATGATTATCTTGAGGAGTGAGCTAGATGGGTTTTAATGGAGTTTGAAAAGATTAGAGACTCAGAGTTTTTTTGGGATTAGATGATGATGTTATGACAAACGAGACATGTATAGTAGCGATGTGATGTGATATCAGCTGACTTTGTTTTATAGAATAGATTTTTTGACTATTTGATAGACATGGTGTACTTAACAATAGCAAAAATAATGATGGGAGTATTACCAGGATAGCAGCCTTGAAGTGAAGTTATGAATGAGATAATATGCAACGATAACTGAAGTTTTCATCAACTAATGAAGGAAAAATAGACTCAATAAGGGGTAGAGGATATATGAAAATGAATGGGCTCTTATCTGATTGTTTCCCTAATTTGATACCTTATAGTGGTTGAGAAGGACAATAACCAACTCATATAGTAATGACGACCGGGTGTATGATTTTCAAAAATTTTAAACCAGTTTTCAAAAGAGATTTTCTTAACAAAAAATTTTCTAGAAGTCCTTTAAACAAAACAAGTTTTAAAACTTGATTGTCAAACTACTACTTAAGTTTCTTGTTTGTTATAAGATTCAGATTATTTAGAAGAATACTTTGTTGTGCAAGACATGCCTGTACAATAACAAGACTAAGTCAAATTGACAACCCTAAGTAAGTTGTATTATAATCTTAGTTTGCATTTTGTATTGTAACAGTTAAAGTCTGTAAAAATATCAAATAGCGGACTGGAGTCATTTTGTTTAAACAGTATCAAGCCTAAAAATTCTATATGGAAGAAGATCAAGAAGATCATGCCTCAGAAGAATTATGAAGAAGCTTGGAGTTGAATATATTTAGTATTTAGTATTTTAGAGAATTCATTCGAGAACTCCAAATGACTTATTGAGAAGTCAGGAAAGCTACTAGAGAACTCAGAGATATCGACAATCTAATTGAAGACCTGAAGATTGGAGATATCGACAGGTCATTTCTTCACTAGAGAACTCAGAGTTATCGACAAGTCAAATATCATTAGAGAACTCTGAGTTGTCGATAAGTCAATTATCACTAGAGAACTCTGAGTTGTCGACAAGTCAATTAGTCACTAGAGAATTAAGAGATGTCTATAAGCCAAAGTGAAGACATGAAGTGGAGAGATCTCGACAATCTAAATTCTCTTATAGAGAACTCAGAGACCTCAACAAGTCAAATCAAGTATAGAGTAATGAGAGATCTCGATAAGCCAATATACTTATCGAGATGTCAAGTTCTCTATATAACAAAATGGAGATCTCGAGGTAAAACTCAAAGTAAAAAGTGTAGATCAGTTTAATATCCAAGATTAACAATCAACAAACAATTCAACTAGTTGGATTGACAAGTCTACAAAAAGCAGCTTGAAGAGTGTGCAAGATCAAGGGTGAAGATTAACTCATAAAGGAAGATCAAAGTTAACACAGTATGCAAATATATGTTAAGCCAGAAATGGAAGATATACTTTTCCCAAAATGGAATGATTAGTGACAGCTTAATAAAGTGAATAACATGTCTTATTATACACTGTGTAAACCAGTGGTTAACTGAGATATAAAGTTAACACTGGTCCTTTGTTAGATGTAACAATTTTAGAAAAGAAAATCTTGTATTTCTCTCAAGGAAGAAGCTAAGCTATTTAGCAAAAAAGAGCCTAGAAATTTTGTAGCAAAACATTCTTAATTTTAATATTAAATTAAGTGAGTTTTGAAAGATTTGTGTTCACTGTTATTACTTGCTTAATTTCAGTATTAATACATCTCACTGCAAGATTTAGTTTACTTTGTTCACCACCTTAAATATTCAAGAAAAGAATAAAAACACAAAAACACATTCACCCCCCCTGTGTGTAATTCATTACCTAACAAGTGGTATCAGAGGAAAATCTGAAAGTAAACAGATTCAAGATCTTAGAAGAATGAATACATAGAAAACCAGTAGCATCAAAATTCCTACTTTTAACAAAGCTAACTATACTATATGGAAGAAGAAAATGACGTTGTCTATCAGGATGGCCAATCCACTGTACATTCAGATCCTCAAAAATGCGCCCTTCATTCCTATGGTTACAGTTGATGAATCTACAAATGGAGACATAGTTATCCCAGCTCATTATGCTCCTAAAGATCCTGCAGAATACACTGAGCCTGAGAAATAAAAAATCTCCCTGGATAGTGGCTTGCAGTTAATCTTAATAGAGTCACTAGATAATGTAATGTATAACAACATTGTCAACTGTGACACTGCTAAGCAAATCTGGGAAAAGATAGAAATACTGTGTGAAGGAACTGGGGAAGTTAGGTCAAATCAAATAAGGATACTAATTTCACAGTATGAGGGTTTTATGGATAAGCCAAAGGAAAGCATTACTGATGTGTTTGAAAGGTTTAAAGCCGATTAATGACTTGCAGCTTCATGATAAATATTATGAAGCTGAAGAAGTGAACTTGAAATTTTTGCTCACTCTTCCTGATCATTTGGAATAGAAAATCTCAAAAATCAGAGAAGGGGGAGACTTGAGTATAATAACTCTGGAAGTCCTGTATGGAATCTTAAAAACATATGAACTAGAAATGATTTAAAGGAAATCATTAAGATCTGGTCAAGGGCATGTTGTAGATGGTTCAAGTGCCCTAATTGTCAATGAAAGCTAGACCTCTAATGATGAGCCAACATCCCAGACTCCAGTTGCCTCAACAAGTGAGAAAAGAATCAATGATTCATAGGAACAAGTCAAAACGGAATTGAAAGAAGATGAGTTCTACACCTTGGATGAACTTGATGAGCTAGATCAATCAATGGCATATCTGGCAAGAAAGTTCTCTAACATTAGAGTAAAGAAGCCAAGATTCTTCAAGGGTAAAGGTCAATCATTCAACAAAGATATCAGCTGGAAAAGAAAAGGGAAGTACACATCTAATGGCAAAAATGGCTACAAAACTGGATATGTGGATAGATCAAAGATAATGTGTTTTAACTGTGATGAGTTAGGCCATTTTGCTACAGAATGTAGGAAACAAAAGAAAGCAAAAAAAGACAAAGCTTATCTTAAATTGGAAGCAAAGTATGAAGCTCTTCTAAAGAAACAACAAAGTAAAACTTATATTGCATAGGGTAAAAGATGGGATGACTCTGACAATGATGAAGATGAGGAAGTTGGAAATTATGCACTAATGGCCTTGGAGCAAGGAGAGTCATCTTCATCAAAAACACAAGTACCAACTCTTACCACCATTGATTTAAATGTGAATCAATATAAGGAAACTGTTGAAAAGATGAGCACATAAATGTTTCACATTCATACAAGTATGGCGGCTGCTAATAAAGAAGTTAGCACACTGACAAAGATAAATGAGAAGCTTAAAAATGAGAAACAGGAAACTAAATTGTTGATAGTAGAGCTTGAAGCTGTAAAACAAGAAAATGTATACCTAAAAAATAAGCGCAAGTGTGCAAATGAGATTGAAGCTATGTTGAGGGAGAAGCTAGAGAAGAATGAAGTGAAGTTGAAGTTCTTCAAGAATGCATCTGAGTTGGTTGGACAATACCATGAGAAAAACAAGCCATGTGCAAATATTTCCATTGGTCTTGATTATGATGCCTTGAACATTAAGAAGAAAAATATAGGTGACAAACGAAAAGTAGCAGAAAATGAAAATGTTCCAGCAATACTGAAAAAGGTTGGTTCACCTATGTTCAGGGCATGTGAAGTGAACTTCAGTGAAGAAGAGTTGATTATCAAGCAAGAAATTGCTGATGAAGAAAATGAGAAGAAAAATGCAGATACAACTCAATCTTCTAAGGTTGAAGAGAATCTCATGAACAACCAAGGTCTCAAAACACTATCAAAGAAATCAAAGCTGAAGATGCAAGAAAGAAGAAGAAAAATAGAAATGGGAAAATTGAGATAAACAAAAGTAACAATTTTGCTTATGCTGCAGATGCTCCAAGAAAGAAATATGAGAAATGTGGCTCTGTGTATCACCTAACTCACCTTTATAAAAAGAGTGTTAGAAAGCCAGTTGAAGGAGCCTACAAATACAATGAAGAAAATGCAAATGATCCCTACTCATTCCGTGACAAGTTTGATTGCATTTCTTGAAACTTGAAGGTGATGAAAAGTTGCCACAAGTTGAGAGTAGACCTCAAAAAACAATAATTGGATCTACAACAGATAGGGAAAATGCACAACAGTCAATGAATTCTATTTTATCTGAAACAACTCATTCTACTTCTGCTAAATCAGTTAACAAGAAGAAAGTGCCCAACACTGCTTGGGTTGCTAAACACACTTAAAACTCATTGTGTGCAAGTCAAAATGAAGAAGGTCATATGGATCATAAACAGTGGATCTTCCAGACATATGACAGGTGATAAAGCCCTGCTATCATAATTTGAGGAGAAGGCTGGCCCTTTAGTGACCTTTGGAGATAACAGCAAAGGATTCACAATGGGATATGGCAAGATTATTTCTGGAAATGTTGTCATTGATGATGTAGCATTGGTAGCTGGTCTTGAAGTAAATCTTCTCAATGTTAGCCAGTTTGCAGAAAAGGGTTTTACAACTTTATTTGACAAAGAAGAGTGCATCTTCATCAGCAAGAAAACCAATGAAGTTGCTCTAAAAGGATCAAGGAAAGCAAGCTTGTTTGTTACAGACTTAGATTCAACAAATAAGGATGGAATTTATTGCTTCTATACCAAGGCATCCATAGAGGAAAACAAATTATGGCACAAGAGACTCTCATATCTGAACTACAAGACAATCAACACTATGGTCAAGAACGAGTTGGTGAGAGACATACCAAAGTTAGAGTTTGCTCAAATTGAAGTTTGTGAAGCCTGTTAGAAAGGAAAAATGAAAAGATCAAGTCACAAGTCAAAAACTTTGAACTCCATTAGTGCACCTTTGCAACTTATTCACATGGACTTGTTTGGGCCAGTAAATGTCTTATCAATTTCAAGGAACAAATATGCACTTGTGATGGTGAGTAGAATTTATGCATTCTAAGGATGAAACTTCACACATCATAATTGAGCACATAAAGAAGATAGAAAAACAGATTGAAGATCATAAATGTGTGAAAATATTGAGAAGTGATAATGGGACAGAATTCAGAAATGTAACATTGAGTGAATTCTGCAAAGGCAAAGGCATTGTTCAAAAATTCTCCGCTACTAGAACACCTCAACCAAATGGTGTTGTTGAGAGAAAGAACAGAACATTGGTAGAAGCTGCAAGGAGAATGCTGCAAGATGCCAAGTTGCCAACTAGTTTTTGGGAAGAAGCTGTTAACACTGCATGCTACACACAAAATAGATCTCTCATCAAAAAAATGCATGGAAAATCACCCTACTCAATCACGTCTAAAAAAAAGCCTACAGTAAAGCATCTTCATGTGTTTGGAAGCAAGTGTTACATTTTAAAAGACAACTCTAAATATATGGGAAAATTTGATTCAAAGGTTTTTGAATCAATTTTTCTAGGATATTCATTGGAGAGGACTACCAACAAGATTTATGTGGTTGATCAAAACAAAATCATGGAAAGCACATATGTGACTTTTGATGATGACAAATGTCCGGGCTTGGAATGCCTTGATGTGAATGAAGCCGAAACCCTTGCATTTGAAAATCTCAACATCAACAGCAATTTTGATGAAGAAGGTGAAGACAATGCACAACAAATAATGAATGAAGAGTCTACAGAACAGGAAAATCATGGAAATGAAGCTCATCTCAAACACCTGATTTTGATAGCACAAACTCAGGGGGAGAAGGAGAAGAAGGATCTACAAATCATACAAATAATGAAGAAAATGATGAAGGCACCAGTCAACAAACTCACACCAGAAAATGGGATAGAAGTCACAATCTAACTATAATAATTGGTGATCCAAATGTTGTGTAAGGACTAGAAGTGCAACTGCTAATGAGTGCCCACATGCATGCTTTCTGTGTTGGGAACCACGGACTTAGGGTGTTACTACGTTTTACGATAAAGATTACGAAAAGAGGATTACCTTGTTAATGGTTGATTCCACACTCTTCTATTGTATTCCCAAATTCCCTTGAGCGAAGTATGGCCTCCGTCTTCTCAAGTTATCCTCTCTTCTTGCTCCTTGGTGGCTACAATATGTTTTCACACAATTCCAAGCAAGAAGAGAATAAGAATATATATAGGCTACAATAGGGACCATGGATAATTAGGTTGGGCCTTCTAATTACATCTTGAGCCTAGCCCAATGTAATTAAATATTAATTCAATCCACTAAAGAATTAATATTTGCACTACCTTTCCTAATACCGTAATTTAATTAATTCGGTTCCAATATTATTTGCTTATTAAATTCCCCATGTTTAAAATATCATATATCCATTAATTAAATAAATTACTGATGATTTATTTAATTAATATCTTTTATCCTTGATCATCCACTCAACCTTTATTTAATTATGCCAGAATAAATTCCACCTGCAGGGTTTCACATAATTAAATCTTTTTGAGCTTTCAAGGGGACATCATTAACCCGAATATTATCAGGACATGGATTCCTTCAATAAATAATATCCACCATGTATATAATTCCATCACCCAAAATATAATGATATAATTCAAAAGAATTATTTCATATATAAATCAAAGCATGTAAATAATATACACGTGTCAATTACTATTTCTGGATTAAGAACCTAAGCATTAATAATAACATAGAATCTTAGTTCTCCTTCTTAATCAGTATTAAGTGAACAATTCTCAATTTGATCCTGTTCAATATACACAAAGTATACTAGTATTATTTATTAGTCAATATAAACTAATCTAAATAATACTACAGCCATACCAGTGGATTATCCAACACCACCTGTGCTGTGAACCTTATTATATTATATAACCGTATTTAACAATCTAATATTCTATATCCCATTTGATACTAGATTGTTCACAATATATAATATTAGACAACATGTAAACATTCAAATGATTCTCAAATAAACTGGCCAGAAATAAACGTACATACTTCAAATAAATATTTTCAGTATACACTAACAATCTCCCACTTATACTCAAAATATTCTATGTGTACATCAGTGTTTATTTAATCCACTATTACATAAAAATCTATGTGTCCATCCATCTGACTCCTATCGCTTCCACATGCTTGTCAAAAACCTTGGTTGGCAAGCTCTTTGTGAAAGGATCTGCTCGGTTGTCTTCTGATGATATGTGAGCCACAACTATATCCCCTCGCTTTACGATTCCTCGTATGAGATGATACTTACGTTCAATATGTTTAGCTGCTTTGTGGTCTCGCGGTTCCTTTGAATTTGCCACAGCACCAGTGTTATCACAATACACCGTCAAGCTCCTAGGCAAATTAGGTACCACATCTAAGTCCAAAAGGAAGTTCCTGAACCATATAGCCTCCTTGGCAGCCTCAGAGGCCGCCACGTACTCGGCCTCCATGGTGGAGTCTGCAATGCATTTCTGCTTTACACTCCTCCATGTAACGGCTCCACCTCCCAAAGTAAAAACATATCCCGAGGTTGATTTCCTCTTATCCCTATCTGATTGGAAATCTGAATCAGTATATCCCAAAGGAAATAGATCTGAGGCCTTGTAAATTAACATATACTCCTTAGTCCTTCTCAGGTACTTGAGTATAGTTTTTACTACACTCCAATATTCCTGACCTGGGTTCGACTGATATCTACTAACCATGCCTACAGCAAAGCAGATGTCAGGCCTCGTACATAACATAGCATACATTAAGCTTCCACATGTTGAAGCATAAGGAACTGCTTTCATGCTCTCTATATCCTTAGGTGTCGAAGGACACTGCTTCTTAGATAGAGCAACTCCATGCTTAAAAGGTAAAAAACCTTTTTTGGAGTTCTGCATGTTAAAATGAGCTAATATTCATCAATATAGGGCTCTTGAGATAAAGCCAACATCCTTTTCTTGCGATCCCTTATAACTTTGATCCCAAGGATGTATGCCGCTTCACCTAAGTCCTTCATGTCAAATTGTTTGAACAACCATGCCTTTACTGATGACAACATCTCAACATTGTTTCCAATGAGTAAAATATCATTTACATATAGTACCAGAAAAATCACTGCATTACCTTCACTTCTCTTATACACGCACGATTCGCTTGGACTTTGATCAAATCCATATGACTGGACTGCCTGATCAAAACGAATATTCCAGTCTCTAGAAGCTTGTTTAAGTCCATAAATAGACCTCTTAAGCTTACATACCAGATGCTCTTGGCCTTCCTTAATGAATCCTTTTGGTTGCTGCATATAGATGGTTTCTTCAAGACTTCCATTAAGAAAAGCTGTCTTGACATCCATTTGCCAAATCTCATAATCGAGATGAGCTGCTATAGCTAAAAGAATACGGATTGACTTAAGCATGACTACCGGTGAAAAGGTTTCCTCATAATCGATACCTTCTTTCTGAGTATACCCTTTCGCAACAAGTCTTGCTTTCTAGGCTTTCACCTTTTTATCTAATCCCCTCTTTTTCTTATAGATCCACTTACATCCAATAGGTTTTATACCTTTGGGTGGTTCCACGAGCTCCCAGACCTGATTAGAATACATTGATTCTATCTCAGATTCCATCGCCTTTTGCCAAAGATCTGCATCTTTGTCTTGTACTGCCTCTTCGTATGTACGGGGATCATCATCATGTTCACCAGGGACCAAGTCTGAAGACTCTCCCAAAAATATGAATCTATTAGGCTGTTGAACAGCCCTCCCACTACGATGAGGCACTGGTGCGGTATTAGTGACATGTTGTACATTATGTTGTGGTTGTTCTACTTGTACTACAGCTTCATGGGTATTATTTGTCCCTCCCACTAGTTCCTCTAAAATGACACTACTCATGGGTTTGTGATTCATTATATAGTCCTCTTCCAAAAATCTTGCATTGGTGCTAACAATGACATCCCGATTCTTCGGACTATAAAATAAATATCCTTTCGTTCCCATGGGGTAGCCTACAAACAACCTTACTTCTGTACGAGATTCTAACTTAGTCGCGTTCTTGTTCAGCACATGTGCTAGACAACCCCACATTCGAATATGTCTTAGACTCGGTTTATCCCCGATCCACAATTCTAAGGGGGTTTTAGGAACCGACTTAGAAGGTACTAAGTTCAGAAGATAAGCTGATGTCTCTAAGGCATGTCCCCAAAATGACTTGGGTAAATCCGAATAACTCATCATCGATCTAACACTCTCTAAAAGAGTCCAGTTCCTTCTCTCTGCTACACCGTTCTGCTGGGGTGTGCCTGGTGCAGTTAACTGGGATTCTATCCCATTTTCTGATAAATATTCCCTAAATTCTCCAAGCAAGTATCCGCCACCACGATCTGATTGTAGTGACTTGATACTTTTATTAAGTCGCTTCTCCGTTTTAGCTTTGTACTCTTTGAACTTATCAAAGCACTCAGACTTACGGCGCAATAAATAAACGTACCCATATCTAGAATAATCATCAATGAAAGTGACGAAATATTCATAACCCCCTCTTGCTTGGATATTCATGGGTCCACATAAATCAGAGTGAACCAATTCTAACAGTTGTTTGGCTCTATTCCCTTTTTTCCTTGAAAGGCCTATTAGTCATTTTACCTTCCAAGCAGGATTCACAAACTGGAAATGGCTCCACTACCAATGAGCTTAAAGGCCCGTCTACTACCAGTCTTTGAATCCTCCTCAAGTTAATATGACCTAATCTCAAGTGCCAAAGATATGTTTGGTTCAAACTAGAAGGTTCCTTTCTTTTAGTAGAGTTAGAAGATGTGTTGTTCAATTTCCTAAATTGCAGTTGCAGTGCAGGTTGACTAGGATTAATTATATACAAATTGTCTTGCAATGTACCAGAACATATAATTCGTTTATTCATCATAATAGAAACATTACGATCCAAACAAATATTATAACCATCCAAAGCAAGTTTAGAAACCGAAATTAAATTCCTTCTAAAAGAAGGTACATAAAGACAATTGTTCAAAACCAAAATCCTATCAGAACCAAAAGATAAATGAATAACTCCTACTGCAACTACTACTACTTTCGTAGCATCTCCCATGAACACGTATATCTCACCATCTCTAAGCATTCTGGATAGTTGGAACCCCTGCATAGAATTACAAACATGATCAGTGGCTCCTGTATCTACACACCAAGTGCTCGTAGATATAGCCGCTATAAATATTTCTGTAACTAGAGAAAGAGACATACCAGTATTGTTTGTCTTCTTAGGAAGAGGACAATCCTGTTTCCAGTGACCTGACTATTTGCATCTGAAGCACTTTCCCTTAGGCTTTATCACACCACCCTGAACTCCCACTACCTTCACAACTTTCTGTGTCTGAGCCTTTTTCTTCTTCTTAATACCTTTCGGCTTAGAGGAAGAACCTTTCTCACCCACATTCACTTGAACACTCTGCTGATATAATCCTTCAGCTGCCTGAAGTTCTGTCAGCAGTTACGCGAGACTATACTGCCTCTTGTTCATGTTGTAATTCAAGCGGAACTGCTCAAAACTCTTGGACAGGCTCATAAGGATAATCTCAATCTGGGTTTCCCCGTCAAGTTCAGCACCAAGGATCTCTATCTCATTCAGATGAGACATCATCTTGAGAATATGATCCCTTACAGGTGTGCCTTCAGCCATCTGAGTGTTCATTAAAGCCTTCATGGCTACTTTCCTAGCAACCCTATTCTGATCTCCAAAAAGTTCCTTGAGATTAAAGAGCATATCCGAAGCAGTGGCCATCGACTGATGCTGATGCTGCAAAACACCTGACATTGCTGCCAGAATATAACATCGCGACATCTCATCAGCCTTAATCCACCGTTTATAATACTCTTTCTCATCTTTAGGAGCATCAACAACAGGCTGTTCAGGCTTGGGTTCATAAGTGCAGAACTTGTACTCCTCAGCAGTCAACACAATGTCCAAATTTCATTTCCATTCAATATAGTTAGGTCCGGTAAGTTTGTTATCCTTAAGTATGGTGAATAGTGGATTAAAACCCATTTTATCCTGAGAATCATGCATAAAAACATCACATAAATAAGGGTGCATTAATTATTAAGATCTATTGATTCCTCTAACAATTATTAAAATTTAATGCACTAACATATAAACACCATAAGCTTCTGATACGCCACGATGTGTGACATGTATACCACCTAATTTTGTTTAATTGTTACTTCGGTCCTATTACTAAACAATATGCCACGTTGGGGTGGACTATATTATTTTTCATAGCTAAGTGTATAACATCATCAAATCTTAAATTATTTGAAATCTATGGAACTTGGTACGCCACGATGGGTGGCATGTATACCTTCCAATATTCATAATTTTGCCTTGAATAGAATACTTCAATTCAATATTCATCAATGGTTTGATTTCCAGGTAGTGGAGGAGTCACATCGGTCTCGCTTAAAACCCACAGCCTTACAAGTTCGATGAACCCGTTTTTGACAAAATCGCCCCAAATCAGAAATAAAGAAAATTCGTATTTATTCCTTTCAAAATTTATTAATTTAAGAAGTTTGTTCTAGTAATTTCCATAACATTCTAGACACCATAAATTACATGCCACGATGGGTGACGTATATATAATTTATATTCGTCTTTATGTTAAATTACCTACAACCAATAATGGAGACCATGGGATTTAATTTCATATTAATTCCCTCTCCCACTTAGATTTTTTTTATTAAAATCGAGGAATTTTAAAATTAAATGGGGCCCTATATTGTTATAATTATGTCTAATCATACATTCAAAATACACACATAATTTTAGCAACATATAACATTTAATTAAAGCAATAAATAAAATTTATGTCCATGTCGTCCTAATTAAGTTAAACATGCAATTTTAAAAGAATTACACACATAATTAACGACACACATAATCAATAAATTAAAGCAATAATTAAATTTAATGGAAAAAATTAAAATAAATTTTCCACTATTATGGCCCTTGAAAAAAAAAATCCAGCTCTAAAAAAAAATCTGCCCCAAGCGCGCCCCGACGCCCCCAGCAGCCCCAGCAGCCCCCGCAGCCCCAGCAGCCCCAGCAGCCCCAGCAGCCCCAACAGCCCCAGCAGTCCCAGCAGACCCAGCCGGCCCAGCAGTCCCAGCAGCCGCAGCGGCCCCAGCAGCCCCAACAGCCCCAGCTGCCGCAGCGGCCGCAGGGCACACCTGTTGCTTTTCTGTGAGTTTTGTTTTGATTTTGTTCGATCCAAACATCAACATCAGCCCCTTTTAATCGCACAGCGGAACAAAAAACTACCGGAATTGATTTCCGATCGCACATAACTATTACAAAATACCCGGAACAATTACAAAAAAAATAGATCTAATACAAAACTAATTTGTAAAATCTATTCTAACACGATCAACCCTCGTGTAAATTACAACCACGATTAAACCACGTCGAAACCAAAACAAAAATTAACCACGATTAAACCACGTGGGATCCAAACACATAATTAAAATATACATGGCCATAATAATGGATTAACAGCCTGCATCAAAACCAATACAAGCAAAACACTATATACACGCATATATAATTACGACATGGACATTATATCATAAAACGTAGAATCCATTATCAGGCTCTGATACCAATTGTTGGGAACCACAGACTTAGGGTGTTACTACATTTTACGATAAAGATTACGAAAAGAGGATTACCTTGTTAATGGTTAATTTCACGCTCTTCTATTGTATTCCCAAATTCCCTTGAGCGAAGTGTGGCCTCCGTCTTCTCAAGTTATCCTCTCTTCTTGCTCCTTGGTGGCTACAATATGTTTTCACACAATTCCAAGCAAGAAGAGAATAAGAATATATATAGGCTACAATAGGGACCATGGATAATTAGGTTGGGCCTTCTAATTACATCTTGAGCCTAGCCCAATGTAATTTAATATTAATTCAATCCACTAAAGAATTAATATTTGCACTACCTTTCCTAATACCGTAATTTAATTAATTCGGTTCCAATATTATTTGCTTATTAAATTCCCCATGTTTAAAATATCATATGTCCATTAATTAAATAAATTACTGATAATTTATTTAATTAATATCTTTTATCCTTGATCATCCACTCAACCTTTATTTAATTATGCCAGAATAAATTACACCTGCAGGGTATCACATAATTAAATCTTTTTGAGCTTTCAAGGGGACATCATTAACCCGAATATTATCAGGACATGGATTCCTTCAATAAATAATATCCACCATGTATATAATTCTATCACCCAAAATATAATGATATAATTCTAAAGAATTATTTCATATATAAATCAAAGAATGTAAATAATATACACGTGTCAATTACTATTTCCGGATTAAGAACCTAAGCATTAATAATAACATAGAATCTTAGTTCTCCTTCTTAATCAGTATTAAGGGAACAATTATAAATTTGATCATGTTCAATATACACAAAGTATACTAGTATTATTTATTAGTCAATATAAACTAATCTAAATAATACTACAGCCATACCAGTGGATTGTCCAACACCACCTGTGCTGTGAACCTTATTATATTATATAACCGTATTTAACAATCTAATATTCTGTATCCCATTTGATACTAGATTGTTCACAATATATAATATTAGACAACATGTAAACATTCAAATGATTCTCAAATAAACTGGCCAGAAATAAATGTACATACTTCAAATAAATATTTTCAGTATACACTAACATTCTGTCTCAAGTAGAGCTCAAGAAAACTGAAGAAGCTCTAATGGATCCTGATTGGATATCTGTTATGCAAGAGGAGCTTAATCAGTTTGAAAGAAATAAAGTTTGGGAATTGGTTCTTGCACCAAAGAATAGAAGTGTAATTGGAACAAAATGGGTGTTTAGGAACAAGATGGATGAAAATGGTGTAGTTACCAGAAACAAAGCAAGGTTAGTTGCAAAAGGCTACTCACAGGAAGAAGGAATTGATTATGATGAAACTTTTACTCCAGTTGCAAGACTTGAAACAATAAGAATTTTTCGAGCATTTGCTGCACATTCAAATTTCAAAGTGTATCAAATGGATGTTAAGAGTGCCTTCCTAAATGGTGAGTTAGAAGAAGAAGTGTATGTGCAACAGCCACCTGGCTTTGAAGATCCAGAATTTCCAAATTTTGTGTACAAACTACTCAAGGCTCTATATGGACTAAAGCAGGAACCAAGAGCTTGGTATGATACATTGTCAGAATTCTTGCTTAAATATGGTTTTACTAGAGGTACCATAGACAAGACTCTCTTCTACAAAAAACCATGGTGATGATATGATCCTAGTTCAGATCTATGTGGATGACATTATCTTTGGTTCTACAAATGAAAAGTTTTGCCAAAGATTCTCTAAGCTTATGCAGAGTGAATATGAAATGAGCATGATGGGGGAATTAAGTTACTTCTTGGACTTCAAGTTAGTCAAAGAAATGATGGAATCTTCATCAGCTAAACTAAATATGTCAAGGATTTATTAAAGAAGTTTGGTATGGTTGATTGTTCAATTCTACACCTATGTCTACAACAACAAAGTTGGATGAAGACAGAAAAGGCAAAAGTGTAGACATTTCAAGCTATAGAGGAATGATTGGATCATTACTTTATTTGACTGCAAGTAGACCAGACATCATGTTTGCAACATGTCTTTGTGCAAGATTTCAAGCCAATCCAAAAGAATCACATTTGATGGTTGTTAAAAGAATTTTTAGATATTTGAAAGGGACTCCTAACTTGGGATCATGGTATTCTAAGGGAACTGGTTTTGAAGCTGTTGGATATACAGATGCAGATTTTGCTGGATGCAGGGTAGACAGAAAGAGTACTAGTGGGAGATGTCAGTTTCTTGGACAAAGACTTGTATCCTGGCATAGCAAGAAACAACAATATGTGTCAACTTCCATAGCTGAAGTAGAATACATAGCTGCTGGACACTACAAGAATAATGTCAATAGACATCACACATTAGACATCGGTTAACTTTGCCACTGATGTTAAAAAAAGTATTGACATCACCCCGTGTTTTTGTGATGTCTTTGTTCTTTGTAGACATCGGTTATAATTAAACTGATGTCTAAAATTCACCAAAAAAAAAATTCGCGCCCACTTTTTCTTTCTCCCCATAGTGAAATTTTCATTCAGTTTTTAGTTCTACATTCTCCCCAATCCCAAAATTCTCCCCCCTTGACCAAATTTTGGTTCCCCCCAAATCAATCTTCAGACACAACAAAATCAAAACAAAAAAACTAAAAACTAACAACAGAAACTCTCTCTCTCTCTCGAACCCCCTCTCTCTCTCGAACCTCTCTCTCTCTCGATCGAACCTCTCTCCCCTTACAATCTCTCTGAACTCCGGCCATCATCTCACCATCACAATCTCTTGAACCTCTCTCTCTCTCACATCTCTCTCTCTCGAACCTGTCTCTGGAACCCCTCTCTCTTTCTCTCTCTCTCTCTCTCTCTCTCTCTCTCTCTCTCTCTCTCCGCTCTCAATCTCTCCATTAAGCCTCTTTCAGTTAACCTCTCTACTTTGGTAAGTGTTGTATCTACTTGAATCGAACTGGTCTTCTCTGCATGAAGACCAGTTTTAAAAGTTGAGGATTTTTGAATTGAAAGCCCTAATTTTGTAAATTGGGGTTTTATCTAATTCGAAACCCTTATTTTTTTATTAATTTAATGTCTAAACTTATTGCTAATACTTTTCTTCTTGTTGTATACCGGACCTAATCTGAGAAAAAGATTTAAAGCTTTAGGTAATTTGGGTGTTTTTGGTTGTACATTTGTATTTTTGTTTATTTTTTTTTATTTTTATAAATTAGGTTTTCATTTGTTTGTAATGTTGTGATTTGTTTTTGCAGGACATTAGTGCTGTTTAATTTTTCGATCTTCGGTGAGTTTTATTTTCCAACTCTGTTTTGTACGCTTATACATTTGATTTATTTTGTTAGTTTTGATAGTGTTTTTTTGTCTATGTGCTATGTAGTTGGTTCTTATGTTGATCTATGTGTTGTGTATAATATGCATTATGTATTATATGAAATCTCAGTTTTGTTTTGTTTGCAATTATGTGCAGGAGAATTCATTTTGGTATTAGTATGTTATATTTAAATGTAGTCATGTTCTGAATTTTGTATGCAAGTGTGTGGTTAATTTAGTCATTGTGTATGCAAGTGTTTAGTTGAAAATAGTACATTTATAATTTGATAATCTGCATCCGTGATCTGACTATTATACTATGATTAATTATAGTTAATTATATAGTGATTATACATTAAGTATTGAATGACTAGTTAATATATAGTACTAGTACTATAATTAAATGTATAATATGAATTACGTAATGCATTACAAATCGATTCATATCATATTATAATAAAATGTATAACATTAAAATGTATAATATGCATTATGTATAATACGAATTCTCAGTTTTCTTATGTCGTTTATAGTCTGCCCTATGTGTGGTTGTCATACTTAAAATCAAGTTAGACTTCTAAAATAAATATTAGACTTATAAAATAAATATAAGCCTTATACTGAATTTTTTAGTGACATACCAGGTGGTTTTAAATGGATAAGTCTTGGATAAAAGCCGATAGGGATTCTCTACAGTATGAAATTGGTGTTGAAAACTTCTTGATATTTGCCGAGGAAAATGCTAAAAACCCCAAGAAAATTCCTTGTCCTTGTGCACACTGCTCTAACTTCAAAAAGTTTTTTGTGAATATAATCAGAGGTCATCTTTATGAATCAGGCTTTAGTTTGGTCTATAAATTTCTTACACATCACTTTCAATTAAGAAAAGCTGATGTCAAAAAAGATAATGTACATCACTTTAAGGTAAAAAACTGATGTCAAAGAAATCCAGGTTCAAGTTTAAATGAAACATAGAAATCACTTTGTTTAAGATAAAACTGATGTCAAGTGACGTTATAAACATCACTTTTAACCAAACAAAACTGATGTCAAAAAACGCAATGTACATCAGTTTAAGACAAATAACTGATGTGAAAGACTAACATGTTCAAGTCTAAATGATACATAGACATCACTTCATTCTAGAAAAAACTGATGTCTATACGCTAAATTAGACATCACCTTTCATTAAAGAAACAGATGTTTAAAATGCCATTTTACATCACCTCTGTCAAAATTATCGATATTTTTGTGATAAAAAACATAGCTCAATATATGTTTAATATGTTTTAATAGGTGTAATTTAGTTATTAAATAATTTTTTATAGCATTTTTTGAAAAAATCATCACATAGACATCGGTATTTTTCACTAAAATCGATATTTTTGTGACAAAAAACATAGCTCATGATGTGTTTAACATGTTTAATTAGGTGTAATTTAGTTATTAAATAATTTATTTATAGCATTTTATGTAAATAATCAACACATAGACATCTATTTCTTTAACTAAAATCGATGTCTAATCGAGTATAGACATCGGTTATCCACTGATGTCTAGAATAGACATCATCGACATCAACATCGGTTGTGAAACATCATAGACATCGGTCAAAAAGCGATGTCTATGGACTTTTTTTGTAGTGGGAAGTTGTTGTGCTCAAGTGCTTTGGATTAGAAATCAGCTAATGGACTATGGCCTAGTGTTACACAAAATTCCAATTATGTGTGAGAATATTAGTGCTATGTCTATTGTGGCTAATCCAGTCAATCACTCTAGAACAAAGCACATTGATGTAAGGTACCATTTTATTAGAGAACATGCTGTAAATGGTACCATTGAGCTCATTTTTGTTCCAACAGGAAAAAAAATAGCTGATATTTTTACTAAACCTTTGGATGAATCTACCTTCACAAGAATTATAGGTGAAATTGGAATGTTAAATTCTTCATCCTAATGCAAGAACTCAGCTAATGTGTTGCAGCAGATTAATTTTATGTAAGTCAAAATTAATTTGATTTTTATTAGAAATTAACTGAAATATGAATTACAAATATTTCAGAAATCTCTTCATATTTATTCTTCAAAAATAAAAAATTCAGCTTGGAATTTTTCAATTCTAAGAAAACTGTCAAATGTTAATTTACATCTTTAATTTGTAAAATAAACACAAAGGCAGAATCAAAGTGATCAAGAGTATATAGAGAACTGTGTTCTCGATAAATCTAATTGACTTATCGACAAGTCATTTTAAGACTTCTCGAATGAGTTCTCGATAAGTCAATTTACTGACTTCTCGAGGGACTTCTCGATAAGCTTCATTATGACTTATCGATAAGTCATTGCAGAGTTCTCTACAATTGTTAACTTACAGAGTTCTCTACAAGTATTATTTTTAGACTTATCAATAACTCAAAATTGAAATAATTTAATCTAATAAATTATTTTGGTAAAATACTTTTGGCAAATTTATTCTGATTTTATTTTGAATTTTTTCAAATAAAAATTGGAAATAATTTTAGTCCTCTTTGGACAAACTGGGTATTTATTTAACATCTCAATAAGTCATCTTTTTATTTGTTCTCTACAAAAATAAATAAAATGAATTATTGATATGTCTCCCACATCTCAAAATGACTTCTCGATAAGCATATTTCAAACGTCTATTTTTTACTTCTCCACAAGTCATTAGCTTTTACTATAAATACCCAGACATCTCGATACATATACATACTTACAACTTTCGAGATCTCAAGTGACCTAGCTTTTCAATCCAAAACCGATTTCTCTCTCGTTTTTACTCCTTTCTCACTAATTTTACTCCTTTCTCACTAATTTTTCTTACCCATTTACTCTCACTAAACAACAATGGCACTCAATGTTGTTAGAGCTACTACCCCAAAGAAAGGAACAAATTACCTAGCTTTTAATGATTCTAACCAAGCCCCTGATATTTTCAAGGGGTTTGTGAAACTTTTGTCTGAATCCTACCTTCCAGGAACTTTAACTGTTAACTCAGTCTTGTACTTGGATGTTCTGCATGAGTTTTGGACAACAGCTGTGGTAAGGACTGATATGATTGACAACTCTATCTCTATGGTGGTGACTTGCACAATTGGAGGCCAACAGATAGAGTTCAATTAGCAAGATGTGAATAGAACTTTGGGGCTTCCAACTGCAAACTTTGTGGAGGTGCCAACTCCTGATGAACTGACTGAGTTTATGGACTTCATCAACTATGATGGAAGAATCAACTTGTCAAGCTGGAATAGGACCAACTTAAGGAAGGAATGATCCTTTGTGTTTGATTTTGTAGTAAGGGCCTTCACATGCAGGAAGACAGGGTATGACAACATTTCAAGTGTGGTGCAGAAGCTGATATACTCAATAGCCCACAACAGATACTTGAATGTTGGTCTATTGATACTGGAAGAACTTGCAACCAGGCTAACCATGCCTCTATCTGTTAGAGGTAAGGAAATCTTCTTTCCTAGATTCATTATGTCTACTTTAAATCATAAAGTAACAGACATACATTTGTTGAATGGTATAGATAGCACTAAAATAGGCAACTGTAAGCAAGTGTCCAAAATAATATTTGGTTCACTTATTACAAAGAACAAGGTAAATATGAGTCTGAAAATCACTCCATTCATGATGAAGAGATTTAGGACTTACCCTTACCCAATGCCTGACATGAGACCTAATGCACAGCCTAGCATATCCATGGTCCCTGAACCTGTGGAAGTACAAATACAGGAACACCCACAAAGACCTTCCCAAGCTGAGACCATTTCTTCAAACCAACCAGTAGCTAGAAAATCAACCACTTCATCCTCTCAAAAGGGTGAAGTGAGTAAAAAGAAGAGAAAGGAGATAAACTTAAAAGAAATAGATGAGAGTGGTGAGGATCAAACACTAGCTGAGTCACCTTTGGTCAGAAAGACAAAGAAGGCTAAACAAACTGAGCTGACCACTCAAACTACCCTTTATCCTCCCAAAAGGATGCAGTTGCAAAAATGGGGACAAAAGAGACTCTAGATACATCCTCTCAATATGGTGTGTATATTAAAAAGAGCATTCTCCCCAATGCACCCTGTATAGAGTCTCCACATCCAGCACCTGAAGAAATTCAAGTGTATGGTAGGAGAAATAAGGATGGCAAACACATTGAGAGCACATCTATTGAAACTCCCTCATTCATTCAGGGGGAGCTGCCAACACTCAATTCTGAGCAACAACTCTTAATCTCATAAATTTCTTCCTCTCCTGTAGCACTTGAATCCATTTCTAAAGTGCAAGCTAAATCAAGTTACTTGGTTCAAGAAACCTTGTTCACCACCCATGCACTACAATCAGATGGTGAAAGACTACAAGCTGGGGTAGACCTTAATGACACCATCAAAACCATGAGGGATTCATCAATATTTACTGAAGACCCCATGGATGTTATAAATGCACCTTCATGTGCAAATCATCCTTCATAGGTTGTTAGGTTTGAGGGTAGTACTCCTAAGGGGGAGCTATCTAAGTCCTCTCCAATTCAATTGGAGGTGCCTGTACAAGGAACAACTCCCCTCAAAACCCTAGCAGAAATTGCATTAACAATTGATGCTATGAGTACAATTGCCAATGACCCTTCTATGGGAGAGGCAAGTTTATCACATTCATGTGACAGTGCTTTACAAGAAGCACAAGGGTTTGAGGCCGGTGTACATGACAGTAACCCAGTCAAATCCCCTCCAATTCAATTGGAGGTTCTCACTACAAGTGGAGGACAACATACTATCATAAATACAGAGCAATCTGTGAGTAAAACTTTGACTTAAGTCACAGATGGTTCTGATCCCTCACACCAACCTTCAACCTCACAACCTCAACAACCACATCTTCTTTCTGAATGGATGCAAACACCTGACTCTCAACCCACATCTGTGGATGATCTTCTAGTTGAGCAGATTTTTGGATTAGCAAACATCTCATAACATCTACTCACTTCAAACATGAGCAATCAAAACTATCAAGCTATTATGCTAACTTACAATGAAGAAGTTGAGAAACAAAAGGAGAAATTGTAAATGATGCAGAACAAGATGGTAATGTAGATACATGGTTGTCTGAGGACTTTGTATTGGAGATGGATCAAGTCTTGGCTGGGTTTAGGGATGAATATGTCATTATTCTTCGAAGCAATGCCAAGGTCTTGACTCCACAGGATGTCTATAATGCAGTAACTGAGGTCTACAAAGCTCAACTCAAGGCTTTTCACCTATTTGGTAAAGCTCTAGAACTTAAGTTGACTGGTCATGAAGACGAGATAAGGAAGCTGGTGAAGGAGAAAATGGATGAGATCATACCATCTTAAGTATAGATCACCTCAAATTCAAGCATTTTGCTGATCAAATGACTAGGATGGATCTGAGTAATACTGAAAAAGAAGTCAAAAATCTCAAACAATTCTTCATTGCTCTTCATGAAGTTGTTCAAAAGCAAATCACCAATATAAATGACTCAAAGGTCAAACTGGAACAGCTTCACCAAAGTAGATATGAGCCTTTTGCCTTGCTTATGGATGGAATCAAACAGGCCGTGGAAGAAACTTTTGGCTCCTCAACATCTACCAGCTCATCTTCTAAAAATACTCAAATCCAGTCTTTTCAACAACAAGTCTCAGACTTGCAGGCTTCAAATGTCTCTCTTAATGCTCAAGTTCAAGCCTTAACTTCTCTAGTCAAAAGTCAACAGTCAGACATCAAGACCCTGGTGGACTCTCACAAGAACCTCCAAATGCAAAATTCTGTTGCTTTGGGAGCCATCATGGGGAAGCTCAACATACCACTGCCATCACTTCCTGAACAGATAAGGCCAAAAATTCCAACTCCCCTACTCATGCATGTCACCAAGACTAAGGAGGAGATTGAGGCTAGGATTCAACAATCCAGGGATGCTAAATCTAAAGCTAAAGAAACTGTTCAAATTGGTCAAAGCTCATCTCATATTGATGTTGGAAAAGAATGACTTCTCAAGGCTATTACAAAGAAGTTTCGATTGTTCGCAATAGAGGAATACAAGTTTTGTTTGATAATGTTAATAACAGACTCAGCGCGCAGAGACACTATTTAATTTTTGAGATGATTAGAGTTTAAAGAGTTCGTTGATTGAAAAGAAGCCCGAGTATGATAAAAAAAGATTGAGAAAATTTCCAGACTTTTCTAAAGGAAAAATATTATTAGCAAGAGAGTCGATATGTTAGAGGATCAATAGCATAAGCGAACTTTGAAGTTATGATTGTAAATCTCGTAAGAGTGCAAATAGGGTCGAATTATAAAAATATTGAACATGGAAATGTGACGCTAAAGATACAAGACTTAATATATAGGAATTTATTCTAATGATCGATTTATGAAGGCATTTCAGAGAACTTTCTGAAGTTAATGTATGACTCGGAATAGGATCTATTGATCGAACAAGTGCTGAAGATGTACATAAGTGAAATGTGAATCCCTTTCAAATCATTCATCCTTCAAAATATTGCTTTCTGATAGAGACAAAGTGTTATGCTGTGACACTTTGTCGAAATGACAAAGAGTTTGGTGGGACACCACCTAATCATGTGTTGTATGCCATATAGTATGAAAGACTGGCCATCTTGAGTACAAATATGGTTGTCTCACTCATATCTAAATCATCATTCATTCTTTCTTCTTCAATTAAGATTTATTAATTTATGGATCCTTCCGATTTTTTCCTTGTACTGTTATTCTTTACAAAAGGTTTCTAGTCAGAATCATATACACAAATTCCCTTCCTGTGTAAGGTCTATTCTTTGAATGTTTTAAAAGAAGTGAAATGAGCCTGTGTAGCAGATGGAGTTACGTAATGAGTATGGATAATTGCAAGCCAATAAATGGTGGACATTTATATGCAAAGAAGGATCACTATGCCAATAATGTGGTTGTTACGAAGATATCAAATCAGAAGCGGAAATCTGTATACATGATACGATTCGAGCCAAAGATTTTGGAATGAATTGGAGGAGCTAGCGAACCGTATGAGGTAAATTAACCATAGAAATAAGAAAGTAAAGCTGCGTATACAAGATAAGGCAAATGATTGATGGGGCAGCAGAAGCGAATGAAGAAATTCTTAATAATAACCAGAAAATCGATTAATACATTGTGAAGGTGAAGCATACCTCAATCATATGGGAGATACTCATCATGAAGGTTCAAGATCGAAGAAAATCTAGTTACGAATAAACTTCGAGTGCGTTCTTCAAGAAATGGTTGGGCTTTCCCACTAAAGTAAGTGAGTTATGGTAAATTTGATGCCCATAACTGAGCCAGTGAAGAATGTTCAGTATGGAAAGACATAAGTTGAGATAAAGATATGGTGATTCAACTCTAAATTTTTTTAAGAAGTAATGCTTTAAAAACCAATTGAATACTTTCACAAGATTATAATAGTATTGGTTGAGACCATGTGTTGGTTATAAGAAGTTGAACAAGTTAACCAATAAGAACAAGTGTATATTGTCAAGGATAGATGAATTGTTAATTAGAGAGCTTGAATTTAAACATGAACTAGAAGAATTCTAGAATATTTGTAATTGTAATTATTAGTGATATTCTGTTATGATCAGAAGAAACGAGAAAAGGTATAATATAATAAGAAATTGTTCGCTATAATCTTAAATTGAACTAAAAATATGGGTTGTACTGGTTAGTATTATATGTGGTGGTGATATGGTGAGTTTAGAAGGTGGCAGTTGATTGGTATACTTGTGGGTTGATTGTTGGTTGTTTGATTGATTGTTGGTGTCAGTTTGAGTCCGACTGGTAGTCAATAATATAAAGGAGATGCTGCCCAAATTTTCGGAAAATACCCTACTTATAAAGATAGAAAGTATACTTCCGTGTGTTATTGATATTTTTGTTGATACTCCAAATAATTTTGATCTTGGTTCTTGAAAGAGGTTGTTACAGCCAATCCGACTATATATAATTGGTCTTTGATTTCATTTAGCTAGTCATCACTTGGTGCAATTGATCAATTAAGTGAGTTAATTGGTTAATTTTACCAATTAATGGTTAGTTAGATGGAAATCGATTCCAACTAGATTAAGTCAAATTTTGGTGTGATTTTCAAATCTGAAATCAAAGCAATGAGAAATTTGGAGAAAGTAAGGACACCAGTAGAATTCAGAAATTATTGCAAGTATGTGAGGCTTTACTTGGATGAATATGCCCTTTGTAATAGACAAGAAAAATAAAAAGTTATTTGTATATACAAGTGAGAAGAATGTTTTTAAGAACTAAAGATTCAAAATAGAGCAAGGAGAAAGAAGGAAGAAAAGGAAGAAGGAAGGTGGAATAAAGAAGAGATTAGTAACTACACCAATATGGATTTTGTTAAACAATCAAAGAGATTTTATCATCTGTAATAAGGTTTTATTAAAGGACTTGAAGGTATACCAATATAGAACGACGATGTAATGAGAATTACTCTAAAATACCGGAACACTCACGAATACAAGTATCCGACGTATGGTAGAAATTAATAATGATAGTAACATATATGAATTGAAAGATATCGATCCAGAGTTAGCCACATGAATGGTTTATTTGATGAATAACCGAACAGTACTATAGGAAGACTCACTTATATTGAGAAGGAATAATAAACTATGAGAATGAAGAACTTAAATAGGAAAGAAAGTGGAATCAAAAGGATGATAAAGAAACATTATAAGATATCATGATATAGGTAAGATATGAGTATTATGAGGGACATAAGTAAAGTGAAGAATTGATGAAATATTTGTAAATTGAGATAGGGAATGCATCCCACGAGTACGATTAAGTACCGAGGGATAAAAGGAAATATCTAGCGACCATGCATGAAGAGAAAATAGGGAAAAGCGTTAATTGAATCATTACTGATAGGTTATCCCAAACCTAGTCATTCTCTTTTATTAATAAAGAGTTTATCCAATAAGTGGGTTAGTTGCTGCTTGAAGAAATGGTGGTACGTCATCAGATCCAAGAATTGATTGTAAATGATCAATATTATTTGATTGAAGATTTTAAAGAAATATTTAGATTACGATGAATTATGTTGAACCAGAATAGTATATACCACTCCAAGATGAACAAACATTAAGTAAGGCAGAACTAAAAGATAGGAATTTGGCTAAACATCGTAACTCAAGGAATTCAAGTTACTCCAAGAATATAATACAAGACATAGATGTCAAAGTAGACTTTCTTATAATATGGCATAAAGAAAGAATATACGTTATATATGACTAGACGTCAAGGAAGAGCATTGCAGTTAGTTTCGTATGAGAATTCCTTAGAACCAAAAATAAATGATAATATAGGTTAGAATATGTGGGTGATGCCTCCAGATTAGTATAATTTCTTCTAAATAGTAAGAGATTTTCGCTCGGCAGATATACTCGATTGTGATTCAAGAAAATTAAGGTATGATGATAAGTTTATGCGTCAATCATATAAACTCTATATATCTGTAAACTGAGGCCTTCCTTTTTACAGGTGATCCACCATGGATGATGTTGGCTAATAATTCAGAGGATGATGAGCAATTTTCTCAGTTCTATTCTATATATCCAAGCATATGTATCAGTTTGGTAGTGTGTTTTATATGTAGCATAGTTTCTTTACTGTGTTGGTAGTAGCCAAACCTAGTTGTGTTGGTAGTAGCCAAACCTAGCTGTTTCAAGTTTTGGTTAAGCATTTGATGCCTTAAATTAGTAGTAAAAATTTCTTATGTGATTATACCTGATGTACTAATATTTTCCTTGCAGTTGGTTTGAGATCTTTGTATAGATATATCTTATATTTATTATTTTATTTTCATTCGAAGAAAAGTAAAAGCAGTGACAATCAAGAAAATAGTCTTTATAATAAATTCGTTATTAATATATATATATATAGATATATATTCTTAAATGAATTTGATTTTAATTATGATCGAAATATTTAACCAGTTATATATTTTTCTTTTTTCTATAACTTACTCTAGTTATTACTTTTTATGCATATTGTTTATTTTGTGAAATTAGTCTAAGAATTAAAATAATAAAAAATATATTATTTTAAAAGAAGTCATCTATAAATATAATAAACTAAAGTATTTACAATAATTTCAATTTTAAAATATGGTCGTGTTTTACATGCATTCAAAAAACTTGATTTGTTTTTCAAAATTAAATGAAATAAACTTGACTTTGTTAAACATTTATTAAAACATACTTAAATAATCTATATCTTCTAATTTCATTGGTTTCATCTCTTTAAATAAAATATAATATCATAATTAAATTATGTCCACTTTTTTATTTGTACAATTGTTTTAGTAATATTTATTTTAATGATATTTGATTTGTAACAAAATATGTGATTTTATGTACAGTAAAATAATATTCTATAGTTGTTTTAATTTTATTTGAGTGCACTTCTCTTTTTGTATTAGTTAATTTTAAATTATGAACACATGATATATATATAAGGAAATTTTAATAAAAGCAAAAATAATAAAATATTTTAACTAATTTTAATAAAAAAAATTTATTAATTGGTACTAAAAAAATTATTAGTTTTCTAATAAAGATTTTACTTTTATTTTTCAGTGTAGTTATGTTTATATATGATTTAAATAATAAGCCATTATCTTTGTATTATTATTGAACTAATTTAATTAATCTATTCAACTTTTTAATCATCTACTTGAATTTTATTAAATGAAAAAGGAATTTTAATTTTAATATGAATAAATGTGTTTAAACTGACGGAAATGAAGACCTATGAAAATTAACATTGGCAACTAATCTCTCCACCATCTTTGTAAATTTTCAAAACTAAAATCACTTGTAAATTAAATGTTCCACAAAATTCGATCACAAAAATAACTAATTCATAAATTATTATAACAAAATCTTAAATTACTAATAATAATAATAATAGATATTATTTTATTAAAATTTTAATATAAAATTTTCAAGATAGTTATATATGTAATTGAATCTTACCTTAATTTTTATCATATGCAGTTTAATTTTACATAATATAATCTTCTAGAATACATAATTTATCTTTGGTAACTTGAAAGCGTCGAGGAGTCGCCGTGAAGCGCCGAAAAACCCCTAGTTATAAAAAAAAATTACCTAGTTATTTATAATAACTTCACTTTATATCATTGTAAATTTTTCTCTCCATTGTAATATCCCAATAATCCATTATAATTCGTTAAGTACCGACATGAACGCGTACACCGATAAATTTTTAATCATAAATTTACAATAATTTATAATAATATTTTACACATTTTTAAATTTATATCTCGATTATAATATTTCGGTAATCTATTATAATTTGTCATGTATAAGTATTTATTTTTTTCTAATTAAAGTATAAATATGTTCTCATGACTTTTAAATATTTGTTAAATAGAACTACAAATATATTAAATAGCCAATTTATAATAACATATTATTATATTAGATTTTACCTAAATTTTTTTTCAAAAATTTCAAGATAGTTGTGTTTCATGTATGCGTACAAATTAAAATAGTGGCTTAATATTTCATTTTCAAATCTTATATCTTCCTTTTTGAATATACAAATAAGAGTGATATATATCACATCTCAGTTGAATAGATGTAATTCGTTCAAAAATAGCATCATCTTCAATTTTATTTAAGCTCAGTTCAGTTTGAAGATGATAAACTAGAGAACTCTAACACGGGTTAAATGTTAATAAATATTTCAGATGGATATATTTTTCATACATCACATGATCCATTTTCGAAAGAATTCTTTTAACCAACATGTCCTCAAATTTTTATCTCAAAATCTATACTAACACCAACCCTATGTAACGGTCCACACATCAACACCTATACTATATCTTAGCACATATCTTAGTCAGGCGAAGACAGATGACGAAGATAATTATTATTTATAATTTTAAAATATATATAAAAATTTTAAATTATTGATATATTTTGATTTTTAATATTACAAATCAAACTAAAAATAATAATATTTTTAATTTAAAAATAAAAATAATAATATTTTCTTATATTTGAAGTTTGTTTTCTCAAATCTACTATTAAATTGAAATTATATTTATTAAATAATTAAAAAAATTATTAATTTGATATTATATATCTGAAATCCGATATTATTTAAGAGTGATTATAGCCACATTTAGAGCGTTCAAAACAGCCTAAGAACTTAGGTCAATCCTACGAAGTTTAGTGCTTTGTATGCTTATTTTAGTTAGAAAAATGAAATACCTTATTTTTGTTACTACTAAGATATAATACTATGTTGTTAAATGATATACTTTAAAACATATTTTTAAAAAATAAAAATATTTGGAGCGCGCGTAGCACGGGCTAAAAGTCCCTAGTTTTGTTTATAAAGTGGCATAAACTCCAAGTCCCCTTATTGGACAAATATAAATTCCTTATGCCAACCCTTAAGAGAATTCATCATTATCACCGACATGGTCATCTTATCTATCGGGAACCCACAATCCTCAAGCTTAAACAACAACTCAGACAAAGGCTTACTAGTTGATTTTTTAACCTTAAACAAGTGGTGGAAAAGAAGGTCGGGATGTAGTTTTTTATATGGAAACAAGCCAAGAACCAAGTTATCCATTTTTCCGAGTTCGGGGCCAATTAAGTAAAAGGAATCCCATACATGTCCCGGCACAAGGCCTTTGTAAACTGATGCACTCATAACCGCATCCCCCGGATATACTCTAAAGGTATACAAACAAATCCTCCAGCAGGCATATGGTATAGGCGTTAATGTGGCTCCGACCACCTCCATTCAAACTCCCCCCCCCCAAGGTTAAATGCCTACTTAAGAGCACTATCTACCTCGGCGTTGGTGTACCTATCGCCAATATCCTTCTGAAACGAGGCACACTCATAACGTGTTCCCGGAGCGTTAAAGAACATCCTATCCAATGCAGTTTTTCATAGGGCTCCTTACCATCCAAGCCCTTCGGGACCCCATCCACCTCGGATAAATCCCAGTAATAGTTACTCAAAGGGAAAAGATGCCTCCTATACTGGACAAAGTAATGGTCAAAGTCCTTCCAAGACCCATTCTTGTTAGCCAGGGTACCTCCGGGACCTAATACTAAAGTTTCAGCTAAAACTTGAATCGGTATGTTGGCTCTCGGAGGAATCTCAACAGGCTCGCTAGAAAAGGAAGAACATGTGGATTCTACTTCACCTATAAACTCGGGCCTATCCATATTCCTCTTCCTAAGGTTAGCCAATTGCTTGAAACGTCTACCTTACATATATTATATGTATAACCCAGAATTTATGCCACACCCGAACCCAAACACAAAAACAAAACTAACTCGAGAACAATTTCTATATAAATCAAAACACGAAAATATAGATCTACAACATATACATACAAATATACACATAAACATGAAAATCAAAAACACCATAACTTTTCCCCGGAGTCAAACCAAGTTACCATAAATAAAAAAAACTAGTTTTCGTATAAAAATCGGAGACAAAAACTCACCACGATGCAAAATTAACACCAAAACAGTATGTTTTGTGAAGAATGGCATAGTAAAATGTCAAAAACAATCAAAACACAAACAAAATCGAAGAAGATGCAGAGAACAGTTGCTACTCTAAAGAAATCGATGGCATGCAATAAGAACGGAGAAGAAGAGAAACAACAATGGAGACTTACCAGAAAATAGGAGAAAAGTAAAAGTTTCGACTAGAACAACGCCGAAAAAGCTCTCGCAAAACCATGGAAATTCAGATAGAAAACGCTCGGTTTACTTGAAAGTTCTTGTTCGCGTAAAAGAAGAATGAAAGCGAGCGGGGGGGGGGGTATTTAGAGAATGGGAAAAAGAAATAAAAAAAGCTCAACATATTTTCACAAGTGTGGCCAAACAAGGTTGCCACGTGGAATCTTCTCACTGGTCTCGTTAAAAACAAAACGACATCAATTACTTCTCACTGTTGTGAAAACAATAATTAAAGAGTTGTAATTATTGTTTTTCACATCTCGTCCTAATATTTTCACCCTTATCCCAAAAACCCTCCATCCAAAATACAACATTCAACTAAACAAGTCAACCCCGGACTTCTATATTCAGAAAACCCCGGAGGTAGGGGGCTACAAATTAAAGAAAAAACTCAATTTTTCTTCTAAGTAATTCAAACAACCCAACCTTGGACACAAATCAAAAGACTAACCAAGTCAAACCCCGGACTCTTAATTCATAAAACCCCGGAGTTATGGGACTACAAATTAAAGAAAAATTCCAATCTTTCTTCTAAGTATTTCAAGGAACCCAACCTTCAACACAAATCAAAGAAACTAACCAAGCTAACTCTGAACTCCTATATTCAAAAGGCCCCAGAGTTAAAGGCTACATATCAAAGAAAAACCCCAATTTTCTCCTAGGTACTTAAAGGAACCCAACCTTGGATATAGATCAAAAGGAAAAACAAGATCCACTCCCCAATCCGGAAAACCCGCATAAGGGAGTGGGAGGCAAATGATAGGTCATATTTAGTAGTGGCCCAGAGAAAGCCTAATAGGATGAGCCCAAGGCCCAGAAAATCCTGAATTCGTTCGTACTAGTTGACCTCAAACTCCCGGGAAGGGCCCAAAAACAGTGGTTTACTGCGAGTTCGGGATAGGGCATGAGATATTATTTATCAAACGAAAAGCAATAGAGGACACCTGGACAAGTGTCCTCATCCGGTCGTCCAGGTCACCTGGAACCTTCTAACAGTCCGGATCCGGAGACAAGTGAGTCAATCACCGACGTTCAGATGTTCCAAGATCCAGAAAATCCACCAACAGTAAAGATGATAAGTTACAAACCCCCAAAACTCTAAACTGGAAGCCTATAAAAGACCCCAAGACAGAGGTTTTTGGGGTTACTCATTCTATTCTCTTACACACATATACACACACAACCTAGATATATTATAATTCCTATTCTACCCTTTTTCTTCAAAGCCCTGTCTCATTCTCACGCCGGAGGTTTCGCGAGGACGACACCCCCTCCGGTTATATTTTGCAGGATCCCAACCTACAGCTCCACGACTTACACTCTTATTCCTGCGCAAACGGAAGCCGGGTCCGGATAGAGGGGATAGAGTGAGGAGAAGAGGCCGGAAAGGATTGGAGTTATCAATAATCGTCGATCACTGTGCTAATTCTTTTTATTAGATAATTAGGCCTCTTCCGATCACCCGACTTTTCCGCATCTCATTTAACCTTTCTTCCCGCATATATATTCTGGCAGGTGTGGTGGCTCACCCCTCTCCATATTTTTATTTTGATGAAGCAAATAAAATTAATTATGGTGATCAGAGTAGCTACGGATCATGTTGGTAAAGAGTTAGAGATTGTATACTTGACTAAACATGCCAGCAAACTACACATATTTAATAAGCAAAAAAAAAAGGAAGACGATATAATGATCGTATAATCGCGCGCTCTGTGAGCTTGAGAATGTGGATCTTCACAATCGCTGCAATTAGCTCTTGCCATTTTATAGAATTTGCTGATCTCACACTTCAACTCCACTAAACCTACAAGTACTAGTATACACAGTATATCACTGTATTTGGAATTATAGATATCTCAACCAGTTTTTCTCGGATGAGACCTAAACTGCTAAACATGATGGCTTTTTGATGCAGCAATTTATCATGATGTTCTTTGTGACATGCTGCTTCTCTCTTAATGCAAAGTCTATGTTTCAAATTAGAATGCAAATTTCAATTTAATGTTGTATATGTTTACTCAAAGTAGCAGTGTGTGCATGGCTCTAAATCGTAGTATTTGTGAAATATATGATCCTATTGGGGCCTTCTTCTAACACCTTAAGGTTTTAGATGAGCTGGTTACTCAACATGGTATCAGAGTTTAGGCTGGCCACCCCCAACATTCTCACAGTTTATTGTGGACACTAAAGGCAATTAATGCTCCAAAGATGAGCGCCGGTGTTCCACTCTTCGACCCATAAATGGGCTTTCGAGTGAGGGGGAGTGTGCTTTCGAGTGAGGGGGAGTGTTAAATATATGATCCTATTGGGGGTCTTCCTCTAACACCTTAAGGTTTTAGATGAGCTGGTTACTCAACAGTATTAAAGTTGATTATTTTGGATCACTCCAGACTTATCTTGGAATTATATGTACTAGCATAAATCCCGTGCGATGCACGGGTTCCCATTAATATTTTAAATTTTTATTTATCCAGTTATATTATATTTTTAAAATATTTATATAAATATATAATGATTATAAATTTATAATAAAAATAATATAATAACATGTGGTCGTAATTTAGTAGAATAAATAGACCATTTCTAGTAGTTTAACAATTTAGTAGTTTAGCAGATATATAACACTATTATTTATATCTTTTAATAATAGGATAAGTTGTATTCGTAGTTTAGTAGGATACGTATTCTATATTTAGTAGTTTATTAATTTAGTAGTTTATTAGATATATGACACTATTTATCTATTTTTGTAATAATCAAAATTAGGGAATTATCGTTGAACCAAACCGTTGAACCAAATTATCTTTATTCCGGTTATTATAGTATAGTATTAGATATATTAACCATTGTCTGTTAGCTTCAAGAGGCATTAGGCATATAAGCATGAATTGTTCGTTTTCTATTCACAATGAACAACTGCAGATTTCCAACTAAACATTCAACTACATTTACTAGATACATTTTTGAAATTACGAAGGCAAAGTCATTGACCTTCTATTTTGCCTTGGTCATTTGGTGTTTATAATCATTAAATCTGCTCAGAATTACTAATTTGCTGTAAAATTGAGTTTGCTTTCCTTTGAGCACGGTCCGTTCCACTTTTAGCTACCTCAACTAAATGCTCGTAAACGCCATACTGTAATGCAGCAAGAAGGAGATTAGAGTTATGTACGCCCAACTCTAGAAGAACAGCAGATGCACATTCCTTATTCTTTGGAGTCCCGTCCCTTATAAAATTAACAAGTGTTTCTACAAATGAAAGCTGTCCGATTTCTTGCCTCCCCTCTGGATGTGATGAAAGAAGTAGCAGTATGGATAACGTCTCGTCTATCATGTCCAAGTGATTGTCCTTTAGTATCTGGAGCAAAGGTGCCATAATACCTGCTTCAATGGCCCTCGACTTATTTGCATGTCCGAGAGCAAGATTAAATAGTGCAGTGACAGCATCTTTCTTACCTCTGATTGTTCCGGTTCTCAGTAATTCTATCAGTGGTGGAATACCATCTAATGCCCCTATTGTTGATTTATTCTCATCTAGCATTGATAAACTGAATAGTGCCACAGCAGAATTCTCCTTGGCTCCAATAGTTCCATTCTGCAAAATTTCAATTATAGGTGCAATTGGTTCTTCTTTAGATATGAGTATCTTGTTTTCTTCATCAATCGACAAGTTCAAGAGAGCTGTTACTGCATTTTCTTGAATTTTGGAATCAGGATATGACAAAAGTTGGACCAATGGTGGGATTCCCCCATTCTTGGCTATCAAAACCCTGCTCTCAGGACTTTCTTTTGAAAGCTTGCGAATCTTTATCACGGATTTTCTTTGCACATCTAACTGACTTGAAGATAGGTTTGTAAGCAATGTCAACATTCTATTTTCGGGTTCAGTAGATGCCTTTTCAGGGCTTGTAGGGGGTCTGGCTGCATCATTTTTGGGAAGTTCAATATTGTATTTCTCACACCACTGCAAGATTAAATTTTTCAGAGCAAAATTTGGCGCTAATGTCAAGTGATCCAAAGGTTGACCAGATTTTGGGCAGGTCCGGTGACCAGAATCCAACCACTGTTGTATGCTGTATCTCTCATATGTCTTCAAGAAAGGCAAAATCAAAACTCAAAAGTGGGGCATGTCAAAATGTACCAAAATATAGTTGTAAAGAGTCAATACAATTTTGGTTAAAAAAATTCAAAAGGGATGAAGAACCATTAAGAGCTTAATAGGCTTTTATACCTGTCCAGTTGAAATAATAACAGGATCTGTCATAATCTCTAGTGAGATCGGACAAAGGAATTCATGAGGAGTTGCTATAGAGGGGGATTTGTTGAGAGCTTTAGGTGCAACAGGCTCTTCAAAAATATTTTTGTCGTCCATCCCGGCAAATCTTCTAAATTTTCTCAAAATATCTAAGGTCTGTTTAGTTGCCTCAGCATTATGTCCACGTCTTTCTTTAACAAGTTTTCTCACCGCTGCAGTTTCGGTGTTCAGGTCCTCGACTGTTCTGAGGCCCAACTTGTTTGCTAACCGATCTATACTTGCACTGTCTGCATTTCGATCATTTTCTGTGGAAAGTACAACCATCATATCCATAGCTAGCTCCATGTCCTGACTATCACTCCGTGTCTTCGCCCTTCTCAGTTGCTCCCGAATCAATTTAACCTAAATTACAAACTTATCTTAGAACCCCAAAGAAACATAAATAAGCTATGCATACAGAATTATGTTAAATTTGTTAATTATCACATAAATCCATACTACATGCTACTCACTACTACGTCCATTACAACATATCAGTGAGTCTCATTTTTGAAAAGTCTGAAATTGCATTCAAAACAAGCATTTGAGTCCATACGTGGGAAAATTTAATCATATATGCACCAACTAGAAAAAAGCTAAGCTACGATAAAGCCACCCTACAGATGAATAACAAACTCATTAAGTACTGTGGTTGAATAACTAATCAATCAGATAAATAATTGTTCATCTGATATTCAGAAAAATTATAATCTCATTAATCTGATGTTCTTTTCTAATGTTTGTGATATTTCAAGAAAATATTATGAAATAGGGTCGAAAAGAAGAAGAAAAGAGATAGAAGTCCTAAAATTTTGTTTAGGGAACTAATTTATATGTTGCACTCGCCTCTTCATTATTCATGGCGAGGCAATTTGGACATTGATAAAGTTTTTGCTATACTAGTTGTATTACAGTCCCATCCGTTTAAAGTAAAACATGAGCAAGAGGTTTTCTTCTGCATGAAAAATGTGACTGCCTCATTATTACGTAAGTGGAACTACCTAGCATATCTAGAAGACTATCCATTAAGTCATAACTGCAATTTTTTATGAAATTCTTCTGACTGATATCCTTCTTCGTGAAAGTAAAGATAAGTTGAGTGGAAACACCGTTCATTCTGAAGTTTTAGCAATCTAATAGACAGCAATATGGCAAAAGGTGTTTAGAAATCTTCAAGGTAAAATAATTAAACTTTTCCAATGTAGTTTTTATAAAGGCAGGCACTTATACATATCTATGAAAAGGAATGTTAAACTTTTGGGTATTCTTTAGTCAATGCTAGTAGGTATCATTTGATTTTATAACTGAAAAATGTGTTGGGCTTGCTAAACGGATATAACTCCGCATTAGTATGAAATTGTCCGTTTTGGACCGAATTCGCACAGGTTTGTCTTTGGGTCACCCCGAAAAGATCTCATACTGATGGAGTTATCTTCCTACTTATATTTTAGCAATATGCCCCTCCCACAAATTATGTTGAACAACTCCTAACAATCTCCCCCTCCACACATCGAACTCGATACCTTCCGAATCTGCCATCTGATTGTAAGATCTGCTCCCCGGAACCCATACCGGAAACCTTCTAACTTTTTGAATCCCCCTAGGCCCATACTAGAAGGCCCACCTACCTTTTTCTTGGATAACCCATTTACCTCCTCTTAGGTCCATTATGGGAGCCCGTCTGATACTGTTCTGGACCGTTACAACCTGAAACTATAATACCACTTGTTGGGCCGCGAGCGATCCTTAACTATCATATCACTTGTTGGACACTCTAAGCGTGCCTAACTCCACATTAGTAAGATATTGTCCGCTATGTGCCGAGCCCACACGGATTTGTTTTGGATAACTCTCAAAGTGCCTCGTAGTAATGGAGTTAACTGACTGCTTATATACTAGCAAACTGCCCCTCCCATATTTATGAGACAACTCTTAACAATCTCTCTTTTCACACATAGGGGTCGATTGCCGAATCTGCCACCTGATTGTGTAATCCGCTCCCCATTGACGCATACTGGAAATCCATCTGGATATATGTCTCCCCCTACGTTACTCCGACTCGCCGGAATAGGCGGCCGTAATCATGTCAACACGACACGGGACACGACACGGGATACGAGCCGTATTCTTCTGTGTGAAAACGGATCCTTCATCGTCGTCGGAATTTTTTTGCCAGTGACCGGAAAAAGTTTAGGTTGTCGGAGAAATTGCAAGTTTATTAGTGATATGAAGCTTGTTATAAACATGTTTGCAGGTCAATTATATATATATACACAGAAATATTTCCGTCAGATCTGATGAAAATGAAACGGAAAAGATGGGGTGGGTGGGTATAGAAAGATGAAGAAGAAGATAGGCGTGTTTACCGAGGAACACGAAGTCAACACGTCTTGTTTCTTTGTACATATGTCACATGCAGAGATATGTGTGTGTTTGTGGAACAAATCTGGACCATCCGTTGTCCAGGTTCATTTAACAATACTTTTTTAAAGAAGTAATGGGCCACGGCTGAAATGCATATCTTAGAAGCAATAATTCATGTACACAAGAAGTTATGCGCCCGATACAATAATTTTTTTGTGATACAACATTTTAACAACAAAAGATTATTAATTTTATCTATCTACAAAATTAATTTATAAAACCACTGAAACTAATTTGGAGAATAACTTTAAATATTTTACTTGATATAAATGTTTTCAATAAAAAAACTTAATATATATATATATATTATTCAAATTAAAACATGACGTGTCCCCGTACACGTGTCCAAAATTCGGACGGTGTCCCTGTGTCCTAAAATTTTCAGAAAATCGAATCTGACACCCGGATATGTGTCGTGTCCGACTCTTCGTACCCGAGTCCGAGTAACTATGGCCGCTCTCTAGCAACCTGCCTTTTCCTTGCGCCTATATTCGGTTAGCCAATCTACCACTTCCTAAGTCACTTCAGGGGTCCATATGAGATTGTTTTGGACCAATACAACCTGAAACTCTAATATCACTTGTTGGGCTTTTTAAGCAGCCCTAACTCCACATTAGTATGATAGTGTCCGCTCTAGGCTGAGCCCGCACGGGTTTATTTTTAAATCACTTCCAAAAGTTCTCATACTGATGGAGTTATCTTCCTGCTTATATTCTAGCAATCTGCCCCTCCCACAAATAATTTGGGACAACTCCTAACAAAATGTACGTCAGACAGTGCGATATACGAAGATTTTAACCAATTTTTTCATAAAATCCTTTTTTTTACCAATGGGATTTGGGTCTCTTTAGGGGATGAAGTTTTAGTTCTGCCACAACATATCTGCTTAGAGTTGTTTTCTGAGGATACAGTTATGTTTATGTACATATATCTCAAAGAAGCCCATATTTTTATCATATAATGTATACATTCTCATCAAGTAAAAATTTAAAAAATATTTTATCATTCTAACCAAACCTAGAAGATTATTTTAGATTTGGTATCGGAGCTCCCTTTGGCCCTCTTTTCCATTTTTTGTTATGCTACTTGTACTCGCTGTTTTATAAACCTGCCTAGGTGGGGGAATAAACACCTAAATTTTGTGAAAATCATATGATTAGGCTTTTCCGGAGAAAATCAGGATTACGCAGAAAATGTCAAAGATTACATGTATGTAGCGAAAAAATCAGACATAAATTTAAATAAAAGTATCAAAATATGTCTGATTAACTGCTAGAAGATAACATCATCTCCGAGAGTTCTAGTCATTACAAAACTGAAATCAGGCAGAAATTCATTTTCCTAAATAAAAATAACAAAATGTCCCATTAATCTCCATCTTGCTAATTAGGTGCTACTAAAAGGTAACTCATCGGTTAGAACGGATTTTAAAACACGGCTTATAACGTGGCAAAAAGCTGATATGTCTCCATGACGCATATTGTTGGAATATCTACAATGCACTGTGATTATCCCTTCTGTGGGCCATACCAAGTATCTGAGTGCCATATTACATGTCTGTATGTACTTTCAATTTCACTTCCGCTCTCGACATGATTGAGCTTATATCTAACTTGTATCCAAAATGAAATGGCAATTAAAAGAGGTGTTTTTTTCTGCATCTTGAAATTATGTATTGTAATTACTAATTGTTAAAAACAAATGTTATTTTGCTGTGACACTGTAATTCAACTGATAAGATCAGAATATTCTTGTCGCCAGACAAGATTTTGCTAGAAAGTACTAACCAGTTATTGAATCTAGTCCTTTAGGAGAAAGTTCAGAGCATATCATGCATATAAGGAAAATTTATGACATCACATGTGCATCGATTGAAAAACTAAGCTAATGCCATCCTCCACACAGAATATCGTTTAGATGCATCTATGCATCCTTGGTTTTAAATTTCGAACCAAGTATTCATTCTTTTATGCATATTTGCCTCTAAATATAGAACACCTTTGAAGTTGAGTTTTATAGCATTTAGTTTCAAATTGTAAAAATAGAACCAACTTTAGCGTAACACTGGAATTGCTCTTATGGTTATTTGATGACGTGACTAGATTCAAGTATCCATCCTTACTTTCAATTTTAGAATCAAGTACGCATATATGCATATTTGTATCAAAATATAAAACTCCTTTATATTTTAGGTTTTTAACCATTGTTTTCAAATTATGGAAACCGAATCAACTTTAGCATTGTATTGGACTTGCTCTAAAGAAACGCTATAAAAGATGTACGCAGTCAAAAAAATGTAAATGCATTATAAGGAAAGATGAAAAATGATGAATAAACAATTAATAATAAATATTAACCTGTTTTTTCACTTGTTCCGATAAGGCAAGTTTGTCCTGTGGCAGGCCATCCAAAGCTTGACAAATTTTCTGGTAAACAGACTTAAATCTAATCATCACGCCTTCACTCTCAAATGCCTAATAAAATCACAAAACATATGAGGAAGAAATAATATAAGTAATTTGATAATTGTAATGACAAAACAAATCTAACCAGATAAATCTTGCTTCCAACACTACAGGCCTTCAACAATTTCCTGGCAGAATGAAATGCCTTGTGGAATTTACGCAAACAAATGAAACATTCATCCGGAAGTGGTGAGTCAAGGTCCCTAATCTCTTGTAACAAAGGTATTAAAAGCTTTAGCCTCCGAATGAGACAGCAACTTGGTGTTTTTTGAGTGATACGAAAATCCGCAATGGCCTTAACATATGCAATTACACCAATCAACTCATTAATTACATGAGATTGATCTCTATGCTGATCCATCATTATATTATTATTATTATTTGGGCATGCGTAATTCGCCGCCACCATCTGAAGATGTTAATGATGCAATGATTATTAAGGTGTTGGTTACGGAGGCAGACTATATTTAAGTTGAAATCACGAGACGATTCATAGAAAATAAATTGAGCATACTGATAACCCTAATTGGTGGTGATTTTGATTCCGTTTTTTTTTCTCCGTGTCCTGTTTTAGAGGAGTATTGAAGCGAACTTAACGGGTCTGTACACAATGCAAGATGAGTCAGTTTTTCCGGGCCAATTATAGCTTATACCATTACCTTTGAATGTTCGTCCTCAGCCAAAAACATCCAACATATACAAGGACTAATGACCTTTTGGAATAATTTGGTTCTATTTTATAGGTGCAAAATGACTCTAATATAGTGAAAAGTGACTTACTTGATTAATTAGAATCAAAATTTGGAACAAAATTGACTTTTATGAAAGTGACACTAAGAATTGATAAAAGGATTTCTAATTGCATATACATGATGTTAACATGTTAATTACACCAATATACGTTGGCAAATGACTCTAATATGATGAGAAGTCACTTATATGATTGATTAGAGCCAAAATGTGGTCCAAAATTGATTTTTACGAAAGTGGTACCAAGAGGTGGTTAAAGAATGTCAAATTGCATGTACATAATGTTAACATATTAATTCTATCAATATATGGTGGCAAGTGACTCTTATAGGGTGCAAAATGACTCTAATATGGTGAAAAGTGATTTACATAGTTGATTAGAGCCAAAATGTGAAACAAAATTGACTTATATGAAAGTGGAATTAAGAGGTGGTAAAACAATGTCATTCAAATATAAGAATAAGGATATTAAGATTAACAGCCAAAAATATATATATTTTTATAAAAAAATATACCATATTATAATTTAAGGACTAACAGCTATATACAAATTATTGCATGAAGTTTATAGTTATTCTGTATAAGTTAGATTGGAGTTTGAAACAATAACAAAAAAGAAGAGTCCTGACATAAATACAACTTCAAAAGCTAATAACCAACAACAAGATCATTTACCAAAATGATTTGATACTCCTAACTTGAAAATTGTACCAAACATAAAACATGCAGATAAATGAATTGATGCATGAATATTATGGAAATGGCGGAGATCAATTTAATTTCAAACGCATGACCTTTACAAATTATCCTTTCCACGCTCATCGTTTTTTAATCCATGGCCTGCGACTAGGGCTGCAAATAAATAGAGTTGTTTATGAACAAAACTCGGGATCGGCTTGTGCAAGCAAACTCGGTTCGGTTCGGTTTTTTAAATGAGCCGGTTTTGAACATGAAAATGAGCTCGGATAAATAAATGAGCCGAGCTGAATATTTTGTCTGTTCGGCTCGGACTCGGCTCGTTTAATTCGGGTTCGGCTCGGACTCGGCTCGGACTCGATAACTCGACTCTGCTCGGATAAAATTTATATATATTATAAATAATAAATTATTACTAATCACTTAAATATTTTTACTGGTAATTTTTTCATCATTTATTAATTATTTATTTATTTTAGAGATTTTGTTTATTTTTCTAAATTTAACACTTAGTTTTTCGTAAGTAATTATCAAATTGTTATAATAATACATTTATCTCCTATTATTCATATTTCATAAACATCATTAAATAACTTGTAATTTACATAAATCAAATTTAAGTAAAACAAAAAATATAATAAAAGTTGACATCATCATTTTAAAAAGTAATGTACGATTTATAAAGTTACAATTGTCTCAATAATTAAAAATAAAATTGGATATATTTTAAAAATCCTCTCAAAAAATAAAATGAAATATTTAGATTAAGAAATAAGTGTAAAGTGTAAGTGTGCATATATAATTTGAAGGTAAAACTAATAGTTGATCTCGATACAACTTATAAAATTATAAAGTATAATTTAAGATTATCCGATTGATATTCAAAATATTAGTGGACAAACTCGACTCGGCTCAAGTTCGGCTCAGTTCAGTTGTTCGTGAACAAACTCGTGTTCGGCTCGAACTCGACTCATTTAAAAACGAGCCGAGCTTGAACATCACTTTCCGTTTCGGTTATTAATTCGGCTTGGCTCGTTATAAAAATAAATTAAATTCGGCTCGGCTCGAACAGAAATTGACTCGAGTCTATTCATTTGCAGCTCTGTTTGCGACTTACTTCTGGATCTCCTTTTCCAATCTAATAGATTACATAGACACATTCCACCTTGCCTACAAGTGGTATTTACTTTCGCTTCTTTTTCAGGGCCTCGTATAAATCGATTCATGTGATGTGAGCAATTTTTGCTTCAGTATCTGATTGACATTTTTTATACAATATTTGGGTCTTGAAACAATGTTTAACTGTCGTGCATATGTTGTATGTCGGCGTGTCTTGTTGACCAGAACTACCAGCAAAGATACCCGGGTGTTAAAACTATGCTCATGTCCAATGTCATCTCCAACCTAAATTTGGATTAATTTCGCTCCAAATCTACTTAACATTGATATATTGTCATGTTCCAATTTAGGCCGGTAAATATTGTTGGCCTAAATTTTTGTTTGAAATAAAATATTAACTTTTTATATTTTATATATTTATTAATTTATTGATTGAATATTATTATATATATGTATTAAGTAGTTTTTAATTATATTTCTTAATTTTCACTTATACATATAATGTTATTTAACAAAAATATATTAAATATCATGAATTGTTTTAATTCTAATTGATAATACATTAAAAATAAAATAAAGATTACACTTGATAAAAAATTAACTACAAATACAACTTATACAGAGCATAATATCAACTTAAACATTGATTTAATCAAATAAATTATTCTTGATCCTCCATGATAATCATAATATTGATTATAATTATGATTATTATGTGATCCTTGACCTTCATCTTCCGAGCCTCGGCCTTGGGAAGTTGATCTTTGTTGTTGAGCCCTTTTTTTTCATAATTCGGGTATGTTCAGTAAGAATAAATTCACGTAAATTAGGATCAAATATAGAGTTTAAATCCAAAATGATCGACACTTATACAAACTATTCATGAGCCGCGTGGTCCGAAAAAAATTATTTGCAATGAAACAAGAAGCATGCGGAAAAGATGTTGACGTGCATTTGGAGTACTAAAATCACGTTTTGTAATTGTCGCAGGGACAACACGATTATGGAATAAAAATGTATTACAAGATATAATGACGACGTGCATTATTATGCATAATATGATAATTGAAGATGAACTTGATTTGAGTGCTCCAATTCAAGAGCCAACCGAAATTCCAGATCCCGAAGTTGAGACGGTTGAAAATGATGAAAATGCTCGATTTCAACAATTTCTTGGACGATATCGAAAAATAAAAAATAAAGAAGTTCATATTGCTCTTCGAGATGCATTAATCGAGTATTTGTGGCAACAATATACTAATACGGAGTAATTTAATATTTGTTATTTTTTTTAGTTAATTAAATATAATATTAAATTTTCTTCATTTTTCTTATTTAAGTGTAATGTTTTTCTAATTTAATAAATATATTAAGCTTGAAATTAAGATGATCTTATTCATTTGACATTTAATTGAAGTATGTGAATTAATATCAATACATTAAAATAATAATATATTAATAGTTGAAAGAATAAAATGTTGATATATGAATTTGAACCAAAATTTAGACCGAACTGTTGCAATAGAGAGTTGTCTCGGTCCAAATTTAGGCCGCCAAAAAACATGGCCACTCTTGGAGTTGCCCTTAGGAACTCTTCTTTTTTGTTATAGTTCCAAACTCCAAACTAGTTTTTATAAAAGAAGTATAAATTTCATATAATAATCCGTACATATCTGTCAGCCCTTAAAGTACACTCTCTCTCCGTCCCTCCTAAATATTTATATTTGGGTTGGGAACAGTTAAAAAAGTGAGTAAAGTAGTGCGACCGATTAATATTGTTATTTCCAAACAATACAACAAGAATTACAGAAGGGGGGTTGAATGTAATTCTGGCTCTTTTTAAAATTTAAGAATGTTTTGACTTAATATATATAACAGTGGTTGATTTGCAGTAATGCGGAACAGAAGAATAATAGAAATCAAAACACTAAGTAATAAAACACAAGCTTTAAAATGTCTGGTAGATTTGATTGTATCCACCAGATATATATATATATATATATATATATATATATATATATATATATATATATATTCGGGCCAATCAGGAGCCAACATGGGTTGTGGAGGATGGGTAGCCAACCCACCGCAATGTTTCATTGCGGGAGGGTACAATGTTCCAATGCGGGGCTTGACCTCCGCAATGAATCATTGAGGCAGGTGGCCATGCACAGGAAACATTGCGGCCTCCGCAATATTTTATTGTAGTGCCGACCCACAGTTTTTAATGCCCCAACTACCCCTTTCTTTAGCTTTTAATGCCCTTTTAGCTTTAAATGTCACTCTTTTTATGATTAAATATAATTTCTTATTTATACAACTAATATTAATATTTCACTTATTTATTAAAAGTATAAAAATAATATTAATGTTCAACAGTAATTAATTTTTTAAAATATGTTAACATTAAATATAAGTAAAAGTAATATTTTAAAATATTATCAATTTTAATAATAAAATTTATCAATTTTATTTTTTCTGTATTTTTATCAACAGTCAAACTTATTTTTTGTGCAAAACTTATTTTATGTGCCAATATTAATAAGAATTGACTGGTCAAAAGTTGAGAAGGTTGACCGACACACCGCAATGTTTCATTGCGGCAGTGGTTCCTGCCGCAATGTTTCATTGCGGCTGTTCTTCCTCAGCTTCTGCAATATTTTTTCTGTGCCTAAATTTAATTTTTAAATTTTAAAATTCAGATTTCAGCCTATAAATAGCTCTTGTAATCTCATTTTTTTCAACATTCTCTTCTCTATTTTCATTCTACATTTTCTCTTCAAAATTCTCCTCTCTATTTTCCGAAAAATGGTTTTCTACTATGATTTGGACAATAACAAGTTAATTATCGATGGTGTGGCTTACGACGGGTCCGAAAGAGAAGAAGACATGGCAATAGTTCTCCGCCGTATTCAAAAAGCGCTTGAGCGCAAGAAAAAAAGGAAAATGAGGCGCAAGCGAAGGCGGAAAAGTTGAAGAAAAAGAAAGACGACGATAAGGGTGATAAAGGTGGTTCTTCCAACACCGTTAAAGCTTGCTCATTCTTGTCGGAATAAAATATTTAAGTTATTATGTATTTTGTTTAAAAAAATATTTGAATGTACTCCATTTATATTTGAATGAAATAAATTGTTTAATCTTTTATTTTTCTTGTACTTGTCCAATTTATTTTATCAATTTTAAATTTTAATAAACAAATATAATGCTACAATTTGAAAATGTGAAAAACTAAAAAAATGAAATTTTATCGAATTTTCGTTACCTATAAAAAAATAATTACATACTTTTTAACTCCGTTATTATCGGAAACAAATTAATTCATCAAAATATGATTTTTTTTGTTATTTAAGAAATTAAATCACTGCTTCTGTTTCATTGCGGAAACAATGCTTGTAACACCCCTAAATCCGGGGTCGGGGATCCGGGTGTCACGAGTTCCATTTCCCTTAATAACACCCAATCTTAATAATCATCCAACTACGGCGTACTGTGACCCCACCATATACACACACACACCACGAGTTATAGTCTCAGAGATGAATATCCAAAAATAACACAAGTCATTTTATTCCACAATTATAACCAATTACACCTTAAAAGGTTTTCTGAATAAATTTACATATACTTTGCCATTATTACAATTCATAAATATACATAAGTTTGGTACATCAACCGTTGAAAACCTAGCCTATAGGTAGATCCTACCTCAGCTATAGCGGCATCAACACCTACAGAAAACTGCGGAACGCTTCCTATCCGCTTGCGAATTGGGAGCTTGATCCTGTTCATCTTTTATATCTGTTGTTGTGTGATGAAAGAAGAAAGTAAGGGTGAGCAACAAGCCCACCGAAATAATATGTATAATAATCAACAATATATGAGCATTCTCATAGTACTCATGAAAGTCTTGGTTAAGAAGAAATGAACCAAGTTGATATCATATATCTAACCTTGTCTCAACGTTTTTCCGAAAATCTTTGTAATGTATAAGATAATCATTAACCAGATATAAGTTGAAAAGATGAAGTTACAAGATACTCCAATATACTTATATCTTTTCCGAATACTACTTGAACTACCACCGTTGAAGATATAATCAGTTTCAAAAGTTCATCACATAGATGAGACCACAAGATAAGATTTGAATAGATTCAATCTTTGAAATATCATTATAAAGAATGAAGTTACGAGATACTTCATTAAGTCCCGATATATATATATACACCTATATATATATACATTTCATACACTCCTTGAAAACCTCTGTTATGAAAATTATAAACAGAGTTGCAATATCCAACGAATTTGGAAAGGAGAAAACCTTGGCATAAACCTGATATCTTGCTGATCAGGCAAAGATACCAATAAGTAACCTTTTCTACTAGTAGATGGACGAATTCCCCACTAGTCATCACCCTGGTCGCAATAGGACCTTATGCTGGACTGCCACTCAGCCACTTACGCATTTGATGGACTCCCACTGAGCCACTTACACTTTCATGGACGCCCACTGAGCCCATGTTGCTTATGCCGACTCAATAGAAGGACTTACTTCCCGAACGTTGGGTAAGTAATCAATTCATTTATCAAAACAGCAACCTCGTTGCGAATATAAAAATACACCATTGAGCCGGATCCCCCAGGTTTTGAGCGAGTATTTAAATCCCCTTCGAAAGGAAGATCTTAAATATAAAAATGAGTTTTGGGATCCGCTCTGACTGTTAAAAATCATTTTGAAGACTCGAAAATATTTTTAAGAATGTTTGGAGTAATGCTGATTTAAGGAAATAAATCAGTACTGATATATTAGAAATTATCTGAATATTATTGTTTAAGTAATATTCCCATAAAGGATAATCTTTATAAAAATAATTGAAGTAAAAGTTTTAAAACTCATACTTGAAATGGATATTAAATAACCAAAGATATACTTATATGAAAGTACTATCTTTATTTGAATAATCAAAAATAAGTTTGATTATCGAAACATTATTCTTTAATAAAATAAAGAATATTATTAATAAAATAAGCGGAGTCATAATCCCTCGAATGAATATTATAAATAATATTCATTAAATAAAATAAACGGAGTCGTACATCCTCAAATGAATATTCAAATAATATTCATTAAATAAAATAAACAGAGTCACACATCCTCAAATGAATATTCAAAATAATATTCATTATTTAAAAATAAAGTTATCGAATAAACCTTATTCGAATAATAGTTTTAAAAACTATACCAATATATATATAAATATATATATAATATACTCGGGAACATCGACTCCCGGTTTTAGAAAAAGTTCACCTTTGGGTCCCCTTATACTAAGGGTATACGCAACTACTGCTTATCTCTAGCATAGGTATTATGCAATTATAAGAAATTGAATCAACAATTACATACCAAGATTACGAAACAGACATGCATATAAACCATATCAGCATGCTCCAATATATCGCAAGATTTGCTAATTAACCAACATGCATCTATCACAAGATAATGCATATACATATATACATCACAACAACAGTATATCGGGTAGAAGACTTGCCTGAGCAACTGGGGGTGACAAATGGCTTAGGACGAGTCTGGTAACCTATAACAACATATAAGTTGGAATTAAACCAAAGTCGCTTATGAATCTATACTTTAACCAATTAGACTCTAACACTCGCTTCTGCGCTTAACGATTCACTTAAGTCACTCGAGTACTCTCGGCTCCACCATATTTAATAAATTAAACATTAAGAGTTTTAAGGCGATTCTTTTGCGAGTAGCTTACCAACTGCCTAATACACTTAACATAATTGTTTCATACTCCAATTAGTCTTTTAAGGTCTTTAACCAAGGTTTCAAAGTAAGGCGAGGGGAAATGTTTCGTTCGCGAAATGCCGTTACTTAAAACGGTCGTTTCTCCTAAACCGTACATCGGAATCAAACAAACCACATATCAAAACGAAGCTCGTAACATGAACTATCTAAACATGGCAATGGTCAAAACCTAGCAGTGACTTTACGGGTCCTAATGTTAAGAGCAAAAACAGTCTAAAGTAAATCAGGTATTACAACGGCTATGTTTACGCGATTTCCCAAATTTATACCATTCCAAATCAACCACCAAGCAACCCCAATTCATTCATACAACCAAAATCCATCCATACCATACTACAACAGCCCCAACACCTCAAGTTCTCCAATTTATGTTATTCTCAAACATGAATTTAAAACTATACTTAAGTCCTTTAACTAATCAATAAGATTTCAACATCCAATTTACTAGAACTCCAACCCAAACTCTAAACATGCAAGCATCAAGCTACTCTTTTACCATAACAATCAAAATCATCCTAATATACAAAGTAAAGCTAGGGTTTGGAGATGTTATACCTTCCTTGAAGTGATGTGAGTAGCTAGGAAGCCTTAAAAAGCCTTGAGATGTCTTAGGGATGCTTGGATCTTAAAGGAAAAACAAGAAAAATCAAGTTAAAAATCTTGAAATCACTATTCATTATCTTCTTCATTGATTTCTTGGAAGAGATTGTGAATGATTTTGGAGCTCAAACTTATAGGATAGCTATATCTATGCATAAGGAGTACTCGATAATTACCTTACTAATTAAGGAAGCTTGGAACTTGAACTTTGAAATTTCTTCTTCTTGAAATGAAGAAAAGCCGAGAGCAAATGTTGAAGAAGAAAGGAAATGATTTTTGTGTTTGTGATTTTTTTAGCTTAGCTTGGTTGCTTATGATTTGATTTTGGTTAATTACCTTATTAACCTTGAAAATTGTGTGGTTAAAAACCAACCACACCTCCTCCCCCCCTATGTCATGCTTATGTCACCTTTGCTATGTCATCACCCCTTACTTGCCCTCTTCTTATTGGTTTGATGACCTCATCACCCCTAACCTCCTTGATTAAATCCTAATTGTTTGCCTAATGACCGCTAATCTGTTATACGGTTCGCTTAACTTTCGTTCTCGTTTCTCGTTTGAGGGATCATACCCGGGATCTTATTACTTGGGTTTCCTTAACCTTTCTCAATACATTATAATGCTTTTATGATCCTCTCTTATAATCCTTTAATTTAAATCCTTTTTATCCTGTTACCTTATACTCAATTCTTTCCGTATCTAGTGGATTTCCGGAAAAAATCAAAGTGTTCGGAATTGGATTCTGACGATCTTTACATACACTTATATACCACATAGAGTACTAATAAAATCTCAGAATATCAATAACAGAACCCCTACATAGTGTGGCATGAAAAGTTTTCTCATTCAGCATAATCAGCAAAAACACTATTCATAAGGATTACAAAAAAAAAGTTCAAAATTTTCGGGTTATTACAGTCTCCCCTCCTTAAAAGGATTCCGTGCCGGAATCAGATAGAAAATGAATAGGGATACTCTCTTAGCATTGCACTTTCTAACTCTCACTTAATTTTCCCTCATTGTGGTTCTACCATCAAACTCTGACTAGTTTGATAACCCTTACTGGTTGCTCCATATAGGTCAAGTCTGGTTGCATGTCTATGCGCTTGTATTCTCCTATGTGTCCGAAATTCGGATTATGCTTCCTTAATACTGATACGTAGAACACGTTATGAACTTGCTACATGTTCGGGGGTAAGGCTAGCTCATATGCTAACTTCCCAATACGTCTTAATATATCCAAGGGTCCAACAATTCGTGGACTTAGCTTTCCTTTCTTTCCGAACCTCATCGATCCTTTCCAAGGCTTTCCAAGGGGATACCTTTCACAACACTAGGTCCCCTACTTCATACTCCTTGTCCTTTCGTTGTCAAATCAGCATACTTCTTATGTCCATCTTGGCCTACTACCAGCCGTCCTCTGATTAGATCTATTATATCCTTGGTCCTTTGGACTACTGCTGGTCCGAGCATCTTGCGCTCTACAACTTCATCCTAACATAAGGGGATCGACATTGTCTTCCCTCAAGGATCTCATAAGGCGATATCTCGATACTGACATATGATCTATTGTCGTAAGAAAACTCAATCCGCGTTAAGTGATCATTCCAAATTCTTTCAAGTCTATTGCACAGACTCTCATTATAGCTTTTAGCATTATAGCTCTTGCTTCTCAATACCCACTCTCTTCCCGTTCATAATCGTTACTATCTTCCGCACAGAATACTATTCTAGATATACCTTTACTCGCTAGAGTTTCATAACCTTTTAATAAATGCGTCAACCTTAGTATCACGAACGTGTTTCCATTCCGAATACCACCATAACTTTACTACTCCTTTTTTAGCTGCTTCTATCTTTGGAAGCTTGATCAATCATATAGAAGTGAAAGAATTTATTGAGAGATCACTATGATCATGAACACTTGTTCTATTGCATAGTTAGTACAGAAGGTGGCCAACCTTTAGTACTTGACAAGCAATTAAACAACATGTGGTATCCTACTAGGCTTCCATCACACAGATAGATAGTCATTCGGCAATACCTCCCCTTCTGGAAGGGTTGTTCTTCTCAGCTTACATGAAATGAAAAGAAGAGAAAAGAACGAACTGAAGAGAATTGTATATATGTAAAAAAAATACTGCCACAAAATATCTGGCTTGAAATCTACCTCTGAACTATAGAGGTTTGTCATAGGAGAACAAAACATATCCGTATATATATCGACATCAAGTGTTATAGAATCGCAGTTCACATGCCTAAATATTTACTATTCCATCCATCGTCCTATGGACCCATGCTCTCGCTCGAGCTCATAAACAATCACCTTTGAAACTCCCTCGACAACGAAAATCGAATATGGGATTTCATTCTGGACATCATCGTTACTAGAATCCATTGCTACACCGCAACCTTCTTCGTATAATAATACTACTCTTTATTGATAAGAAGGAATAAATATATCATAGGTAGATAATTGACTTAATTAGTCTATCAATGATGACTTATATATCACCACGACCCGATTAGTGGTACTTAATCTCAACATTCATTATAATACAACTCTCACAGTTGTCATCGTCTCATTATTCATAGACTTATTGTAGCATTACTATGGTCCACCACTGACCTACTGTAGTCATTCGTTTTCCATGAATTCTTAATATCTAACCATACAGAGTCCATACATATCGTATCAAATCCTTCTAAGGAGGTAACATAATCACGATTTATGATTCATGAAGAACACTCCTGATCCTGACGTACATACATGACATGAAGCAGAAAAAATTGCAGAAGAGTTTCAATCAAAGCAACAATAACAGGTTAATACCATTCTTAACCATATTTCTTTATTAGGAGATATGAAGCTCAAAGGTTCATTTAGTCCTTTCATAACATGGTCCTGGTTTATCTCAAGATAGGACCTTCTAAGATAGATAGCCCGCTCATGGCGATTACACGAATTAAACCTTTCCCAAACTACTATTACGGTTGGGTATTGCACAGTCATCAGAAGGAGTGTCAATCTTTCACACCATAATACAACCTTCACGGCTTTAACCATCATCACTGTATTCCTCTGGCCCGAATGCCTATAATTGTCCTCTTACAATTAAAGTGTCGGCCACCTCTTTGGCCTTTCCTTATAGTAAAATTTCCTCACAATCAATGTCGTTTTAACCACCTCCAAATAAATTTTCTACCTCATTTCAATCACTACTTGTGTGAAAATGCTCTTCCTTAAGCTTTGGTGAGAAAAAAAATTATCACCATTTTTCCATAAGTTATTTCCTTGGTCATTAGAGGTTAACATTGTCACGACTGACTCTTGATCATACTTAGGACGTTTCTTATCTTGGGTCCTAATTGCCTTAATAATTTCGACATTTACTGGTTTGATCCATACTTTCTCATGGTTTAACACGTGCCCCACTTGGCATTATTATTATAATTATGTCATATTTTCTTTATCAAAATTTCTATTCTTGAGAACTTTGAATATTACTTTTCTCCTTATAAAACCTCGAAGATTATCCTTAAATCGTTCCTCCTGTATTCCCTAGATACAGGGCATATCAAAATACCATTTACTAATACTAGAACAATTGTCTATATACTTCTGAAAAAATTCTCCACTGATCTTTAAAGGTTGTTATTACCTTAATCCTTCATTCCGTATTACCCAAACTCGTAATGTCTCTTTTAAGGGTGAAATGCCAACCTTTATGCATTCCCCCATGGTTCATCTCAAGCTATTGAGGTTATATCCTTAATTCCACCTTTAAAGGGGTACTTACGTCCTTCTTTGGATAAATCTAGTCATATATCCCTGATAAGGGTATCTTATTCAATCATTCCCACCTCGATAATATATGCCCAATTTCACAATAACACATGTATTCAAAATGAGGTCAATCAATATGGCCTCCAAAAGATAACAACGGTTATCCGCTTTTCTTTCATGGTTTGGTAATGATAACATGGATGTTCTGGAAGATATTGGTCGTGTTCAACGTGAACTTCTTCTTAATAAATCCTCATTTACTTTTGTTGTTTATCTCAACAGTCATCACAATGTTGGGATATCTTTCATACCTGGCATCTCCCTTTTGGGTATCAAGTCACAGGTGTTACATACACTTCCCGTTTCCTAAAGGTCACTTCCTTCATCTAATTTCCTAATTTCTTACTTTCTTGTCTCCTCCGTCTATCCGCGTCTCATTATTTATCCTTCGACTATCTCAAGGTTTCCTCGAATCCTCCCAACTTAAAGGGGGTGCAATATATATATATATATCTTTTATGCCTTCAACCATCAACTTTAACTCATGGTGAATCATCCTCATCCCGACGATCATATACTTTTCTATTTCTATCACTACGAGTCTTTAGGGTTTCCTCATACCCAACTCCCTTATCATTCCTCAAACTCTATTGCCTTTATGCTCTTTTCCACTTCAGTTTCTTTTATTTTCGTTTCTATTACAACCATTTCATGAATCAACACAACATAAGCATCGATTTCAAACATCCCGTCATTCTGGATTCGTGTCCTCAGAACGAATCTTGACAACTTTTACAACTTAGATTCACAATTCATCATACTCGTTCGCCTTTGTTCTGGCTCTAAAGCTTTTACATTATCTCCATAATCTTGGTAATTACTTTCTCAAAAACAATTGACTGAACTTTAATTAGTTTATTATAATCTCTGGCTCCTTGCCTTTCTTGGCCTTTCACCAGCGGGTGGTCTCTCTCTTAGGAGGGTAAGTGACAAAACAGTCATTTGCACTTCGTCAATCATTTAGAATCTCAAATTATTCCATTATTTCCTTTAGCCAGGTTCTTACCTCAATTGGGTCAACTTGTTCCTTGGAACTCTGAGAGCTTAGCGACTTAAAGGTCCTCAAAGAATTTCACACCACATTGTTTTCTCAGGGTGGTGTTTGGGGTAAAAGTCTAAGTTCTGTTTAGACAGGTCCATGGATTTTTGTATAGGAGTATCGTCTTGGTGCTCTCTTCCTTGCTCGACTTATGTTTTCTCAGTCTAAAATATTTCTTCCTACTCCCTATAATTGGGGTCATCTTATATTTGTCTTACTTACTTTGCTTAATTCTTTCCCTTGTCCAGTCCTTACATGATCGTAATTTATGGATTTTCAAGTTCTATAACTTCATGACACTCTTAAGTGTTGATAGTGCAATTAACAATATGAACTTATCACAATAAACTGATCTAAACTGAAAGGAAAAATATTTACATAACCATTTGCTCGAGGGTACAACAACTGAACACATGAAAGAGAATTACATCATTTGGCCTGATCGATTCTAACCCAAAAGTACTAACACAGATAATCATCTAGTCATCAAAACTAATCATTCATAACTTAGGCTAATATTCCAAAAGCGGTGTTGCATGAAATCCTTGTCTGATTGCTCAGACTCTGCACACTATTATGGATCAAGAAATACGGGCACGCACGACATCCCTAACCTGCTCCATTAAAGCGGTGATGAGGTCTAAGATGGTCGCAAGTAGAGCTGGATCAATCTGACCCTCAAGGTGGTCTCTAGCTGTAATTCGGGTGGTGGCCTCAATCCTTTCCATGCTATTAGCTAATCCTGTCAGAAGTACCCCACCCTCAATTCTTGGTGCAGTAAGCCGGTCCAACAGATCGCTTCTAACATTACGGGCCTTAGACAGGCCACCCAAAGTCATTTGATAATCAGCGATGAGAGAAGCCTGAGTGGTAGCATCTAGCAGTCCATGAGGTGCACGTGGTGCAGACCCAGGAGATCCAAATGGATAACCAAGCATGGTATCAGGTGACAATGGTGCAGGAGATAAAGGTGGCATTTCCTCAGTAGGTGTTGAGCTCTGTACAGGGGAGGGAACAGGAATTGGTGGCACCTCATGGATGTCTACAGAAACTTCTTGGAGAGGGTCTGACACTGGTATAATTGGTGATGTGGAAGGCCCCGCTCCTTCTGCTCTCATTATCCTCTGTGTCCTTGGTAACTCTTCATCCTCTAGTGCCACCCTTGCGGCCATTCTGGCTCTGGTAGTCGCTCTGACTACGGTCATCAATTCCTCCGCGGTCCTATCTTTATTCTCGTCGGGATCCTCCACGGGATCCTCCTCAGCAACAACCCCTTCTGGGATAACATCCTCAACCGTAACATTCCCAGTATGAATCTCATCCGGTCCCTCGTTAGGGTACTCTATCGGATTCACAATTTGATCTCCAACATGCGATAAGACATCCTCATGCTGATGCTCCTGAACCTCAGGGTTCGGTGCCCCGCTGCCCTATACGATAACGAACTATGTCACTACCACGACATTAATAAAAGTTCCCATAAGGGTTTTAACTGTCAGTACTACGTTAGGTAGCCCGACTATGAACTTGGCAAGAGTTCTTATTATCTTAGTGAACTTATTATCTTAACATCACATCATCTCTGAGGTTTATAACGCTTGGCTCTGATACCATTTCTGTAACACCCCCAAATCCGGGGTCGGGGATCCGGGTTGTCACGAGTTCCATTTCCCTTAATAACACCCAATCTTAATAATCATCCAACTACGGTGTACTGTGACCCCACCATATACACACACACACACACCACGAGTTATAGTCTCAGAGATGAATATCCAAAAATAACACAAGTCATTTTATTCCATAATTATAACCCATTACACCTTAAAAGGTTTTCTGAATAAATTTACATATACTTTGCCATTATTACAATTCATAAATATACATAAGTTTGGTACATCAACCGTTGAAAACCTAGCCTATAGGTAGATCCTACCTCAGCTATAGCGGCATCAACACCTACAGAAAACTGCGAAACGCTTCCTATCCGCTTGCGAATTGGGAGCTTGATCCTGTTCATATTTTCTATCTGTTGTTGTGTGATGAAAGAAAAACGTAAGGGTGAGCAACAAGTCCACCGAAATAATATGTATAATAATCAACAATATATGAGCATTCTCATAGTACTCATGAAAGTCTTGGTCAAGAAGAAATGAACCAAGTTGATATCATAACGCGACCAAGTCGCAAAATATTCAGTATATATGTATATATACTTTTCAAAATCTTTGAATCCTCTTCCATGCATAATATACATAGAGTTCCAGTTTATAACTGTATAAAAATATCGTTGCAAGGTGATCTCATATATCTAACCTTGTCTCAACGTTTTTCCGAAAATCTTTGTAATGCATAAGATAATCATTAACCAGATATAAGTTGAAAAGATGAAGTTACAAGATACTCCAATATACTTATATCTTTTCCGAATACTACTTGAACTACCACCGTTCAAGATATAATCAGTTTCAAAAGTTCATCACATAGATGAGACCACAAGATAATATTTGAATAGATTCAATCTTTGAAATATCATTATAAAGAATGAAGTTACGAGATACTTCATTAAGTCCCGATATATATATATATATATACCTATATATATATACATTTCATACACTCCTTGAAAACCTCTGTTATGAAAATTATAAACAGAGTTGCAATATCCAACGAATTTGGAAAGGATAAAACCTTGGCATAAACCTGATACCTTGCTGATCAGGCAAAGATACCAATAAGTAACTTTTTCTACTAGCAGATGGACGAATTCCCCACTGGTCATCACCCTGGTCGCAATAGGACCTTATGCTGGACTGCCACTCAGCCACTTACGCATTTGATGGACTCCCACTGAGCCACTTACACTTTTATGGATGTCCACTGAGCCCATGTTGCTTATGCCGACTCAATAGAAAGACTTACTTCCCGAACGTTGGGTAAGTAATCAATTCATTTATCAAAACAGCAACCTCGTTGCGAATATAAAAATACACCACTAAGCCGGATCCCCCGGGTTTTGAGCGAGTATTTAAATCCCCTTCGAAAGGAAGATCTTAAATATAAAAATGAGTTTTGGGATCCCCTCTGACTGTTAAAAATCATTTTGAAGACTCGAAAACATTTTTAAGAATGTTTGGAGTAATGCTGATTTAAGAAAATAAATCAGTCCTGATATATTAGAAATTATCTGAATATTATTGTTTAAGTAATATTCCCGTAAAGGATAATCTTTATAAAAATAATTGAAGTAAAAGTTTTAAAACTCATACTTGAAATGGATATTAAATAACCAAAGATATACTTATATGAAAGTACTATCTTTATTTGAATAATCGAAAATAAGTTTGATTATCGAAACATTATTCTTTAATAAAATAAAGAATATTATTAATAAAATAAGCGGAGTCATAATCCCTCGAATGAATATTATAAATAATATTCATTAAATAAAATAAACGGAGTCGTACATCCTCAAATGAATATTCAAATAATATTCATTAAATAAAATAACACATCCTCAAATGAATATTCAAAATTATATTCATTATTTAAAAATAAAGTTATCGAATAAACCTTATTCGAATAATAGTTTTAAAAACTATACCAATATATATATATATATATATATATAAATATATATATATATATAATATACTCGGGAACATCGACTCCCGATTTTAGAAAAAGTTCACCTTTGGGTCCCCTTATACTAAGGGTATACGCAACTACTGCTTATCTCTAGCATAGGTATTATGCAATTATAAGCAATTGAATCAACAATTACATACCAAGATTACGAAACAGACATGCATATAAACCATATCAGCATGCTCCAATATATCGCAAGATTTGCTAACCAACATGCATCTATCACAAGATAATGCATATACATATATACATCACAACAACAGTATATCGGGTAGAAGACTTGCCTGAGCAACTGGGGGTGACAAATGGCTTAGGACGAGTCTGGTAACCTATAAACAACATATAAGTTGGAATTAAACCAAAGTCGCTTATGAATCTATACTTTAACCAATTAGACTCTAACACTCGCTTCTGCGCTTAACGATTCACTTAAGTCACTCGAGTACTCTCGGCTCCACCATTTTTAATAAATTAACCATTAAGAGTTTTAAGGCGATTCTTTCGCGAGTACCTTACCAACTGCCTAATCCACTTAACATAATTGTTTCATACTCCAATTAGTCCTTTAAGGTCTTTAACCAAGGTTTCAAAGTAAGGCGAGGGGAAATGTTTCGTTCGCGAAACGCCGTTACTTAAAATGGTCGTTTCTCCTAAACCGTACATCGGAATCAAACGAACCACATATCAAAACGAAGCTCGTAACATGAACTATCTAAACATGGCAATTGTCAAAACCTAGCAGTGAGTTCAAGGGTCCTAATGTTAAGAGCAAAAACAGTCTAAAGTAAATCGGGCATTACGACGGCTATGTTTACGCGATTTCCCAAATTTATGTCATTCCAAATCAACCACCTAGCAACCCCAATTCATTCATACAACCAAAATCCATCCATACCATACTACAATAGCCCCAACACCTCAAGTTCTCCAATTTATGTTATTCTCAAACATGAATTTAAAACTATACTTAAGTCCTTTAACTAATCAATAAGATTTCAACATCCAATTTACTAGAACTCCAACCCAAACTCTAAACATGCAAGCATCAAGCTACTCTTTTACCATAAAAATCAAAATCATCCTAATATACAAAGTAAAGCTAGGGTTTGGAGATGTTATACCTTCCTTGAAGTGATGTGAGTAGCTAGGAAGCCTTAAGAAGCCTTGAGATGTCTTAGGGATGCTTGGATCTTAAAGGAAAAACAAGAAAAACAAGAAAAATCAAGTTAAAAATCTTGAAATCACTATTAATTATCTTCTTCATTGATTTCTTGGAAGAGATTGTGAATGATTTTGGAGCTCAAACTTATAGGATAGCTATATCTATGCATAAGGAGTACTAGATAATTACCTTACTAATTAAGGAAGCTTGGAACTTGAACTTTGAAATTTCTTCTTCTTGAAATGAAGAAAAGTTGAGAGCAAATGTTGAAGAAGAAAGGAAATGATTTTTGTGTTTGTGATTTGTTTAGCTTAGCTTGGTTGCTTTTGATTTGATTTTCATTAATTAACTTATTAACCTTGAAAATTGTGTGGTTAAAAACCAACCACACCTCCCCCCCTATGTCATGCTTATGTCACCTTTGCTATGTCATCACCCCTTACTTGCCCTATTCTTATTGGTTTGATGACCTCATCATCCCTAACCTCCTTGATTAACTCCTAATAGTTTGCCTAGTGACCGCTGATCTGTTATACGGTTCGCTTAACTTTCGTTCTCGTTTCTCGTTTGAGGGATCATACCCGGGATCTTATTACTTGGGTTTCCTTCACATTTCTCAATACATTATAATGCTTTTATGATCCTCTCTTATAATCCTTTAATTTAAATCCTTTTTATCCTGTTACCTTATACTCAATTCTTTCCGTATCTAGTGGATTTCCGGAAAAAATCAAAGTGTTCGAAATTGGATTCTGACGATCTTTACATACACTTATATACCGTATAGAGTACTAATAAAATCTCAGAATATCAATAACAGAACCCCTACATAGTGTGGCATGAAAAGTTTTCTCATTCAGCATAATCAGCAAAAATACTATTCATAAGGGTTACAATAAAAAAGTTCAAAATTTTGGGGTTATTACAATGTTGTAGGAAAAAAATGAAAAAAATATTTAAATTATTAAATAGTTATTAATATTAATAATTTAATACTAACATATATTAATAAAAATTTAATATTATTTATATTTAAGAGCGGTGTCTTTAATATGTATTATTATCATAATTTTTTGATATGATTAGAATCATTATATTTTAACATCCATACAGTTGGATCATCAAAATTTGTATTTTATAACTTACATGTCAAGAAATATCATATGACTCAATTATTTTGTCAAATATTCACAAGATTATGTAAAATAGTTACATTTTTTAATTAAGTTACTCTTGTGAACATTTAAATTTTGAAATTAAAATTTCACATATTAAATGAAATATAAGAAGTCTTGAAATTATTTTTTATTATTGTTTTGGATAAATTTTCTAATTTTAAAGAAAAATAACAAATACACTTTCCATTATTAATAATAAATACATTTTCCATTATTAATAACAAATACGCTTTCCATGATTAGAATAATCATATTTTAACATCCGTATAATTGGATATTTGAAATTAATAATTTATAACTTATATGTCAAGAAATATCATTTGACACAACTATTGTGCCAAATATTCACAAAACTATGTAAAATAGTTGCATATTATTATTAATTTACTCTTATAAACATTTATATTTTGAAATTAAAATTTAACATATTAAATGAAATATAATAAGTCTAGAAACTATTTTTTAATATTTTTTATTAATTTTCTAATTTTAAAGAAAATAACAAAAATAAACAACCCAACTGCAATGATACATTGCGGGTGGAAGTATCCACCGTAATGTTTCATTACGGGGGTGTGTTGTACAGTTTTAAAAAAACTGTAAATACTTACAGCTATTGGTTTGTGGTCGTGTATAGTTCCATAATGAAACATTGCGCCTTCCGCAATGAAACATTGCGCCTTCCGTAATGAAATATTACGGCCGTGCATTAAATGCACACACCTACCTTAATTTATCTGTAGATTTGATCTTATACTGCTATTTTTACTGTTGCTTAACATTCTGCTCAAATTTATTCTTCTGAAAATCAAGGTTAGTATTCAAAATTCATGGCTTCTTATTTATTTGATTATTCAAGTTCATCTAGTGATCATAACGATTTTAATTATGTTACCCCCCCCCCCAACAAAAAAGAGGGTTTATCGTAAAAACTTTAATGATGATGAAGTAATAGATGTTGATAGTATTGAAGATAAAGTTAATGATCCGGGGAAGGGAAAAATGCATAGTGATGATGATGTTGGTTTCGGTTGGAAGAATCACGATGTTCACGGTGATTCCGATGATAGTAATGTGTCTTTTAATGGCGATGATGATGATAAAATTAATGATGAAAATTTTATTGGAAATATGAATGATGTAGTTCCTTGTGTTGGTATGATATTTGATTCGTTGGATGAAGCAGAAAGTTTTTATCGAGGTTATGGTCGAAGTATAGGGTTCGAGATAATTATTCGAAGTAGTCATAGGTATTCAAAAATGTGGTATATCGTCACGTTTGTATATATGTTGAAAGGGTGGAAGATTGGGCCCAAAACCCTTGGAAGTTGAAGATAGGGTTAAAGGGAAACGACCTCGAGATGTCATTCCTCGAACTTGTTGTCGTGCTCGTATGTGTGTTGCTCACAAAGTAAGCTCAAAATGCAACATTGATCCGTTTACCCGATCTTTGATTGAGTTATTCAACAAATCGGGTATCGAGACCCCGAAAGTGATGAATTTACTTAGTGAGACGTGTGGTGGTATTGAAAAAGTTGGTTTTTCCGCTCAAGACGTACGAAATGTAATACGTGACATTCGAAGACGGGTTTTTGATTCCGGTGATGCGGAGTGTGGATTGGTTTTGTTACGAGACTTGCAAAAACAAAGTGATGGAAATTTTTTCTACCGAGTGGATGTGGATGAGGAGAATCGGGTTAGGGGTTTGGTGTGGGTTGATCCTCGTTCGCTTAACGCGTACAAGAATTTTGGAGATGTGGTAACTTTTGACTCGACATATCGTACTAATAGGTATGACATGCCTTTTATTCCAATAACGGGAGTGAATCACCACTACCAAAATATTTTGTTTGGATTTGCACTTATAAGGGACGAGAAAGAGACTTCTTATAGATGGGTTTTGAAGACTTGGCTGGAAGCGGTCGATAACAAGCCACCTATTACCATTATTACGGATCAAGACATCGCTTTAAGTAATGCCATTGCCAAAGTTATGCCTAACACCAACCATACATATTGTACGTGGCATATTAGTAGCAAGTTTCCCGAGAAACTATCTACTTTGTATACTAAATACTCGGAGTTCAAGACGGATTTTAATGCATGTATCTACAAGTCATTGTCACCAACGGAATTTGAAGGTAGGTGGGAGGATTTGAAAGAGAAATATGATTTTGAAAATCATAATTAGCTAAATGTTATGTATGCAATTAGACGACAATGGGTTTTTTCTTTCACGAAACAACATTTTGCCGCTGGTATAACTACCACCTCAAGAAGCGAGTCTATGAATTCATTTTTTGATGAGTATGTGAAAGCGTCGACCGGTTTGAAAGAATACATTGAGAATTCACAAAGCTTTGGAGTCACAATATTTACGGGAGGTTCAAGCCGATTTTGACACCGAGTACAAGGAAAGGAGACTATTCTCTAACTCGTCAATGGAGATACATGCCTCCAAGATATACACAAAAGAGATGTTTAAGCGATTTCAAAAAGAGCTTCAAAAAAGTCAATCTTTTGTTGTGAAAAGCATGAAAGGTTGTAGATATTATCTTTCACAGATGTATTTGGTAGAAAAGTCCACCTTGCCGGAGATTTATAGAAGGAATTTTTTCTTGAAGGTTTCCATCGACGGGAGTTATTCTTGTACATGTAAAAAATTTGAACATTTTGGGATGATTTGTAGACACATGATCCGTTACCTTTACAAGAAATAAAAGACGATGATACCGCCAGATCTTGTCACAATAAGGTGGACAATAAACGGAAATAAAGTTGCGGGACCTCTACCGTGTACCCCTCGGATGCTTGGTAATGTTGTAGAATCTCAAACGGCAAGATATAGTGGATTGTGTAAAGCTTTCCAAGGTTTGTCCGTTATTGGTAGTTGCTCCGTTCCGCGGTACAATTATTTGATGAGCGTGATCGAGAGAGAAAAGGAGTATGTGATTAAGTCTTTTCCGGGAGAAGAGAGAGAGAAAAAAATAAATGAGGACTATGATAGTGATGATGAATAAGATGATGAAGAAGATGATCCGTTATTAGATCCCCCAAGGTCACAAACAAAAGGACGTTCAAAAGTGGGTAGATTCAAAAGTGGTATCGAGACGTCAAGTTCAAATAAACAATTTTGAAAGTGTAGTTTTTGTGGGGCGAGGGAAGAAGACCATGATAGAAGAAATTGTCCCTCGAGATTATTAGGAAAAAAAGGAAAAAAATGATTGTAATTTCTTATCATGTACTTTGAAATATTAATGAATTTTAATTAAAAAAATTTCATGTTGTTAATGTTAGTACTTGTTGGCATTATTAATAATCCCATAAAAAGAAGTGACTCCAAAAAAAAATTGAAAAAAGTTATTTTTGAAGATTTTTTTTTAAAGTTGGGCAGAAAGTTGCACATATATGTTCACTTATATAAACATACAAAACTCATTACCTGATACTAAACAAATATGCACATACATGTTTACAAATCAAGTGCAAATTATGCAAAAAGACTTAAAATACTGAAGAGTAACTAACTTATGCATTTCATTACAAGCTGAAAATAGAAATACAATAAGCCAGCTCCTACGACAGCCAACAGGCTCCAGCACACAACCTATAGAATTACTAGAGGCAATAGTATTGCTATCTTGACCACAAAAATAGATAATATGGGCAATACACGTACTACAAGCAACTCTATATACTAAACAACAATAGATAATTACACATAAATAACATACATCAGTTCTAATCAGGCACAAATAGACTCCAACTAAAGACCTAAACAGCACCAAGTCTTTTCCTCCACAAAAATCAGATTCAAAAGCTTTTCTAAGGGGCAAGAAAGGGATGTCTATGAGTCCGAGTTGGACATTAATCATTTGAGACAATCCATCTTCTATCCTACCAGCCCTAGCAACAGTGTTGCTCAAGATATCCACTAAAACTCCTACTTTTGCCTCTGTGACTTCTTGTTTGGCAACCACTTTGTCAAATGACTCCTTAAGTTATTGAAACATGGTTTCTAGCATTTTACTTAAGCTTCAAACTGGACCTACCGTTGTAGGACAAAAAGGAAAAATTAAAGTATAGATAGAATTGCGTGAATTAATCGCATAATTTCCCTAGCCCTAATGTAATCTGAGAACCATTACATTTAGGATTCTCAACTGCAAAACCTCGGAAGAGAAGAGTTTTAAGGGCTAAAAACACAAATTCAAACCTGATTCTCAAATTCACAGATCCCAATTTCACACTCAAGGCCAATCAACATGCAAGCCCAATAAAAATCCAATCTTTTTACAAATAAAATAAAGAAAACCCAAGAAAACAAGCGTAAACATCACTAAAAATCAAATTAATCAACAAATTAAAACATGGGTATTCTTGAAAAAACCACACAGTACTTGAAAAATCTGCAGATCTTCTGTGGGTGACAATTAAAAGGTGTTTCTTTGAAATCTGAGCAGTTTCTTGAAGTAATTTTGTACGGTTAAAGAATGATCGACTCTGTTATGTTTTGAGTTTTAGGTTAGTTTCTGCGTGTATCTGTGTAAAACGACTACTGCAATGCTTCATTGCGGCACCAGCAATGAAACATTGCGGTGGTATATTTATTTTTATTTGATATTCGATATAATATTTAACATTATTAATATTTTCAAATATTCAAATATTTTCATTTATTATTAAAAATATTGAATAATTAAAATATCAAAATATCAAAATATTTTCCTTTATTATTTTAATATTTATTATTAAATATTCGAATATATTAATATTATTTAATGTTTCAATACTTTTAAAATATTGAATATTAAATATTAAATATAATATTCCATTTATTATAAAAATATTTTATGGTATTTTTTAATATACAATCTTTAATCAGAAATATTAAGAATAATATCTTATTAAATTAATATTTATGTAGATAAAAATGTATTAATAAATGAATTAATATAAATAAAGGGCAAAAATGGAAATGGAGTATGTGGGCCATGCCGCAATGTTTTATTGCGGAAGCCGCAATGAAATATAGCGGCAGTGGCGGATCTTAGCCATCCATTTTTTACTTCAACGGTCCTGATTTGTTGGTTGTAAATGGTCCATATCCAACTATGGCTATAGATAGGGATCATATATATATATATCAAATTGAGAATCATGTGATGCTTTGAATAGCGCACAACTGCTTATAAGTGAACAAACAAACTTATAGAGAAATTCTTAGCAGATACAGCCTTATCTATTTCTCTTAAAAAATAAGCTTTCTTGGTTACTTGTTCTACTTGCTACTCTTGGTTTATATATCACCAAGTTACATGATAATAAGACAAGACAATAAAAAAAATGAACCTAGTCGAATATAATGATGCCACATTACTCTATCCAGCATCTTTGACTGTCTTCACATTTGCATGGAAATGGTAATGCTTCTTTGTTCTCTAACATCTGCAATTAGGCTGCCACATTTCATGTGCAAACACCCGACGCATGTGACTATGTTGTCACTATCAACTGCTACTTTGAATTAGATCATCCGTCAGGACTTTTTTGGTCATCCGTTGGGAGCCTTTGTTGATCATCCATCGGGAGTCTTTGTAGACCATCCGTCGGGAGCCTTTTCTGTCACTTGACTCTATTTCATTTACACAGAATTACAAGACATCTTATATTTACAATTAGTCACCCTATACTGTATATCAAACTAGTAGTCAACATGACTTAAAGAATCCTACAGAATCTGCTGAACTAATACATTGGTGTTTGCAGATATGTGCTACAATACTTATTGTTACATAAGCTACATTATCGATGGATGTTCAGTTATCATCCGTCGGGACTATAAAGGTCATCCGTCGGGACTATAATAAAATATTCGTCGAGAGCTACAATTTCACTAAGTTAAATCTACTAAGGTGTTTTGTTTATCTCATCATCAAGTTCTCAACATATTCCTAACAATCTCCCCCAATTTATGTCCACTAGAATTGTAGCCATAAATTAAGAGAAACTTGATGATAACAAAACACCCTAAACGTACAGATTTAAATATGGTAGATAAAACTGACAAGTGCTACAACTTTATTTGAAAATTGAACAAATTAAAGTATACAAAGAGTTCTCACAATCATTATCAAGGTGCTCCTCTAGCCTGAGCAGATGATTTCTATTTCCTTGATTTTCTGGATTTCTTCCCAAGATTCCCTGTTATTTTCTTCTATTTAATTTTGGAGTTGTCTGTGGAATTTAAGTTCTTCAGCATCTGATAGATCCAACTTCTCTTGCATTTTCAATAGAGTCTCATTGCTAGAGATACTCAATTAGTCATCCAGTCTGAAGAATCTTCTAACACCCTTGTCATCCATGAATTCCATTAGCCAATAAGGCCTCAAATGCACTCTCTTTCCTGTGAAGGGAATTGATATAGTTTTTGGAAGTGCTTCTTTGGCTTTATTACTCCGTAGATCATCTATCTTCTTTAATACCATTCTCTTAGCAGTTGCATTGAACCCAAAGTTTTTCTTGAATAGTGAGAAGATTTTTATCAGTACAGAGCAGATTTCTTGAAGAATCCTGTGAAGAGGCCATGTGATTTCCTTCCCTCCCTTGTACTTGAACACCAATCGTTCAGGAAGATTTTTGTGAGCATCAATTACTCTCACTTCTTCTAGTTCATCCATGTAGAGATTAATCTCTGAAAATTCTTTGATGTCATAGATGTATAGAAGATCTCCCTTTCTGACAGTTGGTTGGGCTTTGGTTAGGGCTTTGGATCTGAAACTCACAGTCTTGATCTTCTTGGTTTCTCTTATCTTTGTTTTCTTTGGCTTGTTGAAGATAGGTAAATTGAGTTCAGGAATTGACAAGTTTTCCCAGTCTATTGGCTCATCATTGGGAATTATAGGTTCACCATGAAAGTTCTTTGTTGGATCCACCTTGAATTCCTCATGCACCACTGAGGGTTTGGATGTTTGAGTTGTCGAAGTAGACTATTTGGGAATGTAATCTTCCATTTCCTCATCACTATAGTCCAATTTTCTCTTTGAATGGAGCTTGTATCTGAATCTTCTTTTCTATTGAGGTTCCTTGTGTATTTTCTCACCTTGATCTTTAGTTTCTACAGGTTGTTTTTCAGAGATTTCAGTTACAGCTTTCACAGCTTGAAGTTTGGCCAAGATCGCATCTTGCTTCTTTTTCTGTTTGAGCTTTTTAGCCTCTAGAGCATCCTGCTTCTTTTCTTGCTTGATTCTTTCTTTTTCTTCCTTCTTAGCTGCTGCAAACTGAGGGTGTCCAGCCAACAAACAAATCTCTTTCCTATTTCTGTAGATTTTGGAAATTCTCTTCTTTTGTACTGAATCAGTTGGATCCTTGAAGAATACAATGGACCTTGCCAACAGCTTCTTTTCATCTGGTTTTGGATTCTCAAACATGAGATCCAAGGGATTCTTGTCTGATGACTTTGGATAATTCTTTTTTGGCTTCAAAACCAGTTTGTCTTTTGGAGACTTAATACATGAGGTTTGGCCTTTTTCCAAGTAACTCAGACTCATTTCATTCACAGGAATTTGCTTTACTTGAGAGTAGTGATGAAAAGTCTTGTCTGGTTTCTCTATCTGTCCAAATCGTTCCTTGATACGTTCACCAAGCTTTTGCCACTGTGCATCTACTGCTTGTTCAACAATCACTACATCACTTTGATTAAGGTGTTTACTTGACTTCAACTTAGCAGCTGCTAATTGGATTAGGTCAATGCTGTCCAATACTGGTGGCTTTGTGTAGGTATTTGCTAAAACAATTACTTTGCTGACTTGAATGTTTAGCACTTGCTCCCCCTCACTTGTTGACCCTCCTTGACTAACTGGGATAAGCAAATCTTCTTTCTCCCCCTTTTTGTTACCATCAAGTTGGGTAGAGGTTGGAAGTTGTGCAGCAACTAGTTTCTGCAGGAGTTGAGTCTGTTGAGCTTGGTGTAGATGAATGGCTGTGAGAGATCCTTCTAGTGATTTGATCCTGGTGTCCAGAAAGTCTACCTTCATTGTCAAGTCAGTATTTGTCCTGAGTTGTCTTTGAATATCAAGCACTGTAGTGTTTGGAAACTTTGCATCCAATCTTTCAGACGCATCTTGCTTGACTTGAGAGAGTTCAGTTTTGAGTGCAGACATTTCTAGATCAAGTTGAAGAGACTGGATTTTATGCAGTTGGAGAGAGTTAAGATGAGCTTGGTGAAGCTTCTTGGTGTTGGCATTTGTGGAGGCATTGAGAGCTGTCTGGGTTTATTGAATGATGTGGAAGATAGTAGACTTGAAGTGTTGCTCATCACATTCCTTAGGAAACACCCAAGATGGGATGTTGGAAGTTGAGCTAGGGCTTGCTTCTCCCTCTATGTCCATGAACCCTTCTTCATCAGCATCTTCATCTCCAAAGAAATCTTCAGAGCCTCCATAAGGATAATCAACATCATCATCAGCCTTGTTTGGCATGGCTGTGACGACATCCTTTACTCTTTGTATTGAGGCTGTAGTGTGCACCAAGTTGAGAATTTTCTCAGTAGCCTCATTGTCCTGTTCAGCTAGAACTTGATATACTGAAATAAGGTGAGTAAATGCCTCAGCTTCATAAGAAATAGAGTCTAAAACAACTTGATATTCTTGCTGAATTAGCTGCTTCTTTTCAGCCTCATTGACATCCCTTAACTCGCTAACAATGGGCTCTTCCCATTCTTCATTTGTACCCGCATTTCTCTCATTTTCTCTATTTTCTTGCATCAAGGGCTCCGCTTGGCTCATCACCCTCACACCCTCACCTTCATCTCCTAAGGTGGAACTCCGCTCACTCACTTTTGCCAGGCTGGAAGAAATAACCTGCATAATTTCTCTCATTTCCTCTCTTTTTTCTTGAGAGCAACTCAGCCTCTCACTCTGTTCACTCCCTTCCCTCAGTCCTAGAAGTGATTGTATTACTACTAGCTCATCTACACTTGTTATAATAGTTAAAAAATTAGTTTGTGTAGTGAGTACCGACGGATGAGGAACATCCATCGGAGTAGTAGTTAGAGAAGCCGATTGATGACTGCTGTTAGGCACATCCGTCGGGATACAATCACTAGCCGATGGATGAACAATATCCATCGGGATAGAAAAAAAGATAGAATGAGGAGTAAAAACTATTACATGCTCTGTGGAGATTGATGATAATTGAGGCACAGATGTCTCAAATAGTTCCTGAAAGAATAGGCAAGTTAGCCAACAAATCAACTAAAAGATGATGCTCACTTGCACTGAATTTTGGCTTCCCCAACAGAGTTAAAGAAGGGGAATCAGGAGCTGATGTGTGAATCATATCCACATCCAGAGAATTTGTGGGAGAGTTTTGTGTGTGAGGTGCTTCTATGATTAAAGATTTTGGCTATGACTCAACATTTATTGGAGCCACATCAAACTGAATTTGAGATGGTGCAGTGACTGAGTCTTTAGCTGCAGTTTGCACTGTGTGTGTTCCCTGTGCATCCCCAATGGTTTTAGATCTCTTCTTTCTGGCATAAGTTTAGGGTGAGCTTGTGTCCCTTACCCTCTTGGCATGTGCTCCTGGTTGGGAGCTTGTTTCAATAGTGGCATCCTTTGGGGAGGATGAAACTAGAGTTGTGCTAATTTCCTTATTAACCACCATAGTTTGTTGGGAAACTGTGGTGTGGCTAGTATTAGGTACACTCACGTCTCCATCCTTATTCTTGGGGTTTCTTTTATGTTCACCCTTTCCCTCACCTACCTTACCACCCTTTACACTCCCCTCTTTAGTTTTGGTAGATTTTGTAACTGGTTTCTTTTGAGAGACACCAGAGGGGGTTTTCTTTGTGTTGGATTTGGAAACTTTTGTTTTGGTGGCTTGGGTAGGCATCTGTTGGGTCATTGACACAGATACCATAGCCACACCCAAAGGAAAAGAAATTTGGGAGGTTGGAATAGTAGAGACAGTGGTGTTTACCTCACTTACCTGAGGGCCCTCCATGATTAGAAAATAGAAAAGGGGCACCTCTTTGTGATGACTTGCTCTGTTAAGATCTGCAATCACTCTCCTATCTTGAACCCAACAATCCAGTTTATTGGTTGGGTTCTCAATGACAATATCCTCAACAAGATGGTTAGCAAGAATCATAAAGAATCTAGCATAATAGACACTTTTACCTCTCTTTTTGATTTCCCCTAACTTGTAACCTAACTCAAACATGATCATGTCACTGAAATTATAGTACTTATCAGTAACTAGCATCGAAAGCATGTTAATCATGGTTGTATTTACAGAATCAAAATTACTTACCTTACCAGAAAACACCTTGGTAATTACATCACACAAATAACTCCACTCTTTTCTAAGACCTAGCCTTCTAATCTCACTTAACTTAGTGGTAGGAAGAGCATAGCCAATAGAATTAAGCATCGTAACTAAATTAGCATATGTGTGTGGTTCAGTAGTAGTGTTCTCAGGAATCTTAAAGCATGCTTGAATTGTATCACTATTAATGCAGAATTGATAACCTTTAAGAATAAAAGTTATGGTTTTGTCAATAGACTTGTGTTGGGAACCACGGACTTAGGGTGTTACTACGTTTTACGATAAAGATTACGAAAAGAGGATTACCTTGTTAATGGTTGATTCCACGCTCTTCTATTGTATTCCCAAATTCCCTTGAGCGAAGTGTGGCCTCCGTCTTCTCAAGTTATCCCCTCTTCTTGCTCCTTGGTGGCTACAATATGTTTTCACACAATTGCCAAGCAAGAAGAGAATAAGAATATATATAGGCTACAATAGGGACCATGGATAATTAGGTTGGGCCTTCTAATTACATCTTGAGTCTAGCCCAATGTAATTAAATATTAATTCAATCCACTAAAGAATTAATATTTGCACTACCTTTCCTAATACCGTAATTTAATTAATTCGGTTCCAATATTATTTGCTTATTAAATTCCCCATGTTTAAAATATCATATATCCATTAATTAAATAAATTAATGATGATTTATTTAATTAATATCTTTTATCCTTGATCATCCACTCAACCTTTATTTAATTATGCCAGAATAAATTCCACCTGCAGGGTTTCACATAATTAAATCTTTTTGAGCTTTCAAGGGGACATCATTAACCCGAATATTATCAGGACAAGGATTCCTTCAATAAATAATATCCACCATGTATATAATTCCATCACCCAAAATATAATGATATAATTCAAAAGAATTATTTCATATATAAATCAAAGCATGTAAATAATATACACGTGTCAATTACTATTTCCGGATTAAGAACCTAAGCATTAATAATAACATAGAATCTTAGTTCTCCTTCTTAATCAGTATTAAGGGAACAATTCTAAATTTGATCCTGTTCAATATACACAAAGTATACTAGTATTATTTATTAGTCAATATAAACTAATCTAAATAATACTACAACCATACCAGTGGATTGTCCAACACCACCTGTGCTGTGAACCTTATTATATTATATAACCGTATTTAACAATCTAATATTCTGTATCCCATTTGATACTAGATTGTTCACAATATATAATATTAGACAACATGTAAATATTCAAATGATTCTCAAATAAACTGGCCAGAAATAAATGTACATACTTCAAATAAATATTTTCAGTATACACTAACAACTTGTACACAACAATTGTCCATATCTCCTCCATAACTTCACAGTAGATTGTGGGTGATTCCAGCATGGCATAATAGAGTTTGCATCCTTTCACAAAGTCCATCATTTTGTGAAAATCTTCAGATGAGGGAATTTCTTTGTTCACAAGTGCAGTGAATTTATTCTTCTTATAGATGAACCCTGACTGAGACATGATTTTGACTACTGGTGCCATTGTTAAAGTGAAGAAATTTGCAGTGAGAAAGAGGATTTTGCTTTGAGGAGGAAGATAGCAGTTAGTTGCAATTGAGAATGATAAAAGTTAAAAGTAAACTTGAAGTAAGGCTTTGATGTATTCTCAGATTAAAAAGGAATTAAAATTAAATTTAAAAATTAAAGACCCAATCAAAGTTGTCCAAAATAGCTGTTTAACAATAAAATAAACTTTCAAAATTCTGTCAATTATCCGTCGTGATATACTTACAGACTATAAGTATATCCGATGGATAATATTCAGTACTTTTAACGGCTAAGATCTAGACAAATCGACGGATGAGAATAAGACAATTATCTATCGGGTTTAAAATATTCCAGAAAAGTTGATTTTTACTAGGCTGTTCTATTTCGACGGATGATCAAACTCGATGGATAATGAACATCCGTCGAGATGTAGAATTTGACTTAGCCAAATTTTCATTTAAAGACATAAAAGTCAATTAAGTTTATGGTTGCATTTTAACTTGCAACAATATCAATAATGATTTAAGAATAATTGAGTATACCTAACTCACTTACCAACCTAGAGAAGGTGGACTCATCAAGTGGCTTGGTAAATATATCTGCAAGCTTCTTTTCACTTGGAACAAAATGAAGTTCCACAATACCATTCATTACATGTTCCCTAATGAAGTGGTACTTGATGTCTATGTGCTTTGTTCTTGAATGATGTACTGGATTTTCAGTAATGGCAATTGCACTAATGTTATCAGAGAAAATAGGAATTCTTTCCACTTGCAGACCATAGTCCAATAATTGGTTTTTCATTCATAAAAATCTATGCACAACAACTTCTAGTAGAAATATATTCAGCTTCTGCTGTAGAAGTAGAAACTGAATTTTGCTTTTTACTGAACCAGGATACCAGCTTGTTTCCTAGAAACTGACAGGTTTCTGTTGTACTTTTTCTATCAATTCTACAACCTGCATAATCTGCATCTGAATAACCAGTTAGATCAAAACCAGAATTTCTAGGGTACCAAATGCCAAGTTTTGGTGTACCCTTGAGATATCTGAAAATTCTCTTAATAGCTATTAAGTGAGATTCTCTAGGATCAGCCTAAAATCTAGCACAGAGACAAGTAGCAAACATTATATCTGGCCTACTAGTTGTCAAATACAAAAGTGAGCCAACCATGCCTCTGTAACTTGAACTATCCACAGAGTTTTCAGTAGTGTTTAATTCAAGTTTAGTGGCAGTGGCCATGGGAGTTTTTGCAGATGTGCAATCCATTAGTTCAAACTTCTTTAAAAGATCATAAATGTATTTGGTTTGACTATTGAATATTCCATCAATAACTTGCTTAACTTGTAAACCAAGAAAGTAAGTTCTCCCATCATGCTCATTTCATACTTGCTTTGCATTAATTTGGCAAACGTTTTGCAAAGTTTTTCATTTGTAAAACCAAATATAATATCATCTACATAAATTTGAACAAGTATGCTAGAGCCATTAATATTTCTAAAAAATAGAGTTTTATCAACAGTACCTCTAGTGAAGTGATTCTCTAAGAGAAAATTTAACAAAGTATCATACCAGGCTCTAGGTGCTTGCTTCAATCGATAAAGTGCTTTCAGAAGTTAGTAGACATATTCTGGAAAATTTAGATCCTCAAAACCAGGAGGCTGACTGACATAGACTTCCTCCTCCAAATCTCCATTCAGAAAGGCACTTTTGACATCCATTTGATAGACTTTGAAATTAGCATGGGCTTCATAGGCTAGGAAAATTCTGATGGCTTCAAGTCTTGCAAATTGAGCAAAAGTTTCATTAAAATCTATTCCTTCTTGTTGACAATAGCCCTTAGCAACCAATCTAGCTTTGTTCCTGATGACTATGCCATTTTCATCCATATTGTTTCTGAATACCCACTTGGTGTCAATTGAATTCTTTCCTTTAGGCTTGGGTACCAGCTTCCAAACCTTGTTCCTTTCAAATTGGTTTAGCTCTTCATGCATAGCTAAAACCCAATCAGGATCCAATAGAGCTTCTTCTACCTTCTTTGGTTCTTCCTTAGAAAGAAAGCTGTTATATAGACATTCTTCTTGATTTGCCTTCCTTGTTTGAACTCTAGAAGATGCATCACCAATAGTAAGCTCAAAAGGGTGATCTCTAGTCCATTTTCTCTGTTGTGGTAGATTAGCTCTTGATGAAGAGGCCTCATTGTTGTCTTGATGTGTGACTGAGTTTTGATTATAAGAAACTCCCCTTGAGTTTATGGATTTTTGATTTAAAGATGGGGTTCCTTCTGTAAGTGATCTGTTTTGACTCTCAGCTTCTCTTATTGTTCCGACGGATGATGCACTTTGTATCTCGACGGATGAAGCTGATTGTCTACTAATGGATGAAGCAGATTGTCTACCAACGGATGAAGCATTATGTAACTCGTCATATGTTGAATTGTGTGCTTCATTTGTAGTAGATTTTTCTGCATTATCCTTACCCATTGTTTCTTGATCACTTTCATCATCACTGTCATCACTAACCATCTCAACATTATCAAATTTGAGGCTTTCATGGAAATCTTCATCTTGCAGTCCTTCAATCTTTTTATCATCAAACATAACATGTACAAATTCTATAACAATGTTGGTTCTCATATTATAGACTCTATATGCTTTTCCCACAACATATCCAACAAAAATTCCTTCATCCGCTTTGGCATCAAACTTTCCATGTTGATCAGTTTGATTCCTTAAGATATAGCATTTGCAGCCAAAGATATGTAAGAAATTTAGAGTTGGCTTCCTATTCTTAAACAATTGATAGGGTGTCATGCACTTTGCTTGATTGATCAAAGAAATATTTTGAGTGTAGCATGCAGTATTCACAGCTTTAGCCCAAAAGTATGTTGGTAACTTTGATTCGTCCAGCATTGTCCATGCAGCTTCAATAAGAGATCTGTTCTTCCTTTCTACCACTCCATTTTGTTGTGGATTTCTAGCTGCATAGAACTCATGCATGATCTCATTCTCTTTACAAAATGATCTCATCACAGAATTCTTGAACCCAGTTCCATTGTCACTCCTGATTCTTCTAACTTTGAAGTCAGGATGATTGTTAACTTGCCTTATGTGATTGATGATGATTTCACTAGCTTCATCTTTGGATTTTAAAAAATATGTCCAAGAGAACTTTGAGAAATCATCTACAATTACTAGGAAATATCTTTTCCTTGAAATGGATAATATATTGACTGGTCCATATAAATCCATGTGCAACAGTTGCAAAGGTTCTTCAATTGTTGATTCAAGCTTCCTTTTGAATGATGCTTTAATCTGCTTTCCTTTCTGGTAGGCATCACACAATCCATCCTTTGAAAACTCCACTTGAGGAATACCTCTAACCAGTTCTTTCTTTACTAACTCATTCATGGTCTTGAAGTTTAGATGGGACAACTTCTTGTGCCATAGCCAACTTTCATCTTGACTTGCTTTATGAGAAAACAAGTTACAGATTCTGCATTTGGTGAGTTAAAGTCAGCTTAGATACACATTGCCTTTTCTTACTCCAGTAAGAACCACTTTGTTGCTTTTCTTGTTTGTCACAACACAGGCTTCAGAATTGAAAGTGATTGAGTTGCCCTTATCACAAAGCTGGCTGATACTCAACAAATTATGTTTGAGTCCATCCACTAAGGCAACCTCCTCAATAATGATATTATCCTTTGAAATCAAGCCCACAATATAACCCTTGCTGTCATCTCGAAAAGTAATACTTGGGCTAGCTCTTTTCTTGAACTCAGTGAGCAGGGTAGAATCTCCAGTCATGTGCCTTGAGCAACCACTATCCAGATATGAAATATTCTTTCTGTTTCCCTGCACACATCAAAATTAAATCAAGTTGATTTTGGTACCCAAGTTTCCTTCGGTCCTGCCTTGTTAGCCTTTTTCTTTGATTTCTTAGGTTTGACCTCATTTGACTTGGGTATTTCAGATTCATCCCTTGTCATTTGAGTTGGACTTTTGAAACCATTCATCATTACAGAATTATCATGCATAGATTGGTTAACATGAAAGGGCATACTTTGAGCAAACATGTTATTCCAGTAAGGCATGCTAAATGGCATTTGTGGCATATTAAATGTAGTTTAATATGGATTTTATGCAAATGACATGTTAGCATAGTGTGCATTCAAATTTTGTGCAGGCATAATATTGACAGGCATTGTAAGCATGTTGGGAAATGAAAGTGGTACAGGCATAGGAGTAGACATAGCAAGTTTGCAATTAATAGACAAATGATTTACACTACCACACTTAACATAGATTTTTCTAGGAGCATATTTATCAGGTATGTAGTTATTATGTTTGTTAATTCCTACTTTCCCATTTCTATTGTTTTTTTCTTTTTGACTCAGCCTTCACTTCAATTTTCTCCAGTATGTCATTCAATTACTTGATAGACAAATGACCTACATTGATTCTTTTGTTCTGATTAACATGACTAGATTCTCCTGGAACAAAGTTCTTGGAAACTAATCCATACTTATCATTAAGCTTGATTAACTAAGATTTGCTAATTGACTTTGTTTGACTCGACGGATGATCATGTTTCTCATCCTACGGATGTTCCTCATCATCCGTCGACTCAACATCTGTCAAGTTACCATCTTTCAGATTGGAATTCAGTTTCTCCTTACTCTTTTCCAGGCTGCATCACAAAAAGATTCTATACCTTGAACTTTAGTAATTTGAGCATGAACATCTCTAGATGATTTCCATGCCTTAATTACTTCCTGTTCTCGTTCAAGTTGCTTTCTTAAAATTTCCTCTTTCTTTAAGGATTCAGTTAGTTCATCTTTAGCAATCTTGCATTCATTTCTCAATTTTTTAAATTCAATAAATTGAGACTCTAGCACATTATTCCTCACACTTAAAAATAGATTGTTTTCTTTGATCTTAACATTTTCCTTAGTGAGGGATTTAAGAGTAACACGAAAATGATACAATTCAGTAGACATGTCATTGATGGTATCATTGCACTCAAATTTAGTTAAGTGTGCTAGGTTAGTTGTGATTACCTGATTGCTTGATGAACTTGTCTCTGTTTCATCTGATTTAGCCATTAGGGCTAGATTGACATAGTTGGTTCATCTTCATCCAATCCATCGGCAGCCCAGTCATTCTCCTGTGTAATGAAAGCCCTTTTCTTTTATTTGAGAAGCTCAAAATATTTTTCCTTGTAATCAACAGGCTCAAACTTCTTCTTGTTGGAATCAGATTTTCTACACTCACTAGCAAAATGACCAGTTAAGCCACATTTGAAATACTTGAATTTAGATTTATCCACCATGTTTCTATTTGGCTTAGCAGCTCTAAAATTTTTCTTGAATTTGATCTTGGAAAATCTCCTAGATAAGAATACTAGATGCTCATCTATATCATCCATGTCATCTTGACTCAACTGTTCTTCATTTTCAGCTACCAGCCCTTTACCTTTGTTCTCACAAACCCTTGAGTTTGTTGCAGACTCAACAACTTCTACCTTCATCTCTTTCTCCTTCTTTAACTAAGCAACTAGTGCAATGGATCCTCCCTCCTTCCTTCCCTTCTCCATCTTTTCATCTTGCTCTATTTCAAACTTATAGGTTTTCAGAATGCCATACAGTCTTTCCAATGTAAACTCCTTGTAATCTTGTGAATTTCTCAATGAGACTGTCATTGGCTTCCACTCCTTTGGGAGAGATCTAAGAAACTTGAGGTTAAAGTCTTTTGTTTGATAGACCCTTCCATGCAGTTTTAGAGCATTCAGTAGTTTCTGAAACCTACATAAAATATCAGTGAGTGACTCACTTTCTTCACAGTAAAAGTGCTCATATTGCTGAATCAGGAGTTGCATCTTATTCTGCCTTACTTGCTCAGTACCATCACAAATAATCTGTATTGTGTCCCAAACCTCTTTGGCTGTTTTACAGCTGATGATGTTGACAAACATATCACCATAAACACCATTGAACAATATGTTCATGGCCTTTTTATCTTTCCTGACTTGTTTAATGTCAGGATCAGACCATTCATGCCTAGGTTTTGGAACTGATGGTTCATTTCCTGTAGCAGCTCTTATAGGGACATGCGGACCTCTTTCAATGCAATCCACATAAGCTTCATCTTGAGAAAGAAGATGTAGGTGCATCTTCACCTTCTAGTGGTGATAGTTGTCTTTGTCCAGAAAAGGAATTTTCACTCCAACATACTTTTTGTTCATCTTTTTTATTGTTGCGATCTTTACACTCTTTGTACTTCAAGAGCTTGCTCTGATACCAATTGTTATTCCCAAACAATATAACAAGATTTACAGAAGGGAGGTTGAATATAATTCTGGCACCTTTTTAAATTTTAAGAATGTTCTGACTTAATATATATAACAGTGTTTAATTTACAGTAATGCGGAATAGAAGAATAATAGAAATCAAAACACTAAGTAATAAAACACAAGCTTTAAAACTTTCTAGTGGATTTGAATGTATCCACCAGATATATATATATCATATTGAGAACCCTGAGATGCTTTGAATAGCACACAGCTGGTTATAAGTGAACAAACAAACTTACAGAGAAATTCTTAGCAGATACAACCTTATCTATTTCTCTTGAAAAATAAGCTTTCTTGGTTACTTGTTCTACTTGCTACTCTTGGTTTATATATCACCAAATTACATGATAATAAGACAAAACAATAAAACAAAATGAATCTAGTATAATATCATGCTGCCACAGTACTCTATCCAGCATCTTTGACCGTCTTCACATTTGGATAGAAATGGTAATGCTTCTTTGTTCTCTAACACCTGCAATTAGGCTGCCACATTCCATTTGCAAACACCCGACACATGTGACTGTGTTGTCACTATCAACTGCTATTTTGAATTATATCATCCGTCAGGACTTTTTTGGTCATCCGTTGGGAGCCTTTGTTGATCATCCATCGGGAGTCTTTGTAGACCATTCGTCGGGAGCCTTTTCTGTCACTTGACTCTATTTCATTTACACAGAATTACAAGACATCTTATATTTACAATTAGTCACCCTATTCTGTATATCAAGCTAGTAGTCAACATGACTTAAAGAATCCTAGAGAATCTACTCAACTAATACATTGTTGTTTGCAGATATGTGTTATAATACTTATTGTTATGTAAGCTACATTCTCGATGGATGTTCAGTTATCATCCATCAGGACTATAAAGGTCATCCGTCGGGACTATAATAAAACATTCGTCGAGAGCTACAATTTCACTAAGTTAAATCTACTAAGGTGTTTTGTTTATCTCATCATCAAGTTCTCAACATATTCCTAACAAATATTATATGTATAAAGTGGGTATAGTGGAAAGAAGTAGTGGATGTAGTTATTTGAAAAATTATAGAAACTTTACTATTTTTGGAAAATTTTAAAATATAAACAATTGGAAGGGACATCCCAAAAAGGAAAGTGTAAACAAATGGGATGGACAGAGGGAGTATTATGTTGTACATTTTTACCCTCAAGGTATAAGAAATGTTCCTTCTAACCCTTAATGGTACAACTTAGAGGGTAATATATATTTTCCCCCCACTAATTTATATCGTTAACAGTAAAAAAAGGGTTAAAGGATACGAAACCTCATATTCAAGGGTTGAAAGGTACGAGTTCAATCATTTGGAACTGATGGGTATAACACTATATACTTTAAGGCTCAAAAGGTTATAACGCCCAAATAATATTATAAAATTAAAATACAGTTAAATCTCGATAAATTAATAACTCCGATTAGTTAATATATTTTGGTAGACCCGACTCGGGACCTTTAATATAAACCACTTGATATATATGAATATTTATAAGATAATAATTTTTTATTAAAATATTTAGGTCCCAAATATATATATAAATTAATAATTTCATTTTACATCAAAAATATATAATTCTAATATTTTTTTAAAGTAAGATTCTTGTATAGTGATTTCTTTTGAAATTTAATTGTCCACGTACTTCATTTTATCTTGTCCTTAGTGCATTACAGAGTTCTGGTATTATCTACATATTGCAAAACAAAACTACACAATGTTATTGTTGAAGTACATCATTTCGTTAGACCGGCTCAAGCTATAATGTTCAGTACTATTATCTCCCGCTTCATCTTCTTTCTCATTTTCCATAAAACTGCTAATTATTTGTTCATTATCCAACAATTATGCCACTCCTTTCATTTTTGCCAGAAAAATTAATAACCTTTTTGGCATCCATTTCATCACGATAATCAGTAACCATATAGATATATTGTCAATTGTTTTTCAAAAAATGATATACATTGAAAAATTATTAAATTATTATATATTAAAAAATAATAAATTATTAATTTATCAATTATTAATATTTTCTCTGTTATCGAGGGTATTAATTTATTATTACTCAACTATTATTATTTATGTGTACTTATTTTTATTAATATTATTGTTTTAATTATAAAGACAATATTATAAATTACAAAAAGGGTGAAAGAACAAAATACCAACCATTTGGGAGTGAATGCCCAAAATACAGTTTGGCGGGATGTTCCGCCCAAAATACCAACTGAATACACATCTCGGAGATGCGTGTACACTTTTTTAAAATACAATTTTACTTGAGTACGCATCTTTATGATGCGTATTCTTTCAAATTCAAAAAGAAAACACCCATATGGCACATGCGTGTTCTTCAAAGATTTTAAAAAAGCTGAATACGCACCTCTTAGATACGTATTTCGTGGGTATTTTGGACGGAATGTACCATCGATCGACATTTTGGGTAGTTGAAGCGGAAAGTAATGTATTTCGGGCATTTTTTCTCACAAATATATATATAATATCTAATAATTAAATTGTTTGAAAATTTATCTTGATATATAACTTAATATTAAATCTTCAACATGAGTTTAGAAAATAGATACACATAAATAGTAATGGTTAATCATATTTAATTTATTATTTACAATTCAATTATTCAAATTTCCTTAACAAAAAAGAAAGTGAAACAAATTATTTTTCCAAATAATAAATTTGAGTACAATTAAAAGAAAAATACTAATAAATTTATGGGAATTACATAAATAATATTTAAAATAAAATAATAATTTTAGTTAAATGATTTTTATGAAATGTTTTTTAACTGCCTTGAAATACATTTTTTATCTTTTTAATACAAATGTTAGTATTCAGTACTTAGAATGGATTATAAAATATTTATTTGACTATTATTGATGTTTCTTATGTCATTTAAAATCTAAGAAAAATAATGATATGATTTGTAAAAAATATGATATCTAATAATTAATTTGATTAGTAATTTATTGAGGTTTTTTAAAAAATAATTAAGAAAAAGTAATATTTTGTAAATTTACTTTTGATTTTTAAAAGAATTTGCAAATATACAATTTTTGCAAAAATACGGAATGTTAATTGAAATGGATTAGGGTAGTTAATCAGTTATCATTCAAACTCTTTTATCACTTCTTTCTCAACAATTCTCTTAATCCTCTCTCAACCACAACTTAGAAGTAACACAACATCAAAACTTCAGAGAATTCATCACCGGAAAGTGTTGGAGGTATGTTCAAATCACAAATGAGTTGTTAAAATTACGTTCAAACAATCAGATCTAACAATTGGAAATAGTTGTTAAGTAAATCTTCAAATAGTAAACTTGTAGAGTTGTTAAACTGTATTACGATCTATAAGTAGAGGTTGTTATCATTGTTATGACTTGATTTTAGTATATATATTTGACGATGATGACTTGTAATTGATTTTTATTTTCATTCGATTTTAATGTACGAGCAGTAATATACCATAGATTGTTATAGATGCTTTTCGTTGATTTTAGTAGGAGATTTGTCAAAAGTGAATTGTGTTAGATTTTTTGTTTTATTTTGATTTTGAGGCTTTACGAACCATATCATACAACCTATTATATATAAATTCGGTTGATTGTAGTAGACACATTTGTCGATAGTGACTTGTGGTTAATTTTTCGTTTCAAGTTGATTTTGGCGTGTTACGATCCATAACGTAGAAGTCGTCATAGATGATTTTAGTTGATTTTGGTAGCAGATTTGTCAATAGTTAATTGTAGTTGATTCTGTATTTTACTTTGATTTTGAGGCTTTACGAACTATCATACAAGCTGTTATAGATGAATTCAGTTGATTGTAGTAGACACATTTGTCGATAGTGACTTGTGGTTGATTTTCTGGTTTAATTTCATTTTGACGTGTTATGATCCACAGTGTATAGGCTGTTATATATGATTTTAGTAGCAAATTTGTCGATAGTGACTTAGAGTTGATTTTGTTTTTTAATTTGAATTTGAGGTGTTACGGACCATATCGTAAAGGATGTTATAGCTGAATAAAGTTGATTTTGGTATACATATTTGTCGATAGTGACTTGTGTTTGATTTTCTGTTTTAAGTTGATTTTGTGGTGTTACGATCCATAGCTTAGAGGCCTTTCATATTATTTTAGTTCATTTTGGTAGCAGATTTGTCGATAGAGACTTGGAGTTGATTATCTGATTTAATTTGAATTTGTTGTGTTACGATCCATATCATAGATTCTGTTCTAAATGATTTTATTTGATTTTAGTATACAGATTTGTCAATAGTGACTTGTAGTGGATTTTATGCTTTAAGTTGATTTTGATATTTTATGATACACATATTAATGCCTGACATGGTTGATTTATTATAGGAATGGACAATGTTCCTGTTATCGTACAACACAATGGATAATGGGATGATAATAGAAGATATTACAAATTTTCAAGTTTTTGGTTTGCTGATTCCGACTGATTGCAACTTTACAACATTGGTCGCTTTGATAGCCAAATAACTAAAGATTCAAACGGGTTTGACATTACTAAAATTGGAATATCAAGTAAAAGATGGTTATCCAACTTTGAATATAGTTGATGATCAGCATGTGAGATTTTATATAGAGCTCAAGAAAAAAGAAGTTGATTTTACAACATATCGTCTATGCATAAGTACAGAAAACAAAAAATTTCAAAATGTATGTGGCTTCAAATCAAAGTAAATTGACAGGAAACAATTTGGCTTTAGAACTCTGAAATACATAAGGGGTCTCATCAAATTTTTCATACAACAGAGGTGATGAAATAAGTAAAGATAGTGTTGCTGATTATGTTGATTTTGCTGAGCAAACTTCTGTGCTTTTGATGGAGATGTTGTTAGTGTGTGTGCCCTAGAGACAACACTATTATGTTTATGTTATGAGACATTTGGATTATTAATTATGATTCTATGGATTATTCATTATTAATTTATTGTATTTTTATTTTCTGCGATAAAATGTTAGATTAATAAATGTCCTTGGAATATGATATCTAAATCTATATCTCTAAGTACGTGACTTATAATTGAGATTATGATAATATTATTGATATTCCTAAAGGTCCCTAGTCAAGTATTATTGTTAAGGCACCATAATAAATATATTGAGACTAGTATGTTTGTTGACTGATGATCACATCTCATTGATCTTAGGTATGGTGATACTAAAGTATAAACACAAGCACGTGTATTAGATACATGGTGCTGGATTGACCCGTTATGAGATACTACATGTTTAAAGTGTCATAAGATAATCTCACAATGATAATGATGTATTGGTCCTTAGACCTCAAATCATTATATTTCTACACGAGAATTAGAATACTTTGATACTATTGAAAGTTATCCTTGATCGGGTAATAATAAAAGTAGACATTGGGTATATTATGAATCGTATGAGAAATATGAATGACCTAGATGGAATTTAGCCCTAATATATTAAAGGAGTGATATTATAGGCCTCTTGATTGAGTAAGACTATAAATTGCATGGTTGTGCTCAAATAATGATTTGTTTAATAGTTTACTCATTGATCAAGGAAAGAAGGATTAAACGTTAACAGAGGATGATACAATGCATGCCTCGAGTTTGATCTATAATATAAGGCTAAAGGGATTATATTATATTTTACATTATCCACGAAATGTTTAATTGAATCACCAATAATTATTATTACTTGGGGAGCAATGATGTATTACTAGATGCCACTCATTGTTTATAATTTTATTATTAGAAAAATAAAATTATCGCCAACGTAATAATAACCTAAAGGATCACACACAAAGAATGTTTAAAACGAAGTGTTATTTAAATTATGAATTTAAATATTTTATTATTATTAATTTAAATTTAATTATTAATTAATTAAGCGAGACTTGATTAATTGTATATATATTAGAATTAGAATTTAATAATAATATAAAACCCAAAATCAGAATGAGTCTTTTTAGAAGCCCATTAGGTTTATGGTTAGGCCTTAATTCTTTGTCACATATATATACATTAAGATGTATATTTTTAGGGTTACAAGTTATATCATGTTTTTTTAGAAAAACCCTAGATGCTCTACATCTTAGAAAGGCTAGAGAGAAAGAGAGAGAAAGAGGCAACCAAATCGGCTAGTACCGGCTCCAGTGATCATTGGACAATCGGACGTTCGTGTGGATACCTTGGAGAGCAGATCTTCGAAAGGAGGGCTGTTGTGTTGGTTCATCAAGATTAGAACGTCTATTACAATCAAAAGGAAAGCTTTATTAAGGTGAATATCTATTCTCCATAATTATCCAGTCATTATACATAGATCCTGCAGTAGGGATTCAACTTTTTTATTTTTACGTTACGTTGTATTGCTCTAATCCCTAACAGATGCCACCTGAAGAAACTAAAGATAATGATGTATTAGAAATTTGTAGGGATGGAGAAGTTACCAACAACTGCATTGAAGAGTTGTCGATGTTTCAAATATATAGAGATAAAGAAACTTTGCAGATGGTTTTAAGCTTGTACGCTATAACGAATAACTTTCAGTATAGGGTGAAGAAGTCTTGCACAATTGAGTACTTTGTCATATGTGTTGACCAGAATTACAAGTGGCTGCTTCGAGCATCTCGGAATGTGAAAATAGATCAGTTTATAATTAGGAAGCTATTCAACAATCATACATGTGATTTGGAGATAATGTTTAAGAATTAGAGGCAAGCAACAACAAGTGTTATAACAAATCTTATCAAACACAAGTTTAGCAACATAAAAACAAGATATAGTATTGCGGATATAATCAGAGATATGAAAAATGATTACAATGTGGAAGTGAAGTATAACAAAGCTTGGAGATCAAAAGAAAAGGCTCTAGAAATTACAAGAGAAAATGCAACTGAATCATTTACTGAGCTATATTCTTACATGTACATGCTGTTTACTTCAAATGCGGGTTCAGTAATATAATTGCAACTGACTGAAAATAGTTGTTTCCTCTACGTATTTGTTGCTTTGAATATTTCAATGAAAGGATGGAAATATTACACCCCTGTTGTAGTGGTTGATGGAACATTTCTAAAATCAGTGTATGGAGGTACCTTGTTAGTTGCAGCAACTGAAGATGCAGGGGGAAAAAAATTTCCACTCGCATTTGCTGTAGTTAATTCGGTGAATGATAAGGCATGGGAATGATTTTCTGGAAAGTTCAGAAAAGCATATGGAAGGAGGGAGGATATGTTTATAGTATCAGACCGACATGAAAGCATCATCAAAGGAACAAATAAAGTAAACCCCAAAGTACCAAATGTATTTTGTGTCTTTCATCTTCTTGGAAAAATAAAGGAAAAATTAAGAAGAATTTGAAGAAAAAAAGGATGCATTCCTCTCTGCGGTAAATGCCTACACTTTGAAAAAGTTTGAGTACCACATGCAAGAACTACAGAAAGTTGATGGCAGAGTCCATGACTTTTTAGAAGAGGCTGGGTATGAAAAATGGTCAAAAGTGTATTTACCAAATAGCAGATACTCAAACATGACATCCAATCTTGCAGAATGTTTGAATTCTGTAACCATGTCGATCAGAGAGCTACCGATTTGTACGATGTTAGAAAGTTTGCGTGCATTGTTACAGAAATGGAGTTGGAGAAACAGGAAAGAAGCAATTGCAACTTCCATAAAATTAACAAAGAAGTATGAAGAAATCTTGAAGAAAAACTACCTATGTTCTCTAGATTTAACTGTGAGTTATTTAAAATTTTTTATTACAACTTTCTGTTTGACATTTTTAAATTAGATTGACTAAATTAGAAATAAATAATAGGTTTATCCAACAACTCAAATATTGTTTGAAGTTATAAGGGTGAAAGAAAGAATGTAGTTGATCTTAATTTGTGAATCATCGATCAATTTTTAGATTCCATATGGATCAAATTCCATGTGCTCATGCTATTGCTGTCTTTCAGAAATGTAATCTAGATACTTACAACTAATGTTCGCTGTATTACAAGAAGGAAAATATGGTTGATGTATATAAAGAAACTGTTTATCCAGTCGGAAATAAAGACAACTGGGTAGTACTAGACAATGTAAGATCATTTATAGTCTATCCTCCAGAAGGAAAAATTCGAGTTGGTAAACCAAAAAAGAAGATGCAAAAACTTTTAGGATATAAAGACAAATTGATTCAAACAAATGAAATGTGGGAAATGTAATCAAACTGGACATAATCGGAGTACATGTCGTAACCCAATGAAGAATTAGTTATTTATGGGTGTTACATTGTTTATGGTTGCCACAATGTATTGAAATTACATTTGATTTGATTTGTATATGGATTAAATATTACTATATTTGACTGTTATTTGACATTTTCAAATATTTCGCTATATTCAAAACTAGTATCATGTAAGATTTTGGGATTTTTTTTAAAACCGGTGTATCGTCTCGGAATGCTATTTTAGATGGAAATCATAACTTCTAAAACTATTAAATCTATTAAAACTATTAAAACTGATAACTTAAGCTCTAAGTTCAAGTTTTAACAAATGTTGTAACTATATTCAACCATGTTAGTAACTATGTTCTACAATAATCAACTCCTATACAACAAATTTCAAAATGAATATCCAAATGCAACTAAAATCAACACCGGTGCAACTATATGAACCATTTTTAGCAACTACAATCAACTTTTATGTTAGTTAAATAATTATGATAGCAGCAAAAATCAAATATAATAAAAAGGTATGCGACTACATTGAACTTGATATGCAACTACATTACGTTAAAATATCAAAATCAGTGATACTAATTGTCACTCAAGTTGGTTTACTATTAAACGGTACCACTTATTATTTATATTTATTTAACAGTTGCACGCTAGATAAATTTATTTTTAGATATTTCTAAAACACAAAAGGGGTACGTGAACCCTAAAATGTTAAAAAATTAAACATTTGCGTTTACATATGGTTCCTAGAAACCATATAATAAATTAGGGTTTAGGCCCTAAACCATAAACCCTAAATCAATGTATTTATTATTTTATTTTTAGATATTTCTAAAACCCAAAAGGGTTACGTGAACCCTAAAATGTTAAAAAATTTAAATTAGGGTACACACCTTAAATTGTTAAAATTTTAAATTAGGTTACACTCTTTCATATTTAAAGAGTTAAATAGAAAATAATGTACAAAAATGTAACTTTAACTGGTATTTATGGCATCAAAATAATTTATTAGAAAATCACAATAATAATAGTAGCAGTAAGAGGTTCAAACACTAAACACTACTCGATGGTTCCGTTGGATGATAAGGGGTGTTTCATCTAAACTAGTATCGTGTAATGCTTTGGATAGTTTTTTTAAAATCCAAACTGATATAACATTTTAGAGTGATATTTAAAATGGAACCAAAAAGCTCCTAAACTATTAAAACTGTTAAAACTATTAGAATTGTTAACTTAGGAATTAAGTTCAAGTTGTAACAAATATTGCTACTATATGCAACCATGTTAGCAACTGTGTTCCACTATAATCAACTACTACGCATCAAAAATCAACCTGAATATCGAATTGCAACTAAAATCATCCTTTATGCAACTATATGTGTAACGCCCTCCAGACCCGGGGTATAAGTCTGGGGGTTACTAGCTAATCACCAAACCTGTACAATTTGATTAACAATTAATAAAGAAATGAAATTAAACCCCTTTAACACTAACCAGGATCTTTTTAGGTTGAAGTATGAAAACAAGAACCACTAACTACTTTTATTACAAACCAACATTCAAAGTCTCACAAACTCTCTTTATTACAAACCATTGTCTAATTCATTTTAAGCTAAGTTCAACTTTTATTCAAACACACACACCTACTATCTATCAACACTCCACCTGCTCGGGCAACTCAAAGCTTTCTTCCTGGATTGGGATCAACACCTTGGGTATAAGAGGATCCCGAGGCTTGACTCGCTTCTTTACCATTCGAGTCCTGATTGGTTTCATATTCCTTCTTAACTGAAAACAATAAGGTGAATAACAAAAAAAGGGGTGAGCCAAAAGTTGCTCAATAAGTCCACAAACATATAAACAGTGTTAAAGCATTTTAAATGAATCCGCCATCCCAGGTATATCTGCCAAGATATAACCTCACGAGAATAAAAAGAAGGCCATTACTGGCAAGTACAAATAAACTAAACTGGACACAAGTTCGCATCTATATTCTGCTGATCAGTCAGAATATAATGCAGATCCATATCTCAGTATATAGATCCAGTCGGGTACCCAGGCACTACGGCCCACGTCAAGGCACCAGTCATCCTGGTCCTCAGGATTAAGACACACTCAATCCCAAAATATCCTTATCCAGTCCATCGCTTAGCAACCGGGACAATCGGTATGCTTTGATATATTCCAAACACTAGAATATATCAATCTCCATGTGTTACCAACAGAATATGAATCAAGAATCCAAAGAAATGGAGAAATCAAGAATTGAAATGAAATATGAACAAAGGAATAGGGATTGTATATTAGTGATCAAGAACAATAATCAAGAGAATGTAAATATGATAAATATTTGAATCAATATCACTATTCCGAAAGTAGAATAGAGGAAAAACTTGCCATCTGCGCGACTTACTGCAATTGAATCACTTATATCTATCACCTTGGACTATTACTGACTCAACTGGCCTGGCTGGCTTAGCTTTTGTTGGCAAAACCGATTGGTTAAGTCACGTCGTACTTTATTTGCATCTTGAATCAACTTCAAACTGATCCTAACATCTACCCATGCGCTTATGACTGACTCATGTATTACATATAAGCAAGTAAGACTCGATTAACCACGTAATACACATAAGCACATAAGCACATAATCATTTTTATGGTTAAAATAATTTTTAAAACTAAAATCAACTCGCTGATCGCTCAACTGATCGTTTTCTGACTCGTTTCCCATTTTTCCGGAATTTTTCGGACTCGTCTCGGCACGTAACTTGACTGATAATCAAACAAGTCAAAAAATCAACTAACTTCTATAAACTAAGCTTTGATATTATTTTTAATGAAAAGGATTCATTTTTCTGAGTTAACAGGCTTTCGTTTCACGCAAAACGGACTAACCGTTGAATTATTATTAATTAAATACTGATAATTCCATTTATTAATCATTATAAATAATTATTACTATTTTTTAAAACCCAAAAATAATTTTTAAATCATTATTTAAGAAAATCAGAATTAAAAATAATTTTTATATAATTTTTGAAATTAAAATGAATTTATTATGATTTACTGAAAATTATTTGATTAATTATCAAAATAATTAATCACTTTTAAGTAATTAATAAGTAATAAATAAATAATAAATAATTAAGAAAATAATTCAATCTGATTTTTAGAAAATAATTCAGAATTATTTATAATATAAATTAATTAATTAAATAATTAATTAATCAATTTACAAAATAAATAAAACTGATTTTTAAAATTAATAAAAATAAAAAGTAAAAAAATAATTTCCAGAAACATATGTCAGAAAACAGACATCTGACAAGGTGGATCAAAACCGGGTTCTGGAAACGGGTCAACCGGGTTGGATTCCGGGTCTGTGAAGAACACCACCGGAATCTGGGTTTAAACCCAGAATCCGACGACTTCACCGGACTCCGGCGAGTCCAATTCCTGGCCAAACGGACACCGTTTGGTTCCGTTTTTGATCCCAAAACATCCCAAACTACTTCCCCAATCTGTTTCAGGCCAAAATCGACCAGAAACATCCCTGGATATCATTCTCCGATCAAAATCATCAAGAACTCCGGCCAAAAATCCAAATCACTCATTTGTACATAACATCAAACGTTATATAGTGCAAAATGAAGCTAAGAACATATACAATCAAAGCCCTAACATTACAAGAACCAAATATTCACAGAAATCATTGAGTTGTGTTTTGAAAATTCGACCTAAACCCTAGAAATCGTGAATCATTATCCAAGCATCGTTTGTTCAATTAAACACCATGAATCGACTGTAAATCATCTAACAAAGCTATATCAATCATCAAAACATCACAATAACCCCAGAATCAAAAAGCCCTAATTCGAACATAAACCCTAGAAATCAAAAATCAAAAACGATGCAATAAAACGTGAAATTGATGCAAGAAACAGAAAGAACGGATCAAAACCTTCGATTTGAGTACTTGAATCACACGATTTGATGCTGTAATCAGTGAGAAATCACGACTTGATTCTTCGACCCGAACCTGTTCTTCCCGACCCGATTTCAGAGAATTTTTGGTAATTTTGCAGATTTTAATGATTAATTATAATTAATTAAATAAAAATTAGGCTATTTATAGTAGTAAAAATAATACTCCTAATTAAAATTAAGGGGCTAATTATACATTAAATAAAAATATTGGGCCCTAATTTTTATAATTTTTGAGTATTAAAATTTAATTTATAAATATTTTATATATGCAATATATATGCCAAAATTCCCAAAAATTGTGAATAATGCAAAAATGCAAAGAAATAATATAAATGAAAGTCCTATAATTTTATAAAAATAAAAATGTGATTTTTGTGGGGTTTTTGACACCCAATGGGGCCCGGAAAAATTATTTTTTCGCAAAACGAGAAAATTTATAAATTATCTAGATGTTGAGAACAAGGCGATTGTAAAAGCCATTTGATGAAAAATAAGGCCCATTATTTTATTTGAAATACTGGCTTTAAAATCATCGTTTGGGTCATAAAACGTTTGAAATAAAACCTATAAATGCATAATAAAATATCTGAAAAATACCTTAAAATACAGAAATGACATGGAATACACGTATCACGTAACAGTTAGGGTTTATCAGATAATCACACATAAATGACACATTAATTCACATATTTTATTCTAATCATGATATAATATAAACGTAAAGTTCCCAGTCGTTACATCCTCCCCCCCTTAAAAGGATTCTGTCCTCAGAATCTTCTATGAAAATAAATGAGGGTATTTCTCTAATATTTCACTTTCGAGTTCCCAGGTTGATTCTTCAACCATAGGATTTCTCCACAACACTCGCACTAAATATACAGACTTATTTCTCAACACTTTCTCTCGCCGATCTAAAATTCTTACCGGCTGTTCTATAAAAGACAAATCAGGTTGGATTTCTATCGGCTCATACTCGATTACATGCCTAGAATCAGGATTATATCGCTTAAGCATGGACACGTGAAACACATTGTGAATATGCTGCATATGAGGCGGTAAAGCTAATTCGTATGCAACTTTTCCCACTTTCTTCAAAATTTCTAACGGTCCAACGTAACGTGATTTCAATTTACCCTTATTGCTAAATCTGGTTAATCCTTTCCATGGCGATATTTTGAGTAGTACGTTTTCTCCTTCCTGATAGTTTATATCTTTCCTGGCTTGATCTGCATATTTGCGTTGCCTATTTTGCGCTGTATCGAGTCGTTTTCGAATGAGTTCAATCTTTTCTTTCATCTGTTGAATTAGTTCTGGACCCAAAATTTTGCGTTCTCCAACTTCATCCCAATATACTGGTGATCTGCATTTTCTCCCGTACAATGCTTCATACGGTGGCATTCCAATGCTGGCGTGATAACTGTTATTATAAGAAAATTCCACTAGGGGTAGATGTTCATCCCAACTGCCTTCAAAATCGATCGCACAAACTCGTAGCATGTCTTCAATCGTTTGGATAGTTCTTTCACTTTGCCCGTCGGTTTGCGGATGATAAGCGGTACTCATGTTCAATTTAGTTCCAAGACATTCTTGAAATTGTGTCCAAAATCTTGAGTTGAAACGAGGATCTCGATCAGACACGATAGATACTGGAACTCCATGTCGCATCACAATTTCTTTGAGATATATGTGCACTAGCTTGTTGAGTGAAAATCTTTCATTGATTGGTAGAAAATGTGCTGACTTCGTGAGTCTGTCAATGATTACCCATATCGCATCATGATTTGCCTTTGTCCTTGGTAGTCCTACCACAAAATCCATCGCTAGATGTTCCCATTTCCATTCTGGAATGTCTAATGGTTGCAATAATGCACTCGGACGTTGATGTTCCGCTTTAACTCGCTGGCATGTGTAGCACTTACTTATCCATTCAGCTATTTCCTTCTTCATGTTCGGCCACCAGAAGTTTTCTTTCAGATCATGATACATTTTTGTACTTCCTGGATGAATGGAATACTTCGAATTGTGCGCATCTCGCATTATTTCTTCTTTTAATTCTACTACGTTAGGGATCCAGATTCTCGACGCAAAGCGTAAAATTCCTTCATTATCTTTCTGAGTTGTGATTTCTTCTCCCGTCAGGTCGTCATCTTGACTCATCACTTCATTTTGACAGCAGCAAATCTTTTCTAACAATTCCGGTTGGAAAGTCATAGTGTAGATAGCTTCTGCAGATTCATTGGGAATACGAATCTCAATTTCCAATTTGTCGAATTCCTTGATTAAGTCTTCACACGAAGTTAACCGATTCAATCTTTCTTTCCTGCTCAGCGCATCTGCTACAACATTTGCTTTCCCTGGATGATAACTAATCGTGACTTCGTAATCCTTTATCAATTCCAGCCATCGACGTTGTCGCATGTTCAGCTCCTTTTGCGTAAAGATATACTTTAGACTTTTATGATCTGTGTAAATTTCACATTTTTCACCGTAGAGATAATGTCTCCAAAGCTTCAACGCATATACGATCGCTGCCAATTCGAGATCATGAGTGGGATATTTTTGTTCATGAGGTTTAAGTAGTCTCGAAGCATATACAATGACGTTACCGTGCTGCATCAGTACACATCCTAACCCGCAATACGAAGCGTCGCTGAAAATGATGAAATTTCCTAGCTCGTCTGGCAATACAAGTACTGGTGCGGTTACTAACCGATTTTTCAGCTCTTGAAAACTTTCTTCACACTTATCACTCCATTCAAACTTTTCACTTTTTCGAGTTAACTTGGTCAGCGACGTTGCTATTTTCGCAAAATCTTTGACAAACCTTCGATAATATCCTGCCAATCCCAAGAAACTTCGAACTTCTGTCGGTGTCCTTGGTCTTTCCCAATTTAACACAACTTCAATCTTCGCTGGATCGACTTGGATGCCTTCTCTACTGATAATATGCCCTATAAATTGTACTTCTCTTAACCAGAATTCACATTTCGAAAATTTTGCGTATAGTTGCTCTTTCCTCAGAATTTCCAAAGTTATTCTCAAGTGTTCTGCATGCTCTTCTTCTGACTTAGAGTAAATCAAGATGTCATCAATGAATACAATCACGAATTTATCCAAATATTTCTTGAATACTCTGTTCATCAAATCCATGAATGCTGCTGGCGCGTTTGTCAGACCGAATGCCATTACCAAAAATTCGTAATGCCCATATCTTGTACGAAACGCAGTCTTTGGAATATCTTCAGCTTTAATCTTCAATTGATGATAGCCTGATCGCAAATCTATCTTTGAAAACCATGCTGCTCCTTTTAGCTGATCGAACAAATCGTCGATTCTCGGTAAGGGATACTTGTTCTTGATAGTGAGTTTATTCAATTCCCTATAGTCAATGCATAATCGCATGCTGCCGTCCTTCTTCTTCACAAATAACACCGGTGCACCCCATTGGGATACAATAGGTCATATGATGCCTCGGTCTAGAAGATCTTGCAGTTGCGTTGACAATTCCTTCATTTCGACTGGAGCCATCCGATATGGAGCTTTCAAAACTGGTTCTGTACCTGGTGCTAGATCAATTGTGAACTCAATTTCTCGATCTGGTGGTAACCCTGGAAGCTCGTCTGGAAAGACGTCTGGAAACTCGCACACAATTGGAATGTCTTCTATTCTAGGACTTCCTCTTTCGGTATCTAACACGTAAGCTATGTATGCCTCACATCCTTGTCGAAGCAATCGTTTAGTCTGCATCACAGTAAGAAATTTCTTCTGCTGTTTTTCACCTTTGAATATTACTGTTGCATTCTCCGCAGTTCGCAATTTGACTCTCTTATTCGCGCAATCTATCTGAGCGTTATGACATGCTAACCAATCCATTCCCAAGATAATATCGAATTCTCCTAGCTTAAAAGGAATTAAATCTACAAAAAAATGATGTCCGACTATTTCTATATCACACGCAGGACATACTCGATCTACCGGAACTTGGTCGTCATTCACTAATTTTATAATTAATGTTTCACCCAACCATTCGATTTCACAATGTAACTTACCAAGAAATTCTTCAGAAATAAATGAACGAGTAGCTCCAGAATCAATTAATACTTTTGAAATTATAGAATTCACCAAAAGTGTACCTGCAATAACACTCGGACTCTGCACCGCTTCTTTCATGGTCATGTTAAAAGTTCTTGCTTTGGGTTGATTAGGCGGCGGCGGAGGTAATGCTAACATTCTCAGAACACTGGCTGCCATAGCTGATCCTTTGCAATTTCTGGCGATATGCCCTTTCTTTCCACACTGGAAACAAGTCATCTCTGATGTTCTACCTGTTGGACATTCGTTAGAATAATGCCCTTTCTGCTTACACCGATAACACGTTACATCCCTTTTAATACATACACCAGTATGCTTTCGATTACATGTCTTGCAGTACGACACTGGAACTCTGACCATTCCCTGCTGACTGGAGGTTTAGAAACGATTACCTGCCTTCTGTGAACCTTGTCCTATCCTTTTAAAATTCAAATTTGCCCGGGCTTGGAATCCCGGCTTTCTGCTGGAGCGATCTGGGAAACTTCCCTGTCCCTTATCTTGCTGCGATCTTTCACTTTCCCCTTTTATAATCAAAGCTTTCTGAACTACGGCGGTATACGTCGTTAATTCGAAAACTGCAACTTGGCCACGAATCCATGGTCGTAATTTTTCTTGAAACCTTTGAACTAGTTTTTCTTCAGTGTCAACTTGTTCTGGAACAAACCTAGCCAACTCAGTAAATTTGGCTTCATATTCTGCCACGGACATATTTCCCTGCTTCAGTTCTAGAAACTTAATCTGTATTTGATTCTTCACATAGCGAGGAAAATGCTTTTCTAAAAACAACTCTTTAAACCTATCCCATGCAATAACTTCTTCACCCTCTAAGGCCTTTTTAGATTCCCACCAATAATTCGCCTCTCCTTTCAACAAGTAACTAGCAAAATCAGTCTTCTGGTCCTCACCTACCTTCACTAGTGCGAACGCTTTCTCTACTTCTTTTAACCAGGTGGTAGCTTTAATAGGATCAGTAGTCCCTTCAAACTCTGGAGGTTTAACTGACAGAAACTGCTTAAAAGTAACAACAGGTAATACTGGTGGTAATTGAAGCTCAGGACGAGGTGGTTGTTGTAACATTTGTTGTTGTATCTGCTGTTGCTGATGCTGCATCTGCTGCTGCATCATTACCATCTGTTGTTGCATCAGATGGAACATTTGGTTCATGGTCTCATTAGTCTAATTTTCAGAATTGCTGTTAGAGGTCTCAGCCCTAGTCTTTCTTTTTGGTGCCATCTTCTTCTGATAATAAAACAGGTGATATTTATTTAACAGTTTAATAAACAATTGACAATATGTATGGAAAACAATTTATCCTGTATTCATAACATGGTTTATTTAAAGAAAACAGTTGCTGAGTGTACAGACTGGAAATGTAAATAGTTAAATAAAATAATTGTTTTTTTTAACAGGAATTATAATATGAAAAAATGTAAAGTGAAAGTAAATGCTACAAAACTGTAAAGACTGAAATTTAAATAAAAAAAATTTGAAAAAGTTCATCTTATATATATGTGACACCAGCTTCAGGTGTAAATGCTTGATACAAAAAGTCTCGGGCTACTGGTCATCACTACGACTACAAGTCACACTATCGCTACAAGTTAAACTACTACTACAAGTTAAACTACTGATACACACATACACACTACTCACTAGGTTATACTATGCTGCCTCTATATACACATGCACTCTGGAGTCACCATCTCAAACCCTCTCAGAACCCAGGCGGAATACGCCTAAGCTCCTCTCTAAGTGCCTGGACCAAAGTCTGTACCAAGCGAAAAACCCTGTAGAACTCTGCAAAAGAAGGAGGTCCATCATGAGTCAAATCATCCAGCTCCCAAGTAGCACTCATCAATACTGACTGTAATCGATGTCTCATATAATAATCCGGCTGTAGGGCCGCTAACGGTCCTCTGTCCCTCTGATCAAACAGATGCATAATCTCCCGACAATGTGCCCGCCAATACTCCACATCATCCCTCATAACTCTATACTCATGGTATGGTACCATATGCGGCTGAGCAACCTGACCTACTGACTCCTGAGAAGGAACCCTCGGAATACCTGCACCCTGCTGGGGTAAACCTAACTGTAGATCCACATCATGCTCTCCCATCCCCTCTACTGGAATCATCTGAACTATGTCCGGCTCTGGGGCATGCACTGGTATAGGAGGTAACAATGGTGGTGGTGGTAACTCCTGCTCAATACCTTGTATAAACTGGTGCTCAATAGGTAAAGGAACCATCGACTCGAAGAACTCAAATGGATCAAACATCTCTATGGGATCATGTACTATCCCCTGTACTGGTGGTACCGGCTCCTGTGGCAATGGTGGTGGAGGTGGTAGAGGAGGAAACATGTGCTCAGATACTGGAGGTATGGCTAGTACTACTGGCCCAGTGACTGTCCTCTCGGAAGATGCAGAATAACCAGAAGATGCCATCTAATAATATACCAAAGAAAAGAAAAGGTCATTAACAATCCTAAGATTATTTCCCTATTCTAATCTGACCTAAATCCTAGCACTATTCATCCTAATTTGACTATCCCTATCTTATGTGATCTCCTTATCCTATCTTAATCCTAATGTTCTTGTTTTCAGGGACCAAACCTACAGCTCTGATGCCAAACCTGTAACGCCCTCCAGACCCGGGGTATAAGTCTGGGGGTTACTAGCTAATCACCAAACCTGTACAATTTGATTAACAATTAATAAAGAAATGAAATTAAACCCCTTTAACACTAACCAGGATCTTTTTAGGTTGAAGTATGAAAACAAGAACCACTAACTACTTTTATTACAAACCAACATTCAAAGTCTCACAAACTCTCTTTATTACAAACCATTGTCTAATTCATTTTAAGCTAAGTTCAACTTTTATTCAAACACACACACCTACTATCTATCAACACTCCACCTGCTCGGGCAACTCAAAGCTTTCTTCCTGGATTGGGATCAACACCTTGGGTATAAGAGGATCCCGAGGCTTGACTCGCTTCTTTACCACTCGAGTCCTGATTGGTTTCATATTCCTTCTTAACTGAAAACAATAAGGTGAATAACAACAAAAGGGGTGAGCCAAAAGTTGCTCAACAAGTCCACAAACATATAAACAGTGTTAAAGCATTTTAAATGAATCCGCCATCCCAGGTATATCTGCCAAGATATAACCTCACGAGAATAGAAAGAAGGCCATTACTGGCAAGTACAAATAAACTAAACTGGACACAAGTTCGCATCTATATTCTGCTGATCAGTTAGAATATAATGCAGATCCATATCTCAGTATATAGATCCAGTCGGGTACCCAGGCACTACGGCCCACGTCGAGGCACCAGTCATCCTGGTCCTCAGGATTAAGACACACTCAATCCCAAAATATCCTTATCCAGTCCATCGCTTAGCAACCGGGACAATCAGTATGCTTTGATATATTCCAAACACTAGAATATATCAATCTCCATGTGTTACCAACAGAATATGAATCAAGAATCCAAAGAAACGGAGAAATCAAGAATTGAAATGAAATATGAACAAAGGAATAGGGATTGTATATTAGTGATCAAGAACAATAATCAAGAGAATGTAAATGTGATAAATATTTGAATCAATATCACTATTCCGAAAGTAGAATAGAGGAAAAACTTGCCTTCTGCGTGACTTACTGCAATTGAATCACTTATGTCTATCACCTTGGACTATTACCGACTTAACTGGCCTGGCTGGCTTAGCTTCCGTTAGCAAAATAGACTGGTTAAGTCACATCGTACTTTATTTGCATCTTGAATCAACTTCAAACTGATCCTAACATCTACCCATGCGCTTATGACTGACTCATGTATTACATATAAGCAAGTAAGACTCGATTAACCACGTAATACACATAAGCACATAAGCACATAATCATTTTTATGGTTAAAATAATTTTTAAAACTAAAATCGACTCGCTGATCGCTTAACTGATCGTTATCTGACTCGTTTCCCATTTTTCCGGAATTTTTCGGACTCGTCTCGGCACGTAACTTGACTGATAATCAAACAAGTCACAGAATCAACTAACTTCTAAAAACTAAGCTTTGATATTATTTTTAATGAAATGGATTCATTTTTCTGAGTTAACAGGCTTTCGTTTCACGCAAAACGGACTAACGGTTGAATTATTATTAATTAAATACTGATAATTCCATTTATTAATCATTATAAATAATTATTACTAATTTTTAAAACCCAAAAATAATTTTTAAATCATTATTTAAGAAAATCAGAATTAAAAATAATTTTTCTATAATTTTTGAAATTAAAATGAATTTATTATGATTTACTGAAAATTATATGATTAATTATCAAAATAATTAATCATTTTTAAGTAATTAATAAGTAATAAATAAATAATAAATAATTAAGAAAATAATTCAATCTGATTTTTAGAAAATAATTCAGAATTATTTATGATATAAATTAATTAATTAAATAATTAATTAATCAATTTAAAAAATAAATAAAACTGATTTTTAAAATTAATAAAAATAAAAAGTAAAAAAATAATTTCCAGAAACATATGTCAGAAAACAGACATCTGACAAGGTGGATCAAAACCGGGTTCTGGAAACGGGTCAACCGGGTTGGATTCCGGGTCTTTGAAGAACACCACCGGAATCTGGGTTTAAACCCAGAATCCGGCGACTTCACCGGACTCCGGCGAGTCCAATTCCTGGCCAAACGGACACCGTTTGGTTCCGTTTTTGATCCCAAAACATCCCAAACTACTTCCCCAATCTGTTTCAGGCCAAAATCGACCAGAAACATCCCTGGATATCATTCTCCGATCAAAATCATCAAGAACTCCGGCCAAAAATCCAAATCACTCATTTGTACATAACATCAAACGTTATATAGTGCAAAATGAAGCTAAGAACATTTACAATCAAAGCCCTAATATTACAAGAACCAAATATTCACAGAAATCATTGAGTTGTATTTTGAAAATTCGACCTAAACCCTAGAAATCGTGAATCATTATCCAAGCATCGTTTGTTCAATTAAACACCATGAATCGACTGTAAATCATCTAACAAAGCTATATCAATCATCAAAACATCACAATAACCCCAGAATCAAAAAGCCCTAATTCGAACATAAACCCTAAAAATCAAAAATCAAAAACGATGCAATAAAACGTGAAATTGATGCAAGAAACAGAAAGAACGGATCAAAACCTTCGATTTGAGTACTTGAATCACACGATTTGATGCTGTAATCAGTGAGAAATCACGACTTGATTCTTCGACCCGAACCTGTTCTTCCCGACCCGATTTCAAAGAATTTTTGGTAATTTTGCAGATTTTAATGATTAATTATAATTAATTAAATAAAAATTAGGCTATTTATAGTAGTAAAAATAATACTCCTAATTAAAATTAAGGGGCTAATTATACATTAAATAAAAATATTGGGCCCTAATTTTTATAATTTTTGAGTATTAAAATTTAATTTATAAATATTATATATATGCAATATATATGCCAAAATTCCCAAAAATTGTGAATAATGCAAAAATGCAAAGAAATAATATAAATGAAAGTCCTATAATTTTATAAAAATAAAAATGTGATTTTTGTGGGGTTTTTGACACCCAATGGGGCCCGGAAAAATCATTTTTTCGCAAAACGAGAAAATTTATAAATTATTTAGATGTTCAGAACAAGGCGATTGTAAAAGCCATTTGATGAAAAATAAGGCCCATTATTTTATTTGAAATACTGGCTTTAAAATCATCGTTTGGGTCATAAAACGTTTGAAATAAAACCTATAAATGCATAATAAAATATCTGAAAAATACCTTAAAATACAGAAATGACATGGAATACACGTATCACGTAACAGTTATGGTTTATCAGATAATCACACATAAATGACACATTAATTCACATATTTTATTCTAATCATGATATAATATAAACGTAAAGTTTCCAGTCGTTACAATATGCAATACTATTAACAACTACAATCAATTTATAATAAAGATAAATAAATTGTAGAAACAACTCTAATATAAATAATATGGCCAACCCAAAGCTAAACAACTTTTATCAACTAATTTGCAACTAATTGCAACCCAAAATTCAACCAAAAAGAAAATTAATATTATAAAAATATCCATATAACAGTATAACTGATCCCCTGTTTAAATGATCCCCTGTTTAAATGATCGTCTGTTTAAATCGCACTATTCAACTTGAATAACACATTTTCTAGTATTTATAATAACTGTAAAATTAGCACTAAAATTGTATCAAAATCCACCTCCAATGATGATCGTCATCAAGGTAAACATATTTAGCTGACAAGTTATCATTTTACATCATCCAAATGGGGTGTTTCACTTTGTTCTTGATTTTTTTTATACGTACTTTAGTCAAGTGATAGTTTTTGTGCATAATCTGGATTGGTAAATTTGCAGATATTTGTACTATTATTTTTTCTGAGAAATGTGTGAACTGTTTTGGTTTACATATACATTAAATAATTTAACAGTCCAAAAAATTTAAAAAACACAAAAAATAATGGAAACAACACATACTAATACTTTTAAGCAAAATATTATCTTTTCTAAACATTAGAGTCATACATTCACATAACAAGATCCAAAGTCATGTCATTATGAATAGTCTTCACATTAGGATTACTTTGAACATAAATTAAAAGCTACAAGATCATTTGATGATATAACAGTATAAAGTTGCCAATAACAGTTCCTCCTTCTTTCCCTTCTTGCTCTTCGGATATTTCTTTACCATATTTCTCTTTCTCGTTGCAATATTTCTGCCCTGAGTCCATTTTGAAATACCCTGTCCATCTTCACCTCCATCGCAATGATCAAGATACTCAAGCTCGCTTTCATATTTATGGATTTTGTTTTCCATTCCATAAGAATAAAACAATATGCAAGTCTGGTTCCATTAGTAGATATATCAAAGGAAATGTCAGGAAATTCAATATTCCTAACCAAATACTTCGCAACTGATACCATAAGTACACCGATATCCCTGAATAAAAAATAAAGCAAAAGAAATACTAAATAAAATAGATAAACATTAAATACACACAAGGAAAAAACACAAATTATAAACAAATAATAAAAACTCACTTTGAGGATACACGAGGATATTCATGTTGCATAACTACTCTAAAAGAATCAGTCTTTTCCTTTTCCGTATAATACTTAGAGGAAAAATCAATGTCTGTCCTCTCATAAAAGTTAGTTAACAACAAGAAATACGGAAGTAAGGTAGACAATGGTTGCAAAGCATTCCTCAAAATAACTGACAGACCTTTGCACGATAATGTGTTAGGTTCAATTATCCGTCTTTTACTAAACTTGAATACAACAAGAAGCCAATGATTTTGCTTAGCTAACCAAATGGGAATCAAAACCATATCAACTGAATTCCAAGGCATACCAAAAGGCAGTGAATATCCATTAATCATGTCTAAAATTGCTTTTTTTCTACTAATCTTAGTCTGAATATCATCTTCACCTTTTGATATTACAGCAAAAAGAGCAACAAATATTTTGTGCAACTTGCAATCACTTGAAGTAAATTTTACCTTAAAATCTGGATGGAACTTTGACAACTTTCTCAGATAATAAAGAAACACTTCAACATGCTACGAAATAAAATACAAAATCATCATAAACATGAGCAATTTAAACTATTAAAACTTATCAACCTTAATCAACTGCTTATGATGTTAAAAAAAGTAGACATTTAAACCAAAAACTAAAGTAGATATTTAAACCAAAAACTAACTAAACATTACTAACACTCACTGATTTTGACAAATTATTGCTACCATACTCAAGGGTGTGAAACCATGTCTTCTCAGAAATCAATTACATACCCAATTTAATGGGAGGACTGATAGTGTTGTTTTCTTTTGAATAAAATTTTTTACTAACAAGAAACAAAATACTATTAGTCATAAAAACAAGTAATTTATCGAAGAAAAACCAAATATATAATTCTTACGTATTTGTCAGGAGAAGTCCTTTATCTAACGATTTATAGAAATCTACGGTTAGCTTCATATGAGGTAAATTTCCAATAGTGTCATCCAGCGGTGAAATGCCATTTAAAAATCAATGTCTTTAGGCTCGATGGTATGTTTTGAACTTGATCCAAAGTGTCTAAGAAATGGAGAATATAAGGAAGTCGGAAGCTTAACTTTTCTTTTTGGCAACGCAGGAGTGACTTCACCCAAGACACTGTTACCAGTTTCACCAGAATTTCACAGCAGAACAACTTTAGATTTATACTACAAAGACGCATTAATATATATATATATATATATATATTTATATTTATATATTACAATATAATACCAAAAAAAAGGACAAAAAAAATTTGAAATACAAAGTAGTGAAAATTAATGCAAAATAAAAAAAGAAAAGAATAATTACCACTCCTGCATCTTTCATATCAACATCATTTACCATTTAAAAAGCATTTTTAATTGAATCTATTTTTCAGAAGGAAGATATACTTCACCAACATCATAAGAAACCTGTAAATTACTATCATCAATAGTTTTCGTAATTAAAACATTTTCTCCAACCTCACCATCTTTAGTAATTACTTCAACTTCTAATGCAATCGATGTAACCTATAACAGATGTGTAAATGTCAAAAAGGGTTTAATATGTTAACGTTCAAAAATCAAAAGCAAAAGATCTAAAAAATTTATCGTTTCTTGTTCAGTTGCCTTTGAATCTTGTTCTATTTTATTTATAACAATTTCAATTTTCTCCAATGTGTTGGGAGAAAACTCATCAGAAATGAATTGTCCAGATTCATATAAAACACCTTCTTGCACACCGCCAGTAGAAAAATCTGCTAAGACGTTATCAAGTGTATCTTTCGGAACCTCATCATCAACTTTAATCTTCATTCTAGTTTTGCCCTCAATATTAACTCCAATTTTTCCCTCATCATTACCTCTAATCTCCACTCCAATTTTGTCATCATTATCAACCGCAATATCAACTCCAGTATTGACAACAAACATACAACTATTATCATTTGCATCATTTTTTTTATGTAAGGCTCAGTATTATCAACTACAAACTATAAAAAAATTCAAAATTAAAACAGCATAAACACAAAATAAGCAGCTAAGCAAGAAATAGGAAAAAGTTTGTGAAACATATGTACCTTAATAAGAAAACAATCACGTAGCTTGGACAATTCCAAGTCAGAATATGAACGCTGGTCAGAAACAATACATTTTAAACTCTTAACCTGGATAACTAGACTTTTATGACTTGATTCCAGTCTACGCATTTTAATTTCAAGCTTCTCAACGGAATTGTCATTTTGGCGACAAACTGATGAAGAGGAAGCACCTCGAATTGATGGAGGAACAGTCGAAACAAAGTCATCATCACCAAAAACCATAGTAGGCGCATTACATCTCACATCCAAATTAGAATCAATGACCAATAACTCATTCAATTGAAGCTCATTAACTTCTTCACTTGGAACAAACTTTTTAATCCCTAACTGTAAATGAAAGAAAAAATAAAAAAGTTAGCCGAAATAAATAAAAATCAACCAAAAAAAGATCTAAAGAGTTCTATACATGTCTTTGTATGTAGCATTATAATCACATGTCCAATTCAAAACACGAGAAATTGAAACACCATTAAGATCACAGTACTTCTCATCCATGTAAGGACAACACTCATAGAACCAGACTTGTAATGCATAAGGAAACCCATTCAATCTATAATAGTTTTCTTTTGAAGTAGTATCAACATTGTTCATCAAACAATCCAAAGTAAATTTAAAAACTTCTTTACCCCAAGGATAATCATCAAATTGAACATAATCTAGTAAATTAAAATCCCTTTCGGAATTTGAGTATAAACGTTTATCATCAGAAGAAAGTGATGCAGCAAATATAATTTTGCAGCCTTTACTGCATCAGCATCAGACTTCCACTGTTTATTAAAAAAATGCATTCTTAACAGAAGATTTAGTAATCGAAGTAGCACCACCGAAAAAGTTCTTAACAAAAGAGTTCTCAGACTTTGAAAAACACGATTTATCAGATTTTGCAACAGACAATAACCTGGTAATTGTTGCAAATTCTTGTAGCCTATATTTCATTATAATGCCACCAACACCAATCCACAACTCATTAGGATTCGGTTGCTTAAATTGCCTAATCAAAATGTTAAGAATTAGTTGGTTTTGAAGCTTAAAATATGGAATATTCAAGAACTTCCCAAAACACGAATTACTAAATTCTGAGCTGCCAACAAAGTCCTAATGTCTGTATTTGGATCATACTTATTCAGTGTAGCAACTTTACCAGACCTATGGTATTCAACTTCAATTGTATACTTCAGTCCCTATATAATATATACGAAATGAAAATAAAACACCTTGATAAAAATAACATATCAAGATCATAAATAGTTGCAAGAAAGGCCAATATACCTACTAACTATTCAAATCCAGATTGTAAATACAATCAAATTTATACAAATAGGGTTATATACAAGTAGCATATTAAGACAACAGTAAATCAACAAATCAATTTGCAACCAAAATAAACATAAACTATAAACAAATCAACTAAAACAACTAAAATAAGAAAAGCTTTGCATTGTATAAGTAACTTGTATTTTGTCATTTAGCTCAACTTTATCCCATATACCTCTCTAATCATAAGGACAATCCATGTTAATAAAGCACCACTAAACAAATTGTTTTAGTAAGCAACAAGAGAAGCAAACATACGTAATGATATCGATTAACATTTCATTTTCCCTTATGCAGACTAGTAAGTATTGGTAGATATGCTTAAAATTTTACTTCAGTGTAGAGGAACATTATGCAACAAGAAAAACATGTATCACTACAGTGATTACTTTTCTTTTGTTAACATAATTTTTCGAGCATAACCTTGTCATAGATTGGGGGGGGGATGAGCCTTTCCTCATCACTGACTCTTCAACAATAAGTTTATTAGCTAATTAAAAAATATAATTCTAATCTCATGTAAGCTACCAATTATGCCAAATAGGAATAACAATGCAATCGTAAGTTTACACACTAATGCAGCTGCAAACCGATCATCAAAAACATTTTGCAAGAGTTTCCAGGGAAGAGCTTATCTACAAAATCACCAAATAGAATGATTACTTTATCTCGGCTACTAATCACCAAATAGAATGATCACTAAATAGGGAACATTTTACCAATCTAATATTATAGCTTGTTTTAACATGAAGGGGGTAGGGAAAAATCATAGGAAGGTGCCTTGAGTAGAGTCTCACATGGAAAACCACTCAAGTACTTGATATCATCCTTGCACCCCTATACCTTGTCTTGTATCTCAGCTTTTAACTTAAAACTTGGACCCTGTGTCTATCTTTATTACTCTTCAACTTTTGACACCTTTATTAAAAATGAAACAATAGTTGTGTGAATTATAAGGGCATCTGGTTTTAGTCTTGGCCATAGTATAACGTTCAATAGTCAATGCTTCTATGGATGAATCCTAAGAATCATGCTTAGAACTAAAGAAATGTGTTAATACTACCTTAACTTTTGTTGTATTATAAACTCTGCAACTTATTGTTTGAATTGTCAGTCAAGTAGCATATGAAGACAACAGTAAATCAACAAATTAATTTGCAAGCAAAATAAACTATAAACAAAAATAAACAAAAATAAACAAAAATATCATGAAAACAACAATAAAAAGCAAAAAATATAGAAAAATATTTAAACATAATGGTCAATCAAATCGAAAAATAAAATAGACCTGAGGAGGTGGTGGTAGCTTGTTATGTAACAACAATTTGTTTTTCATCTTCTTCGTTGGAGACTTCACTGATTTCTTCAACTTACGTTTCTTAGGACTCAATTTAAGCTTCAACTTCGAATGAGATTCAGAAGCTTTAGAAGCGGAGAGAGATAATCTCATCCGAACCATATCTAAACTTGATCTGCAACATGAAACCCTAATTAACAAGAAAAATCAATTAAGAACATATACAAACTAGATAAAATGTACCTATATAAAAATGAACAAGCAACGAAAGATTATGAACTTGTATCAATTGACAAACTGAAAAGAATGAGAGGGAGAGAAATAGAGAGAATGAAAGAGGGAGAAACTTGAGTGATAATGAAGAAGAGAGAGAGAGATGAAAGAGAAAGGGAACAGAGAGGAGAGAGGCAAAAAGAGGAAAAAGAGCTCGTGTTTCAACGGTAAAATTAAAAATTGAAGTCAACAGATAGTAAATGTGCAAGGATTAAGACAAGATAGTATTTTTGCAATAAATGAATAAAATTCTAGTACCTGTGACAAATTCTCTGATTTATTTTGTATTTAACTCAATGTGAAAATATTTGATATGGGTTGACAAATAGATAACATAAACGGTAATAGTTAATCTTCATTAGTTTGGTTTTATAATTTTATTAGGTTCGCATGGTTTATGCGAGAAAAAATCAAGTTTATAAGTTATATCACAAAAATTCCTCAAGTTTATCGGGTATTTCCACTATAAAAAAACCAACCAAACATATGCGGGTTGCCAATCTCGTGCATGCCTGTCTTCCATAAATTTCACGTGTTCATCGTGAGTCCTCACAGGATACATTGTTTATCCCACCATCTCATCCTATAGAACAAATAAATCTTTCCAAAATGATAAAAAATATATATTTTTATTATATTATATTATATTAAATTATACTTTATTTTTATTATATTATATAGAAAATTAAAAATAAATAAATTATTACTTATAGTGTATCATAAATATATTTACTAAACGATATAAAATATGGGCCGAAAGTTTCTAAATGTCACAATATAAATTTTTTCTTATTAGCACGGTCTAAAATCCCATTTATAGAAATTTTTATATCTGTGCGGTTGAGTTTTTATTGTAATATTTAAATAATTGTAAATTTGAGGTGCACTAACATAATACTTTTTAATTGTGACCTTTTGATTCTCTTTTCCCATAAAAATATACTCCCTCCGTCCCTTTCAATTGTTTACGTTTTTTAGACAGTGTCCGACACACATTTTAAGGTGCATATAAAGTATAGTTCTGTAATTTTTTTTTACAATTTTATTTTTCTGAATAAAAATTAAAACATTCATCGTTTATTCAGAAAAAAGAAAATTGTAAAAATAAGTTACATAACTATACTTTTTATGCACCTTAAAATGCGTGTCGGACACTTTCCCAGAAATATAAACAATTGGAAGGGACTGAGGGAGTATTATACTACAAAAAATATATATATATATATATCATGTTATACATATGTGATGGGGCGAGATTCTCACGCGATATTCATATAAATAACACAATCACCCAATATTTTAACAGGGAAAAAACTTAATCCCCATTAGTGTCGCATTTTCCATTTAACAGTGTGGGGTGCCCCAGACGGTTCGGGTTACGGTATATTCCGTATTTTCTCCGCATTAGAATCCTACAAATGAAATTTACAAACAATATCCCGCTTACAACATGGATGATAAGATATACAGTGCTAGTAGAGTTTATCTTTGTGAGACACTTGTGAGACAATATCTTAGTGCAAGATATAATAGTGATAAAGTATGCACTATATAGAACAGTGAGAAGTAGTGAAACATCAAATACTAACACATCATTAACAATGAGCGGAATCTCGTAATACATCATTGCTACCCAAGTAATAATAATTATATCGGTGATTCGGTTAAACCTTTCGTGATAATGTACAATGTAATATAATTACTTTAATCAAATATTATAGATTAAACTAGAGGCATGTAATGTGTTATCCTCATCATAGTTTAATTCAAGTTTCCTTGATCAATGAGTAGACTATCGTATCAAATCAACATTTGAGCGTGGCCACACATTTCATAGTCTAGCTCACACATGAGGCCAATAATATCATTCATAAAATTAGGAGGGTTAAATCCTTTCTAGATCATTCACATTTCTCATACAACTCATAATATACCCGAAATACACTTTTATCATTACCCGGTCAAAGGTAACTTTTAATATAATCAAAATACATTAATTCTCGTATAAAAATATAATGATTTCAAGTCTAAGGACCATTGCATCATTATCACAGTGAAAAATACTTATGACACAAAAGACATGTATAATCTCACATTGGGTCTGTCCAACACCACGTACATTTACATATGCCTGTGTTTTTGAATTTAATATCATTATATCTATGATCAATGAGATGTGATCATCAGTCAACAAACACACCAGTCTTAATGCATTTTTATGGTCCCTTAATAATAAAACTCGACTAGGAACCTTTAGGAATATTGATACTATTCTCATAATCTCATTTTTAAGTCACGTACTTAGAGATATATAAATCATATCATATTCTAAGGATAATTATTAATCTAATATTTATATCGTAGTAAATTAAAATATAATAAATTATAAAGGGAATAATCGATAGAACAAAAATATTAATAATCCAAATGTCTTAAAGTAAAACATTATAGTGTTGTCTAGGGCACAAACACTAACAAGAGTTTCTTGATTTACAATTTTAAGCACACGGAACTAGGGATTGAGATGTACATTGTATATTCAATATGTGTATCCTACTTGTTTAGAGGGTTCACATAACTTAACATAAGACCAACTTGACTATTACATTTATCTATACGAAACTGAAAAAATCTAAATGACACTCTTTAATTTTTAATAAAGTGTCATTTTATTCCTTGATTACTGTTCTTATAAAATCTCCCAACTTCTTTATAGAATTTTCCTAGTGCACACTATAATATAAGATGAATTAAAAGTGCACAAGTTCTTAATCTTTGTTATTTGAATCCCAGAAAAAAAATTGTACTAGTTGTAAATTTCTCTAAATCCATAAAAATGTTGTGTTGTCTTGTAGAGATGGACTATGCGATAGGTTCATTCTTTCAATTTCTATTACTTCACAATAAAAAGTACTAATATCGTGAACTCCACTCTGAAATATGGTTGAATGACTTGTTGTAATATCCCGTAATTTTTAGATAATAATAAAAAATAGAAAAAAGATTAATTTTGATAAAGATTAGGATTTGAAATTGAATTAGACTAATAGGCCTAAAATTTGGATCATTTTTGAAAATTTGTATGTTAAGAATTAGGATTTTGTCACATTATATATTCAACATATTCTCTTTTCTCATTTTTAATATTAAAATTTGTAGACATAAAAATCAGTAGTCTTATAAAATTCTTAGGAAATTCACCGTAAATCGAAATTTGTTAAGTCTGAACTTTTCAGAGGTTTTTGTTATCTACAACTTTCGTGTTTCATGTTTCCAAGAAAACAACATTTAGAGGGTCAAAAGTGCAAATTCATACATAGTCTGAATCTGAGGTAAGTTTTCGATCAATTTTGCTAGCATTTTCAAAGTTGTGTGTTATGCACGTATATTTGATTATCAAAATTTTGTCTAAGTGATTATATTATTGTATCTATCTGATGTCTAAACGATGATTTGGGATATTTAATTTATGTCATGATTTGTAAAAGTAACGAATAAGAACATACTACCATATTCACCGGGTTATAATGACAGTATTCTGAAAATTTAGGACCAATATCTCCGGGTTGTACTGGTCGTGGCATGAATTATGGGTTTTGAGTTATTGTTTTATATGTAGTATATGTATCTTTTGTATTGAATAAGAATATGAAAGTTTATCGAAGTTGTTAGAAAACAAAGATCTCAAAACTAGGCGGGGTGGGGGGAAATGACTAGTTTCGAAAAAAATTCTTAATTTTTCACTAAGCCATAAGTGGGATATTATAATGCCTATTTATTGTTACAAAAGGCCCAAAAAATGTTACTGTAGATCTATTGTAACACGAGGGCGTTACATTTACGAGCATTACAGTAGATACTCTAATGTAACATTTCTTTGGCTTATCGTAACACTGAGAAAAATGTTACATTATCAACCTAATGCAACACTGTAATGTTCAAATGTAACAAAAATTGAGTGTTACATTAGGTGAATGAATATTGCAAAAGTGGGCCTCAGATATGGGGCGCACATAGCCATTTGGCAACACTCTGTCCAATCTATTATAACACAATTTTTCCATAAATTAAGCAATAAGAGCTTTTAGAGTGTAACACTATATATAAGCATATATTACACTATAATAGACAAATGAAGTAATGTACTATTTTTTCTGAAATATATACTTGATCGTACAACAATCCCTAATAAAAACATTATATAAATGAACTACATGTACATAATTCTGATCTTCTTGAACAACTTCTTAAATACATACCTAAACTATGAAAAACAAATCCACCTAAAACTCCAACCATATGATCTAAACTTTTGTACTAGTGCCCCTAGTAACTTCATTTGCTCCTTTTTAAACTTTATACTTACATACATCTTATACTATCTTCCGCAGCCCAAGCTAAACCTGCAATAGTTCAGTGATAAAAAAATGATGAGACAAATATATCAAACATTAATCCAATATACCAAAAAATAAGATTGTAATAAAAATCTAATTATGAATTCAATTAAATCAATTTTACAGAATTTGTGCTATCTTGTTTTTCAACGGAAGAAAAGAGTACATTAAATTGTATGAGATTATATTTTGTAAACATGAAGGAATATGAACCAAGCAATTTCACGGACTATATTGAATCCAAATCAAGTTATAAAACAGGCATGAGCAGCTTTCACTTGATCATGAACCATTCAATTTCGCTGCATATTTTGTCTCCACATCAAGCTGAAACAGGCAAGAGCAGCTTTCACTTGTGACTTCATTCATATCAGCAACCTAGTAAGGCACACTGTAACACCCCATTTTTAATAATAAAAGGACATATTACTTAAAATCTATAAACCTGCAAATACATCACTAATATATTTCTAAAAAATAATTAAAAAGTCTAAAAATCTTCATAAATAATATTAAATCTCCAAACTGTCTAAACCAATAATATAAATGCCAAAATCTCTATATAATTAAGTATAGATAATGATAAAATCCGAAATCCTAATCAACAATGGGTAGCTCTCCATCACACAGTCCGAGATCCCCCTAAGTACCTTCCAGAAAAGAATACGACATGAGCCAAACGCCTAATACGAATTTGGAATACAGTTTATAGAAAAAAAATTAGAAATGTATATTTCACAGTTTATAATAAAACAATAATTTTAAAAATCAGTATGGCTGAAACTATTCAGATATTTGATACTGAGATCAGAACAGATACAAATACACACATCATAGGGTACCTAATGCGTGTAACAGAATGGATAATGTGTACGGAATATACAACGTCTCCATAAATCAAATCACAAATCAAATTTTGGGTGCACCCACATATCCTGAAACAAATATCAAATGGCCAAAAACTCCTCCCAAGAGCTAACAGAAGGATACGACTTGACCAATCACACTGCCACGGAACTATCGTGTCACTGGTGCCGCAATGACAAGGCTGTAGTACCCCTACAGCTGGTTAACTTGGTATACCTTATATCTTTAAGGGTTCAAATAAAAATATTCTCGTAAAATTTAAAAATCACCTGAGACAAATAATTCAGATTTTCAAAGCAGAGGTGTCATAAATAATTTTTGAAAATCGGATAAATATATATTTAAAATTTTCCAAATCAATTTTAAAACAATTTTCGCATGTTAAAATGATCAAACAATTTTAACTGGATGAACAAAATATGAAATTGAGCGAATCAGAGATATTTAATTCTAAGAAGAGTAGCGCTGAATAAAAATGAGACAAAATATGTACCTCAAATGCCGCAAACTCTAACACTAATAAGATCCGCAAACGCTCCGCTAAATCTCCCGGCCCCGATCTAAAAACAAAATTTTATTTTACGATTAATATCCATATGTTTACTTATGTTCATTTATTAATTAATTATTATTGCTTATAAATTGCGGATATGATTAAAATAATTTTTTTTAGTCTTTGCTACTCTAGGTTGCGATCATAGACTAAACTGAGGTTAGTTAATTAGTTTGACCAAAACCACTCGAATATTATATATTAATTCTATTACTTGAAAGTGATCAGTGATCATGTTTATAAAATAGAAACAAACTAACTAATACTCAAAATGAATAAAACTCATGGACTCATATACATGACCTGACTAAGCATTTTGAAACTCCCTGCACTACCTTGATCAGCTAGTAAATTGAAATATATACTTGTGTATTAATGATCTTAACACAAGTCATAGAAAAAGTAAAACACATTATTTAACTAAATTATATATGTTGGCTAAATATATCCATATTCACGTTAAATATTATTATTATTATTATTATTTTATCTAATGCACTTACATATCCTTAATTAAATATATTATAAAATGGTTATACTAACATGTCACAAGTTTCATAACTCCGTTAATATATAAATTAGAGTCAAGTCACGTAAATGTAAGAACCGAACAAAATGAATAATTATTTATTTTAAAACAAATTATTGTTTATGATATTAGTTGAACAAAGGAGCACAAGATTGACACATGATTTTTTTTTAAAAGAAAGCAGCACAAGTCATTGGTATACTATATTAAATTCAACTTCGCAAACTAGATACTTTAGTAAACTAAGAGTGTTACAACACCGAATTCTAGAGACATAGCTCTATAATTATAAAATAATAAATCAAAATCGAAGAAACAATACAATGTACATTGTGTTATGTACCTAATATAATGGTATTAGAAACTTGAAACCATGATCGAATTAATGTCACAAAACTACTCTCTTCCCTTCGAGGAAGAAACACACGCACATAACACTTTAAATTGCATAAGATGTTATTATATTTAATTAATTTCCCAACAAAATAATAGTAGTAGTACCGGCTCATTCTTGTAGATATAGGTCATAGAAAAGGAGTGGATCAAACAAACTATAATATCAAGCGGGCGCTCCATTTTGTCTTCTCTGTTTCTCTCTCTCCTATTGTCTCACTTTTATTATTAGACTCCGTACTTGAATAATAATTGGCGTGTTGGTATATATTTATACATTACACAAAGTCTACTATAACTATTAGAATTAGAGTTGTGTTAATTAACTAAGTATTATTATCACTCCTTTTTCTTTTCTAATTTAATCATATATATTTAATAACTTATTCTTATTCCAAATCTAATCTAAAACTTATACTTATACTTATTATTATTATTTTAAAATTTTGAAATTATTTAAAATTCACGTATATTAAATATATACCCCTTTTAAAAGGATTCCGTCCCCGAAATTAAACGAAACAAAATACTCGTACCTGAATCAAATAAATACGGATATTTCTCACATAAGTTCCCAAGTAGCCTCTCTCTCCGAATGATTTTTCCACAAAACCTTCACAAACGGAATTATGTTCTTCCTCAAAACTCGTTGAACTACGTGAAAGATCCTCTCTAATCTTATGTAATGGATACTGAACTACGTGTAATGGATGATATTTATAGCCCCTTAAAATAGACACATGAAACACATTATACACATGAGATTGTTGTGGGTGCAACGCAACTCTATAAGATACCTCCCCTACTTTCTCCATAACATCAAAAGGTCCAACATATATCGGACTAAGCTTCCCTTTCTGTAATATCCCGAATTTTTTGGACTTTGTAAAATAATCAGGGAATAATAATCTGGACGAGTGGAGAAAACTTTTTAGCCCACACTATATTAAGGTGTGTAAATAAAATTTCCTAGTCAATATTGTGATTATACGAACCAAATGAGTGTATGTTAAAGCCGTTAGTTTTCGAAGAAAACCCATTTTGTAAAATGACTTATTTGATGAACTCTCGAGAGATACGAGAATCGCCTTATGATCAAGAATCTAGAATTCTACAAATTAAAACCCAAGTACAAGGTTTCAAATCATAAAGAACTTTTAAAAAAAGGATTTACCCCTCGAATCGCTTACGAAGATTTATTACAAAAACGAATAAGCGACCAAGCGAATACGTAAATAAATAAATAAAAAGTACCAAGCCCATGAAAATTCCCATGCAATCCATTCAACCTAATTAGTAAGAGTGTAACCAAGGATTGGCAATCAAATACTAACCAATCAAATAGCATAGTAACCTAGCTAAGGCAAATAGTAACCAAGCATGTAGGTTGTAGTACTTGGCTATAGTTTAGGCTTTAAAAATTAGCCATGCTAGAAGATATGTACTAATATTTGCATATCTATGATTATATACACAAACAAGCCAAATCTTATTCAAGAACAACCAAGAACATCTCTCTCTCCCCCATTTCAACTTCAATTCGGACTTTCAAGAACACCCATTAAAAAAATTCATAACTCAAATTCTAGAGCTTAAACAATCATGAAATGTTAACCATAGCTCCTACATATCATAGATAATCTTAGTACCAAATTTCAATTCAATCCATTGAGTTTTCAAATTATGAAAAATGTTTAAAGATGAGGGTGAATAGTGACTCCAAAAATTTCTAACTTCTTTTCTTGATTTTCATGGAAGCGTAAGGCTCCTAAAGCTAGACCAAGGACTCACCGAGCATAATCCATCAAGAGGAGAACCTCCCAATCTACCAAGAAAGGTATAAACCTTCATCCAAACTTTTTGTAAGCTTTAACCTTCAAGAAACTCATGGATCTTGAACATAAGGATAGTTTTAGTGGTTATTTTATTGATTTAAGAGTATTAGTATATTGGATATTAAGGATAATGTTCTGGCCTCAAGAACTTTATGTTCTTGAGTCTATAAAGTCGTTAATATGTTGGATTTTTGGTTGTTGGTTTTTATTTAGTGATTTAGAGTTAAAACAAAACATGGATCATTAACGTAACGCCGTTATAACGCTCGAATCGCGCTGCTTAGTTTTCTGCAAAGGTACAGAATATATAAACTGTGTTTTCTTGAAAAAATAAGTCTTGATAATGATAGAGATTGTTATATGGATCGATTAGGCGCTTGAATCTCTAGATTTTGATTTACGGTTCAAAAGTTTAGTTTGTTTTATTGAAAACGATTTACGCGACAAAAACTGCTACAAGTTACGAAGTTTGAAAATATAAACGATCGACTTAAAATTATTCAAAAATCATGAAACTTTTACAGAGAGTAAGAAATGGAGTATACAAACTTCCATAAAAATGTCAAGGGAATATATTGATTATTCAATTTTATAAAAATATCGGAACCGAAGTCGTGCAGATTCAGAATACCGAGCATAACTCACTGTTTAAACTGCTACTTAGGAATTTTCACCCATGTTCCCAGAAAACCATTTTCAATTAATCTGTTCTAAATTTTGTTTAGATCACGCACGCGAAAATAGTGTGTCGATTGAGTTAACGGTTTGAGAGAAATCGATGTTTTAGTGAAAGCGGAATGAATAGTAATACTCCGTAGCTGACCGAACTTTTAAAATATTTTTCAACTATTTAAATTGATTTTATCAAATTAAAACTTTTATGATAAATAATAAAAACACTCAAAAAGCTCCTTAAGGTAGTTTCATATTAAAATATTAATTTTTCAATTTAGTAAAAATGCTAGAGTGCGAGTCGCGTAATAGTAACATTTCGTAAAGTCAACTCCATGAGACTACTTTGACCGTCCATTTCGACCAAGGATTGATAGTTATTTCGAGTCGATCGAATATCGATAATTGTAAATTATTATACTTATTAGAAATATAAGACGTTGATGGGATTAGGAATACTGATTAAGATTATAATAATTGTTGATTAGAAACCCGGAACGAGAGGAAGTCGGAAAACATATCTTAGACTCCACGCAAGTTTTTAAACCCTACCTTTTAAGAACTGTTGTGTTTTGATTGCTTTTAAATACTGCAATAATTGCATGATGAATGTTTTACGGTGTTCTACAAATTGTTCTATATCGAATCATAAAATATGATGATTTTGGTATAATAAAAAATACTGGATTTGAAAGATTATATTTGGACCAAGAGTCGGTCGGTGTAAGGTTATAAAAACCCGGAAGTATTCCGGGGGTGTTTATATTTGAGAAATGTTAACTCTAGCGAGTAGTGTGGTGTATATATTGTAGACCGAGAGTCGGTTGGTAAGTAATATTTAAAACTCGGAAGTATTCCGAAGATGTTTTGGACAACTAAAGTCTGTACTTATTTTATTTCAAGGGACTCGATGTCCTCTTGCGATTTATTAAATATCTCGAATTTTATTTAAAAACGATTTCTAAATATCCTATTCCCTCATCTCTATTTAATTACCCAAGAAATGAATATTATTTCAGATATTCAATTAAAAAGGGATAAGTATTCTCCAAAGTTTATTTTATTTTAAAACCAATTATTTTATATATATATATATTAAAAGATTAATTTAATTACTTAAATATAAAATAGTTGAGTAATATTATTTTAAAATAGAATTATTCGATGTTTAATTATTTTATAATTATTATTTAATTATAAAATATTTATCAAATGATTTACTATGATTTAAAAATAATAAAACCTATTTTAAAATATTTTCTGAGTTTCAGAAAATCATTCTAATCCTTTCAGATCGTCGAAAATGTTATATCGGCATATTTTAAATATTTTAACTAAACTCCACCTGAATTATTTTTCTGTTGACAACAGTCAACTCACATTATCATAATACTTTCTCCGAAAATTCTCGGAAGTATGTATATATATATATATATCGGTGTGTACCTATCAACAAGCAATATGTTTGGGGAACAATATAAGTTCCAGATATATGATAGGATTCTTAAAGGACAAGGAGGGGTAGACTCCGGGACTTTGTGGACTGGAGAGACTACTATTTACTACCGCATGAGAAGGTGCCACAAATACCGATGAACATGTGGAGTATGTGTACCTGAGAGGGATGAACGGAAAACCATGTCCTGAGAGGGATGGACACGAAGTGTGTACCTGAGAGGGATGGACACAGAAAAGGCCCGAATGTGGCCAGGGTGATAACCAATAACAAAGGGAATAATCCTTCTACATGTAGAGAACAATAACAACATTTTTCTATACAACTGATCATCGTATAGTAGGGCTCCGATGAATGTCTTATTCTTCCAATTGGAATTAATATGCAATACCGTAACCCAGGCCTAAGTGCTGGGTTTACTTAAAAGGTATTCAAAAAATTATTAAGTCAATCAAAGACATGGTTTCGAAAAGGTGTGTATCATCAGGAAAACTACTTTTGAATGAACATATATGTCCTTATACAGATTAATATAATTTCTTCAATAATCTTTTCATACTTTTATTATTATGGCTGAGCGTTATTGCTCACCCTTGCTTTCTTTTAAATTTTACAATACAACAGATAACCAGTATGTGGGTGTGGGACTTAGTCACTTGCAGTCATGGGGAGAAACCCTTGCAGTTTCATTTCAGGTGGGCCAGAGTATTCAGATAGGTATAAGATACCAATAATAATTATTTGAGATCCTATAAAATACATTTGAGTTATAATAACAGATGATACTTATTGTACATCGTTTCTAAGGCTATAACTTGTGAGTGTGTGAGATTGGGGGTCTGTGATATGGAGTTATTGGATAATTGAGTTAATACAGGTTATATATGATTGAAAGATTGCGTGATAACCCAGATTCCTGACCCCGGATTTAGGGGCGTTACAGAAATGATATCAGAACAATAAGTTATAGTACTCAGAGACGAGAGTGTTAGGAGTTTGTCTAGAATTGAGATTACGTAAGAGCTTGTATAGAGTTCATCATTGAACTACCGGATGTAGCCCCAATATGTAGGTTAAGATAAGTGTATATTAGAGGTATTAAAGTATGACTAAAAAAACTATTGGAGATTATTAGAGTGATGAGAAGAAAAATTAGGATCATATATGATTTGGAAAGGATGTGGATGTAGAACTCGGAGCTGTGTCTCCAGGGCATTTGGGGTAAAGAAGGTATTACCAACACCATATGTTCATTTGAATAACACGAGCCTTGTTACTCGTAGTTCTTTATAGGTTGCCCATGAGGGGGGCATCACATGTGAGAACCATAAAGTCTAATTTTTAATATACAATTGAGGTTATTAACCCAAACTAGTTAAAGGATCATTTTACCAATGAGGATTTGAATATCGTATGAATAACGAATTCATCAAAGATAGTGTCCAATATACCCTTGAGGATTGTATTTCCATTAAGGAAGATTTGAACATAACGACGAATGTCATCATAAGACGAGTACACTACATGATATTATTAGTGTGCTTAACATGTAAGGTTATGATGGTTTAGCCCAAAAATAAGGAGCGTCGAGAACTGATGGAATGTCTACAATTAAATGGTGTATGAATACGATGTGCGACAGTTTGATCTTAGAACCTACTACAAGGACTAAGGGGAGACCAATGAGTCTAGAGCAGAATTCTTCGGTAGAGATAATGTCAGAGACTACGTATAAATACCTGTAGACCTCTATGTATTCAGTAACGTATGTTCACTTCCACACACATGCCACCGAACTTATGGACTGCATTGATGTCCCTGAGAGATCTCTTTGATCTATTCTCGTGGGAACTAGCCACTTATAATTAGTAACGGATGCATGTAGCAGGCCCCTAGCGACTTAACAAATGCTTTTGGAATAATTCTGAGTAAGGTCTTCAAGGTAAAACACCGGAATTACAGATATACTTGTGAAATTCAAGTTAGTAAGTGACTTTAAAATGATGTTAAGGGAGACACTAGTTTATAAACAGTCATACCAGCTCTAGACAATTGTGTTAGTCCAGATAGTGCTTTCAGAAGCTAGTCCATAAGCTCTGCAATTCTTGAATAATCAAGATCCTGAGATTAGGGTATAGAAGCTCCTTATGTAAGATCTTTAGTTAGAGAAGCACTATATGCTTCCATTTGATAGATTTCTGAACTAACATGAGCTGCATAGACTTGAAAGATTTTGATTGCTTCTGTGACGCCCTCAATCTCGGGGTTATGAAATGAAGACCCACACACCATTAAAGTAATACAATCATAGGATATATAATAAACCCCGATAGTAATAACATGATCTTAACAGGATTAAATATGAGACAAGATTAAAACTACCAACCAAAGTAAATAAATTACAACCCAAATTATACTTAAATTCAAATTTATTCGATTACGACATGGAATCGACAGATAACCCAAAGTATTTGTACCAGCTTATATAAGTCCTCCAACTAACACACTTGCTCACACACACAGCAACTACCTGCTCTGGCATTTGGAAACCTACAACTCGGTAGGGACCGCCAAGAACGCTCTTGCGAGCGGTGCGCCTAAGTTTGGCCATCTTCTTTCTTAAATGTTGTGGTTAGATAAAAGAAAATAAATGAGAAAAGAAGATCATCAAGTAACTACATAAGTAGTTCTATAATGCAATAAAAATGTCCATATCTGAGGCATTCTACTTTCATCCTCTAGGTGGCAGTTTATTGGCTAAGTAAAGGCTTTGAAGAAGGTTTCGGCTTTCAGGATTCAAGGCTTAAGATTGGGAGAAATCCGATCACAAATCATTATCAAGACTCTGAAAGAGTTTTCAATTGAAAGAAGCAATTATTGAAGCTTCAAGATTCAACCACTGATTAAAGTTTCTCAGAAATCAATAACAAGTTTATCACAAGTGTTATAAAGGAATCACTACTTTATCATGGCATTGACATTATTTTCTCCATAATCAAATCATAAGAGAAGGCTGAGTTACTTGCCTCAATTAGCTTTCCTGCTTTACGGTATACGAGCTACTGCCACCTACGACCTCTTTTCCTTTACTAGCCTGAATGCCTCTGCTATCAGAATCTACAATCCAACATAAAACCCTAATTAGATACTCGATCACTCTCGACGTTTCTCAGAACATCTAACATTTATCCCAATTGCAACTTAACTTATAAGCACATGCATCATACATAACACATAATAACACATACTCTTATACTCTTAGCAAATATCACTAATTCGCATTGCTCGACACCAAAACAACTTATTCCCTTTTTTATTATAAAAATTCAAACCGTAATAATATAAACAAACCAATCAAAGTCGGCATGCAACCATTTATCGATATCATGCATAATCCTAAATTACACCCAAACCTTATTTCGACTTAAATTTGATAAGCAAAATCATAACATTCTTATATATCACATTATTTGACTCAAACAGGATCTATAACCACGAATCTTATCAAATTAACCAACTAATTTGATCTATTTCTCTCTTAAAAATCAAAGCATCATTCGGCCCTAATCCAACAAACATCAAGCAACCTTCAAAACCAACATGCAAAGTTCACTTCTACAAATTAAACTTAACTCAAATTAATTCTAGCAATACACAACTTTTTTGACCATTTTCTTTTGAAGAAAACCGAAACCAAACACAATTTTTGAAAAAAACCTAGCATGCATTCATAATTCTCAATATTCACACTCTCTAAATCACAATTTAATCTAAACCCAAATCAACTTCAAACATTCAACAAAATTTCCAAGTTTAACAACAAATTATCGAACTAATTTCTTTAAAAACCAAAAACAATCTTCGTACTTTAAAAATCTATACATGCAATACTAAAAATTGAGTTTATGGACTATTAGAGCTCAGTTAATACATCATAACTCACCACCGGTTCACCGGTGGATGCAAGGATAATCTCATATTTTTGCATTAATTAATACATATTTATTGTTTGCTCCCGAATTTAATAATTTAATTAGTTGCTCTTATAGGTATTTCGTACAAAAAGCAGAAAAACAGAAAAAGAAAAGGAAAATGCAAGAAGGGAAAAATGGAAGCAGAAAAAGAAGAAAAAGAAGAAAAGAAAGGAAAAGAAAATGGGAGTTGGCTACATTCAAGGGTCAAGATTCTACCAACACACATGACAAATGTATGGCTTGGATTTAGCCAACACCCCTAAAACCTAAATTCTTATCCTATAAATACCCACCCCTTGTCTTGTAATCCACACCTTAGTTTTTATCTTAGTTTACCCTATAATTTAGTAGTAGCCTCTCTTTTTATGTTTTAGATCTAGTTTGCAATTTTGAAGATTTCAATTATTGTGAACACTCTTTTCAATTAATATTATTAAAGTCTTTTTATTACATCTTATCTTCTATTTTTATGTCTTGCTATTTATATTTGGGGTCATGATATCTTTTAAAATCTCTAAAGTTTTATACTTGGAGAAATGAAAGGAGCCTCATTTTTATGCCTTATTCTGTTTTTTACCTTTTTTTTCTTACTGGTATAACTATGTGCTTTTTTGTCTGTTAGATTTTTCTGGTGAGATCTTGAATTTTTTTTTCCGCGAAAATTTGTTACTCCGGCATTAGCTCAATTTGTGTTTGGAGTCCTGCATTTCGTTATTATTTAGTATTGTTCCCTTAGAGTATCCTGTTATCTTCTTTAAATTACTCTTGATGATAGGAATTTATTATCCTCTCCCCGATTACTTTATGTTTATACATCTCTTCTATATATAATAACCCAACATGGCTATAAATTAGTGAGACTTTTTAATCTCAGTGAAATGACGATTTTGCCCTTCTACTTAGTATTTATAAAAACATTGTTGTTTGTGGGAATCGAACCTGAGTCTTTCAAGTCACATGCACATCTTCTTACCACTATACCATATTGTTATTTGTATTTTTAATCATACACATAATATGTGAGTGTCGTAAATAATGATAATTTATTTAACTTTAAACATAATTACTGGTTTCGTTTAAAAACATAATTATTGGAATATTTGTAGAGTTAGTTTTAAAGAATTGAATTTAAGATATAAAGTTAAGCATAATATATAAACAGATCATTACCTTATTTATTAAATAATTTTTAGTTTAAAAAGTATGCCTCAGACATTTTTAATGTATATTTTTTAATAAAATAGATAAATTGTACATATAATTATTGTTTTTAAATTCTAAAAATAGATACACTTATAGATAAAGAATATATATGTATATCACATATTCAGATAATTTAGGGTCATAAATAATCAGTGTATTTCGGTTTATTTCGAATTCGAAATCAGAACTTAAGTGTGAGTCAAATCTGTGACAGAGGTTATCATGTGGATTTCTTTGAAGAACACTGTTTAGTTGTAAGTAATTCTTCAGGCAAAGTGGTTCTGAAAGGTTACAGACATGGTAACATATATGAAGCCAGACTTTCAATAAATTCTGATGGTTCAGCAATCTGTCTGTTAAGCAGAACATCAATTGAAGAAAGCTGGAATTGGCACAAGAGACTCTCTCATTTAAATTTCAACAACATAAATGAGCTAGTAAAGAAAGATCTTGTGAGAGGACTTCCAAAATCACTGTTTGCTCCTGATGGTCTTTGTGACTCATGTCAAAAGGCAAAACAAAGAAAATCTTTATTCAAGAGCAAAACTGAATCCTCAATTCTTGAGCCTTATTACTTACTGCATGTTGATCTATTTGGTCCAGTAAATGTCATGTTTATTGCAAAGAAGAAATATGGTATGGTTATAGTGGATGAGTTCACAAGATACACTTGGGTGTATTTCTTGCACAAGAAGAATGAAACTGCATCTACTCTAACTGATCATGTCAGACAGCTGGATAAGTTAGTCAAAGATTCTGTTAAAATAATAAGAAGTGATAATGGCACTGAGTTCAAGAATTCAATAATGGAAGAGTTCTTCAAAGAGCAAGGAATAGAGCAGGAATTTTCTGCACCTGGAACTCCACAGCAGAATGGAGTTGTAGAAAGAAAGAACATGACTCTTATTGAAGCTGCACGAACTATGCTTGATGAAGCAAAGCTAACAACCTATTTTTGGGCTGAAGCTGTGCAGACTGCTTGTTTTACACAGAATGCTACACTCATAAACAAGCATGGAAAAATACCATATAAGATGGTGAAAAAAAAAGCCAAATCTGAAATACTTTCATGTATTTGGATGCAAGTACTTTGTTCTTAAGACTCATCCTGGACAGCTTTCAAAATTTGATGATAAAAATATTACTGGACTTGAAGATTTCAATGATCATGATCAACTGAGATTTGAAAATGAAGATGTAAATTCTGATTCTGTAAATTCTGATGACTTAAATCCTGATCCTGTAAGTTCTGACGAGTTAAATACTGATGTCATTGAAACTGTGGTAACTGCTCCAAAGGCAAATGCACCTGTTCAGGGGGAGCAAGTTGATGATTATACCACATCTCAAAACTCCCAAGAGTCATCAGAACCAGTCACTGGCTCTTGAAGTTCTGATTCATCAAGTTTTGATGAGCCAAATTCTGACAATTCTGGAAACTCTAATTCTTCAATTCCTGAAGGATCCAACTCAAATTCTGGAATCTCAGAGAGCATAACTTCAGGGGGAGCATCAGAAAATGCTGATGGAGATAGCATGGATCATGGGGGAGGATCCAGTTCTAGAGATCAACTTCCATCTGCAAGGAAGTGGACTAAATCACACACACCTGACTTAATAATTGGAGATCCTGAAGCAGGTAACAGAATTAGAACAGCAATAACAAATGAATGTCTCTATCATTCTTTTCTATCTCAGACTGAACCAAAGAAAGTGGAACAAGCTCTTTAAGATGTTGATTGGGTGCAAGCAATGCAGGAAGAGTTAAATGAATTTGAAAGAAATAAAGTATGGACCTTAGTACCAAGACCAAAGGACAGATCAATTGTTGGTACAAAATGGGTGTTCAGAAATAAATCTGACAGTGATGGCATAATTACAAGAAACAAAGCAAGGCTGGTTGCTAAAGGTTACTCTCAACAGAAGGGTTTTGATTATGATGAAACATATGCTCCAGTTGCTAGATTGGAAGCCATAAGAATCTTTTTGGCTTATGCTGCTCATAAGAGGTTTAAAGTCTTTCAAATGGATGTAAAGAGTGCATTTCTCAATGGAGAATTAGAGGAAGAGGTATATGTTGAACAACCTCCGAGATTTGTAGATCCAAAATTTCCTAATCATGTCTACAGACTTGATAAAGCACTCTATGGCCCAAAACAAGCTCCAAGAGCATGGTATGAAACTCTGGCACAATTTCTTCTGGAAAGTGGATTTACCAGAGGAACAATTGATAAAACTCTGTTCTATATCAACCATGGAAAGGACTTACTTTTAGTCTAAATTTATGTTGATGATATCATTTTTGGTTCTACAAATGCCAAACTCTGTGAAAAGTTTTCAAAGCTAATGCAGTCAAGATATCAAATGAGTATGATGGCAGAACTTAGCTATTTTCTGGGACTTCAAGTCAAGCAAATGAAGAAGGTACTTTCATAAATCAGTCCATGTACACCAGAAATTTACTCAAAAAATTGGAATGCAAGACAGTTCTACTGCATCAACTCCCATGGCCACTGCCACCAAGTTAGATAAAGATACTGGAGTATCAGTAGATATTACTAACTACAGAGGTATGATTGGCTCTTTACTCTATTTAACTGCAAGTAGACCAGATATCATGTATGCTACCTGTCTTTGTGCAAGATTTCAGGCTGATCCAAGAGAACCTCATCTAATAGCTGTGAAAAGAATTTTCAAGTACCTCAAGGGTACAGCTGATATAGGATTGTGGTATCCTAGAGAATCAGATTTTAAGCTAACAGGTTACTCAGATGCAGATTTTGCAGGATACAAAATAGACAGGAAAAGCACTAGTGGAAGCTGCCAATTTCTTGGAGGCAGATTGGTTTCTTGGTTTAGCAAGAAATAAAAATCAATTTCCATATCAACTGCAGAAGTAGAGTATATTGCTGCAGGAAGCTATTGTGCACAGATTCTTTGGATGAAGAATCAGTTACTGGACTATGGGTTAGAATTTTCTAAAATACCTATTTACTGTGATAATCAAAGTGCTATTGCTATGACAGGAAGTCCAGTTCAACACTCAATGACAAAGCACATCAGCATTAGGTACCATTTCATAAGGGAACATGTAATGAAAGGTACAGTGGAATTACATTTTTTTCCAACAGATCAACAACTAGCAGATATCTTCACAAAACCACTATGTGAAGCTACTTTTACAAGACTAGTAAATGAACTTGGAATGGTTTCAGGTTCTTTCTTAAATTTTGTTTAGTTTTTGTTCTTATACATCAGACTTTATGATCAGTGTTTACAGATTTTCCTATCTCAATATAATTTGTGCTTAAATTGTAACATATTAAACACTGCTTATTCTCTGATGTGGTTCTATAAACTCTGAAAGTGTTTTGAATGTTCTGTGACTATTCAATCCAATAAGGATTATCTTGTTAGATGCTGACTTAGTAGTCTTTAACAAACTATGTATCCCATGTTTGAATTAGTTATTTATGTGGAAATCAATAACACCAGCAAATTCTGATTTTGATCTTAGTCAAATTTACTTCATGTATCTTATTACTAAGTCACAAACTAGATTATTGCCTCTTATCTGTCAAATTCTGATGTCAGTAAATCTTAAGAATGAACTACATGCTTGATAAGCCTCACTTATCTGAAGAAAATAAAAGAAAAAAAAATTTGAAATCAGGTACTCCTTTGAGATCTAGAGTAATTTATGTGAAAGGGAAGATCCAAATACATTGCTGGTATTAAGATATATGCATTAGAAAAGCAAATTAATTTTTCTTGGTGACTTTTCACATTCTCTGATTACTGGAGAAATATTCTGATAACAGCATAAATTCTGATGGTAGTTGTAACTCATTTACACTGAGAATCCCTTATCAAAAGAATTTCAAAAGATGCATAAAATAAGCACAAACAGTTGAGGTGAATTCTTGCATAACTTTATTCTACAGTAGACATCACAATTAAAGATTGATTTTAAGCATTTTTCTTAGTTATGCCTTATTTCTAAGATATACTGAAGTTTATCAGACTTTAATCTTTATCTGATCATTTGCACATACACACACTATCACTCCATATGAATGATGAAAATTACTGTGGTGATTAAGTTGTTTCTGATAAACAGTTAAGCATTATTTGCATAAATTCTGAGGAAAAGTTTTGATTATATTTAGATGATTAAACTCTGAAGAAACCAGTCAGTATTTGTGTGAAAAATTACAGAAATAGTCATTCACTTTTTGAGTACAAAAGCCATGTTCTGATGATCGTTAAACTCTGATAATAGTCTAGTTCTGATGCAAAATCTTGATGCTTACGTGGAATTATTTATTTACTTGACTTATTTTTAATATTTATTGTAACGGTCATATTTTCAGAAAATACTTAAGTGAGATAAAAACATTGCTAATCTTTTGGTTAATGGGAAACGTGTTTGTTTTGATAACTACATGTGCACAATTGTTATTGCACGTTTATCGTGCCCACTAATAATGTTTTGACTGATTACATGCTGCCAGGTGTCAAAAGTTTGGTTCAGCTTCAGAAATTAGCCGTTATAATAAGTGGAGCGTATATATATGAGAGATAAAAGATTTTACAATCTTTTACCTACTTTCTCACTCTTTTCTCATCTCTCTTATTCTCTTACACTCTTACTATTTTCTGACGCTACTTTCTTACAGGCATTTTATCAAACACTTTCTACAGACACATTATTTCACTTAATTTCTCACAGAAATGGCACCAAAGGACGTTATCGTTAATGGAGCCAAGTTTGTCCCCAACAACTATATGGCTATTCTCAACAAGGACGAGGCCTCTTCAGAGCTTCACTTCATTCAAGATTTTCTTGCTCACAGTGAGATTGGGTATGCTTTGACCCAACCACAAGCACTCTCAGGAACACAAATACTGGAGTTTTGGAGGACTGGAGCAGATGATGATGGTGGTAAAGATGGGTCTCCAAGCATCATTTTCACAACTGGGGAAGATGAGCACCTGGTTACCCTGTCTACTGTTCGACAAGCTCTGCATTTGCCAGAAAATTGTACTTTCAATGCTCAGATTGGGGATCCACTTCTACAGAGCATGATGGCCAATCTTGGCTATGAGAAAAGTCTTTCCAAGGTGGGACAACTGAAGAGGCCCTACATCAGAAGGGAGTGGAGTTTATTTTTCGATTGCATCACCAGAGCCTTTGCCAACAAATGCTCAAATTTTGATGCTATTCCAATTCTGAGTTAGCAAATAGGGTATACACTTCTTAATCAAACTCATTTTGATTATGCTACTGCTATTTTGGGTTTTATTGGGGATAGGATGAAAGAGGACCCACATACTGTCTATTTTGCTAGGTTCTATCAGCTTATTTACAGTTTTTGTTGTTTTGATAAGCCCCAAGTCTTTAGTGACTTGATTGAACCCTTTAAACTTCACAAAAGGGCTTTCACAAACTTATTATCTGCTGATAATAAGAAGGATATACTAAGACCCCTCCAAATTCCCCAATCTGTCAAACAGTTCTTAGTAAATTCTGATCCTCATACATACACAACCATATATCCTGATGTTGCACCTACACAGCCTACTACTTCTCAACCTCCACCAACCCAGCCTTCCAATACTCAACCACAGCCTACTATCAGAACCTACTATCAACCAGCACAATCCTCTCAACCACAACCATCAACACCTACTATCAGAACCTCACCTCTCAAATCCAAATCTAAACCAACCTCTGGTACTTCTCAAAAAGTGCTAGTTGTAAAATCTGACACATCCTCAAGACCCAAAACCAAAAGAACTATCTATGTGCCTAAATCTCCACCAAGGAGAAGAAGAAGGATGATTCTTAGAGATGAATATGATGAGGATGAATCAGTCCAGGTTCCTGCATCAGAACCTGTGACATTAGAAGCTAAAGAGGTAACTCCTCAGAAACAGAATGAAGCTGAGGGTTCTGGGATTTTGAAAAGGTAAAGACCTTCAAGTTCTGATGCTGCTCAAGCAACACTTTCAAAACCAAAGTCAAAATTAAAGAAGATGAGAGCAGGTGTGCATATTGCACAAGTTCAATTTGAGGATGCTGCAAATGCTGAGGAAGGAGATCAGGAATCTCTGATCTCATCGGAACCTACAGTCATTGAATCTTTGACAGCTGCTACAGAAGAATCTCTTCCACCTCCACCTCAACCTGAAGACACTGTTCAAGACACAGTGATCACACCTCATATCTCTCCATTCAAAGAAACTGTCACAGTTGAAGATTCAGGGTTAAGTCCTGAAATTGACATTCACAGGCTGAATATTCCAACTGTTTTGTATCTGGAAGCACAACCAGCAAAAGAGTCAACTCCGCCTGTTTCTCTATATTAAATGCTGAAATTCCTACTACACCAATTCTGGATTTGAAATCTGAAGATCAGAATTTGGAACCAGAATCTCCTTCAGTTACACCAACTCTGGTGTTATCAGAAGATGATGAGATTTTATCAAATTCTGGAGACAATGCTTCAGCAAGCGCTCCAGTCAATGCTCCAATTCTTGGCAAGGAAGCACTGCTTAAATTTGTTGAAGAAGATGCCCTTGTTCCTTGGGAGGACACTCACAGAGGAGTTGAATGGATCAACAAGTGGAATGATACTACATTTCTTCCCAGCTCTACTGTTCTTTCAGAACATGTGGCTAAGGCTGAAGAGTTGATGACAAGTTCTGATTTCAAGAATCAACTCAAAGTCACTGCTCTGAGTACTAGACACCTTCAAGGTCTTCATTCTGCTATTCAAGAGAAGATTGATAAACTTCAAGACACTGCTATACATATAGGAATGACTCAATCTCTTGACAAGCAAAGAGTCATAAAACCTCTCAGGGAGCAGGTTGATAAGATAGCAGTTGTTCAAGATCAGCAACAGACTCAGTTACTTGAAGTATTGCAGAAGCAAGCAAATCAGCAAACTCAGCTTAATGAGATTCAATCTTCAGTAGAACTTCTTCTCTCTCTCCTCTTACCTAATGATGCTAAAAAGGGGGAGAAGGTAGTTAAGTCCAAATGCTCACCAATCAAGGCTCTGAAGAAAAAGGATGATAAAGGAGATGACCAAGGAAACTTTAGCCAGAGTCAAGGTCAAGGAAAGCAAAGCAGCAAAGTTTCTTCACAGAAACTAATTTCTGATTCTAGAAAATCTTCTACACAGAAGAAGACAAGTTCTGAAACTGTGAATGCTCAAGCTCTGATATCAAGTCCTGATATTCTAATTCAGTCAGGAAGTGAAGACTCTCAGAAGTTTTTACAAACTCTGAAGCTTAAGGGAAGGGAGACTACTGTCTATTATAAGGATCCCAAGATTCAGACTCTTGATGAAGAAATTGCTAGGAGATTGTTTCTCAAGCATAATCCTGGAATGGATTTAGAGACTCTAAAGGAGGAAGAAGCTAGATTTGCTGCTGAGAAGACAAATCCTAAATCTAAAACTTCTTATGCTAAGAAACCTTTAAGGCTTAAGGAAAAAGGCATTGTGATCAAGGAAAAGTCAACTTCTGAGGCTTCAAAGCCCAAGATAAGATCAAAAGTTGAATTTGATCCCAAAGCAAAAGGGAAAGGAAAGATTGATGAATCAACAATGAAGCAGAAGAAGAAAATTCCTTCAGTACTAACAGATTCTGCCTATCAAGCTACAATGCATGATAATGATACATCAAATAGCAGAGGAAGATGAACCTTTGAAGAGAAGAAGAAAACTGGAAGGAACATAGTCAATTACTGATAATGCTCAATCTACTCAAACTCTGGAAGCTCAGAATCTATCAAATTCTGAGAAGCTATCTGCTCAAGAAGATAAGGAAGTAGTTACTGATCAAACTCTAAAGTCATCATCAACCTCTGATAGAGCTCAAGTTGATTTGGACAAGATGTCAATTGCTAATAAGAAGAAACTTCTATGGAAAAATGTTAAACCATCAGATTCTAAGAAAAGTCAACTGCTATCTGACTTCATGACTGTTGGATTGAATGCCAGAGAAAAAGGAGACAGATCTGGGATAGGATCAGACCAAGCCAAGAAGAAAACAAGAGTTGAAGTAACTATCAAAGATTCATTTTTATTAACTGACAATCCACTTGAGGAGGTTACACAGAAACACCTTAACAAGGTTATATCTGCTCAAGTGGTAACGGATACTCATGATAAGAAAAAACACAAGGAAAAGTTGATTCTATTACTTGAAGATGGAAGAACATACAGAATGTCAGAATCAGATGTGCTGAACAAATCTCTTAAAGAACTTCAATTCATTCATTATCTTTTGGAGATAAAGTCTGAGGTTACCAGAAGATGGTCAAATTTCATAATGAAGACCATAAGGGATAAAGACAGAATCTTTGGATCAAGGGTTGAAGAATTTATTCCAAAGATAGTTGAAGATAATGGAAGAAAAATTCCGATGAAGAAGAATTCTGCTAAAGTAGAAGTAATTCTGAAGGAAAAGTGTCTATGCTACAATGAAGATTCTTCACATCCCAGAGTTATCAGACTTGGTGATGGATTGGAAAGAAATCACATTTCAGCACTTAGAACTGCCATCTACCAGATTGGAAGTCAAGATGAAGAACTGAAACAAGTCAAAGCTAAATTAGCTCAAGTCCTGAGAAATGCAGAAGAGAAGCTGATATCAAACTTTGTCAAGAATCATTTTCGATTCAGATTGATTCAGTAAGATTGGTAAAAGCTGCAAGGACTGTAAGTTGTAGTTAGTTGTCTAAATAAACTCTCATTGCATTTGTACTTAAATGTTTTTGACTTCATTATATTTATAACTTGTACATTTTTCATAATATACAAGTTGGGGGAGATTGTTAGATATATTTGATGATGTCATGACTAATCTGATTTGTTTAGTTGCAGAACTTAATATCAGGACTTAGCAGGGAATCAGTATTTACTGAAGACGGGAAGATATCATAACTTAAGATATCAGAACTTATGATATCAGAACTTAAGGAAGGATATGCTTCAGGAGTAACGTGCGGCTAATTTCTAGGAGAGGATCTGGACTAAAACAAAGGAAGATATGCTTGAAGTGTTGGACGACTAGAAGACTTGTAAAAGATAATACCTGATTGATGTATTTTAGGAGGAGATATGTTTCATATCAATTATAAGATATCTTGTAACTGTGTACTATATAAATACAGCTTAGGGTTTACACTAGATGTGTTATCGTTCACGAGAATATTATTCATTGTGACCCTAGCAGCTCTTAGTGATATCATACATCACTAAGAGAGTAGATTAAACCTACTGTAACAGAGTTTGATATATTGAATAAACTTGTTTTTTGTTACATACTTGTGTTCATAATCGAATTGATTGTAGATACTATATTCAACCCCCTTCTATAGTATCATTGAGGCCTAACAACCCACAACCGTACAAGTTCAATGAACTCGCTTTTGATAAAATCGCCCCATATCGGAAACAAAGAAAATTTGTATTTTATTTCGTGTTTCATAAACACGAGAATCTCATAATCGTTTGTTCATTTTAAAATCTTGAATCGTTACAGATTTTAACTTGTTTAACAAGCATGGCATGGGTGTCGTATCTAATACATATATCCTTAATCTAATTAAGCATGCATCTTTAAAAACTACTCTACACATACGTTCATCATATGCACATATATATGTAAAGTGCAATAAATAAACGTGGTTGGTTATGGCTTCATCCTATGTGATATTTATCAAGCTAATGACAAAGATCTAGGTCAATCTAAGGTGGAAAATAAATACAGGCTAACTATTACATGTCTTCTTTCTTGTATTGCTTCCTTGGATGACCTCTGTGTGGGATTACCATTGATCTTCAAATTTTCATGTCTTCATGTACATTACAAGAATGAAATATGAAAACTAATTTAATGAACTTATAAGAAGAACTTAAGTTACATTCGAGATATAATATTTACAAGGTTAAACGACATGCAAGCCGTATTTGAAAAACCAAAACCATTAACCTAAGGTCATAAGCTATAACCATCCACCATGCTCAATTAACACAAAATAACATGTTAAAACACATAATCTGACCTTAACATATCATACCCATCATGATCTAATCATAAAAACCAAATATTGAAAAAATCTGAAAATTCGAAATTAAATCTGATAACATTAAATCGCAGATTACAGGGCCTAAACGACGTCAAACGCCTTACAGATCAGTCGCTGATAGCTTAAGCTATTAGTTACGTTCAGACGCTCAATTCCATATGAAATAGCTTATTCGTTTGCCAAAGTCGGACACCAGACATAGATTTCAGCAAATTTGCTGCATCCGATTCAGAATCGTATCAAATACGATTCTTATAATAAGAACAAACACAAAACATATATATATCAGTATATATACAGATTATATAATCATCATATGATTATACAACTCTCATGAATATCATATATTCAAAATATATATATACATACGCATATATAAACATAACAACATGTAAAATATATAAAATCGCATACATAACAGTCATTGAATATTGTATACATGTTATCATCATAAAACCAGTAAACACATAAACGAATTAAATACTTTTTGCAAGTACCTTTGATGCCATTGTTGGGTTTCGAGCACATAAATGCAACGGAAACAGTAATTAAAAACATAAAAAATCAGAATTTTTGAAATCCACCGCAGGATCCATGCGAAAAACATATATTTAATTTGTAGATCAGATTGTTTACCTTAAGAAGCTTTACCAATTGGTTGACTAATGGAGATTCAAAGCTTGTTCAATCACCACGCATCCCGCTCTCGCGATCTACGCTCTATCGGTATCCACACGAATGCTTGAACTCAAGGATTGAATGTGTACAAGCACAAACTCGTTTCTTCTTACTCTCTCCATCTTCTCCCATGGTGGCTAGGGTTTTAATAAAATTCTTGCTTGTAAAATCAGCCACATAAGAGATATTATATAGAGAGTAGAAAAAAAATTATAACTCTTAACTAATTAGGAGTTATTATTAACTCAAAATTCCTATTTGTATAATAATTAAGTCACACTTAATTATTTAACAAATGAATTTCATAATTAATATTAGTAAATTCGAATATCAATATTTATCTAATTAATTAAGTCAAACTTAATTAATATTATAAATAATTAAAATTACTTTAATTTAATTTAAATCCAATTTAAATTAAATAATCCTTCAAGCATTCTTTGTGTGTGACCCTATAGGTTATTATTACATTGACAACAAATTTTAAATCTAATTTAAAATCGTAAACAATGAGCGACATCTAGTAATACATCATTGCTACCCAAGTAATAATAATTGAATCGGTGATCGATTAAACCTTTCGTGAATAATGTACAATGTAATATTGTTGGGAATATGTTGTGAACTTGACGATTACATTAACAAAATACCTTAGTAGATTTAACTTAGTGAAAAATGTAGCACTCGATGGATGATCAAATATAGTCCCGACGGATGACTCAATATAGTCCCGACGGATGATGAATTTACATCCATCGAGTGAGTAGCTTATGTAACAATAAGTATTGTAACACATTTCTGTGAACAACTTTGTATAGGTCCTGTAGTAGCATATGAGTCATGTTGACTATTATTAGATATGCAGAATAGGCTGATTAATTGTAAATATGAGATGTCTTGTAATTCTGCATAAGTGAAATGAAGTCAAGTGTCAAATAGCTACCCGACGGATGATCAACAAAGCAACCTGACGGATGATCAACAAAGCTACCCGACGGATGATCAACAAAGCTACCCGACGAATGACAAACATGTACCCGACGGATGATCAATTCAAATATCTGTTGACAGTGATAACACAGTCACATGCATTGGCTGTTTGTAAAAGGAATGTGGGAGCCTATTTAACAGGGAATGAAGAAAAAAGAAGCATTACCATTTTCATGCAAGTTAAGAAGAATTTCAAAGATGCTGGAATATAGTGAAGCAGCATAGAGTTTGACTTGATAGTTTTGTTTTATTATCCTGTCTTATTACCATGTAAACTTGGTGATATATAAACCAAGTGTAGCTAGTGAAACAAATAACTAAGCAAACACTTTTAGAAGTGAAATAGAAAAAGTTGTAACTGTTAAGAATTTCTCTATAGTTTGTTTGTTCACTTGGAAAGCAGCTTTGAGACAATTTGTTCTTCACAGAGTTCTTAAATCGATATATATATATATATATATATATATATATATATATATATAATATAGAGGAAAGTTCTATGGAGACCACGTTTTCATCGGAGACCTTGGAGACCACATATGTTCTGCAATCAAAACACTATAAAATATATTATTTTGTGAAGTATGTTTTACGAGTATCACTAATTTATTAAAATTATTGAAGATCATTTAAGTTTAATAAGTAGAATGTGTATGTTCCGTAAGCTGAACAAATGTTCTGCAAACTTAACATGTTTTGCAGAATAAAATATTTTTGTAATGTTTTACATGCAGTACATATATGATATTCAAGATTTTGAATAAAAAAGGATCTTTGTAGAGCATGATTCGCAAAATAATATATTTTGCAATGTTTTTATTCAATATTTAACTTGCAGAACATAAATGGTCTCCAAGGTCTCCAAAAAAAAGTGGTCTCCATAGAACCTAACCCACATATATATATATATCTGGTGGATACCTTCAAATCCACCAGAAAGTTTTAAAAACTTGTGTTTTTATTACTTTGTGTTTTTGATTTATTTAACTTGTGATTCCGCACCTTGCAAATCAAAACACTTATATATATAGTTTGAGTTAGAACATTTTGTAATTCAGAAAATGTTTACTATAATTACATTCAACCCCCCTTCTGTAATTCTTATTGCATTGTTAGGGACTAACAATTGGTATCAGAGCAAGCTCTTGAAGCACAAAGAGTTTAAAGATCACAACAAACAGCAAGATGAACAAGAAGGATGTTGGAGTTAAGATTCCTTTTCTGGACAAAGATAATTACCACTATTGGAAGGTAAAGATGCATCTTCATTTAATTTCTCAAGACGAGGCCTATGTGGATTGCATAGAGAGTGGTCCTCATGTACCAATGAGAGCTGCAACTGGAAATGAGCCATCAGTTCCCAAACCAAGGCATGAATGGTCAGATCCCAATATTGAACAAGTCAGGAAAGACAAGAAGACCATAAATATTCTGTTCAATGGAGTTGATGGTGACATGTTTGACAACATCATTAACTGCAAGACAGCCAAGGAAGTTTGGGACACCATTCAAATAATCTGTGATGGCACTGAACAAGTTAGAGAAAATAAGATGTAGTTACAATTCAACAATATGAGCATTTCCACTGTGAAGAAGGTGAAACTCTCACTGATATCTTTAGTAAATTTCAAAAGCTACTAAGTGCTCTGAAGCTGTATGGAAGAGTCTACCAAACCAAAGACTCTAACCTCAAATTCCTAAGATCCCTTCCAAAAGAATGGAAACCAATGACAGTCTCCTTGAGAAATTCACAAGAATACAAGGAGTTTACACTAGAGAGACTGTATGGCATTCTAAAGACTTATGAGCTTGAAATAGAGCAAGATGAAAGAATGGAGAAAGGGAGGAAGAAAGGAGGGTCCATTGCACTGGTGGCTGAGTTAGAGAAAGAGAAGGAGATGAATATGGAAGCTGTTGAATCTACATCAAAGGCCTCTGAAAGCTAGGGAAAAGGGTTGGTAGCTGATAATGAAGATCCATTGAGTCCAGATGACATGGATGATATTGATGAACACTTAGCATTCTTATCCAGGAGGTTTTCCAAGCTTAAGTTTAAAAAGAACATTGGAGCTGCTAAGCCAAATAGAAATATGGTGGATAAATCAAAATTCAAATATTTCAAATATGGCTTAACTGGTCATTTTGCAAATAAATGCAGAAAGTCAGATTCCAAGAAAAAGTTTGAGCCTGTTGATTATAAATAGAAGTATTTTGAGTTGCTCAAGCAAAAGGAAAGGGATTTCATAACACAAGAAAATGACTGGGCAGCTACTGGACTAGATGAAGATGAAGATACAAGCTATGTCAACCTAGCCCTGATGGCCAAGTCTGATGAGACAGAAACAAGTTCTTCAAGTAATCGGGTAATCACCACAAATCTAGCACATTTAACTAAAGATGAGTGTAATGATGCAATTAATGATATATCCACAGAATTATATCACTTACGTGTTACTCTTAAGTCTCTCACCAAAGAAAATGCTAAAATTAAAGAAAATAATTTGTTTTTAAGTGAGAGGAACAATGTGCTAGAGTCTCAGTTCATTGAATTTGAGAAATTAATAATTGAGTGTAAGATTGCTAAGGAGGAATTAACTGAGTCCTTGAAGAAAGAAGAAATTTTGAAGAAGCAACTTGATCGTGAACAAGAAGTGATCAAGGCATGGAAATCATCAGGAGATGTCCATGCTCAAATCACTAAAGTTCAAGGAATTGAGTCCTTTTGTGATGAAGCCTGGAAGAAAAGCAAAGAGAAGATGAAATCCAATTTGGTTGAAGGACAGTCTACAGATGTGGACTTGACAGATGATAAAGATCATCCGTTGGATAATCAAAATGATTATCCAACGAGTGGAAGAGAGCCACATCCGTCGGCTGTGAGTAAACCAGTGAGCAAAGCCAAGCTAGCCAAGTTGAATGAGAAATATGGATCTGTCACCAAGAATTTTGTTCCAGGAGAATCAAGTCAAGTCAAGGAGGAAAAGAAGGTCAATGTTGGTCATCTGTCCATCAAGAAACTGAATGACAGATTGGAAAATATTGAGGTTAAAACAGATGTTAAAAAGAAAAATAATATAAATGGGAAAGTAGGAATTAACAAGCATAACAACTACACACCTGATAAGTATGCACCTAGAACAATATGTGTTAAGTGTGGTAGTGTTAAGCATCTGTCTGTTAATTGCAAAATTGCCATGCTTACTTCCATGACTGTTCCTCCCTCTTTTCCCAACATGAATGCCATGCCTATCATGCCTATGAATGCTATGTATGCTCAGAATATGAATGCACAATTTGCTACTATGCCATTTGCACCTAATCCTTATTATACTGCATTTAGTATGCCTCAAATGCCATTTTGCATGTCTTACTGGAATAACATGTTTGCAAATAGAATGCTTTTTCCTGTTAAAAAAAATATGCATGATAATTCTGTTCAAATGACCGGTTTCAAAGGTCCATCTCATATGACTAAGGATGAATCTAAAATTCTCAAGTCTAATGAGAGTAAACCTGAGAAACCAAAGAAGAAAGCTAACAAGGCAGGACCCAAGGAAACTTGGGTACCAAAATCAACTTGATTTGATTTTTGTGTGTGCAGGGAAACAGAAAGAACCTGTGGTATCTGGACAGTGGGTGCTCAAGGCACATGACTGGAGATTCTACCCTGCTCACTGGATTCAAGGAAAGAGCTGGCCCAAGTATTATTTTTGGAGATGACAGCAAATTTTTTACTGTGGGATATGGCTTGATTTATAAAGACAATGTCATCATTGAAGAGGTTGCCCTAGTGGATGGTCTCAAGCATAATCTATTGAGTATCAGCCAACTTTGTGATAAGGGCAACACAATAACATTCAATTCAGTAGCCTGTGTTGTGACAAACAAAAGAAGCAACAATGTGGTTCTCATTGGAGTGAGAAAAGGGAATGTGTATCTAGCTGACTTCAACTCATCAAATGCAGAATTTATCAATTTTCTTCTCAGTAAAGCAAGTTAAGATGAAAGTTGGCTATGGCACAAGAAGCTTTCCCATTTAAACTTCAAGGCCATGAATGTGCTTGTCAAGACAGAACTGGTTAGAGGTATTCCTCAAGTGGAGTTTACAAAAGATGAACTGTGTGATGCTTGCCAAAAAGGAAAGCAAATCAAAGAATTATTCAGAAAGAAGCTTGATTTAACAATTAAAGAACCTTTGCAATTGCTACACATGTATTTGTTTGGACCAGTCAATGTGTTGTCCATCTCAAGGAAAAGATTTTGCCTAGTAATTGTGGATGATTTCTCAAAGTTCTCTTGGACATATTTCCTAAAGTCTAAAGATGAAGCTAGTGAAATCATCATCAATCCCATAAGGCAAGGCAACAATCATCCTGATTTTAAAGTAAGAAGAATCAGGAGTGACAATGGAACTGAGTTCAAGAATTCTGTGATGAGATCATTTTGTGAAAAAACTGGGATAATGCATGAATTTTCTGCAGCAAGAACTCCACAACAAAATGGAGTAGTAGAAAGAAAGAATAGATCCCTTATTGAAGCTGCAAGGACAATGCTTGAAGAATCAAAGTTACCAACATATTTTTGGGCTGAAGCTGTGAACACTGCCTGCTACACTCAAAATATCTCTTTGGTGAATCAAGAAAAGTGCATGACTCCCTACCAATTATTCAAGAACAGGAAACCAACTCTAAACTTTCTTCATGTCTTGGGCTGTAAATGTTACATCTTGAAGAATTAAACTGATCAACATGGGAAGTTTGATGTTAAAGCAGATGACGGAATTTTTGTTGGATATGTTGTGGGAAAAGCATATAAAGTCTACAATCTAAGAACCAACATTGTTGTGGAATCAATACATGTTGTGTTTGATGACAAAAAGATTGAAGGACTGCAAGATGGAGATTTCCATGAGAGCCTCAAATTTGATAATGTGGAGATGGTTAGTGATGACAGTGATGATGAAAGTGATCAAGAAACTAAAACTAAGGATAATGCAGAAAAATCTACTTATGACGAAGCTCATAATTCAACATCTGTCGAGTTACAAAATGCTTCATCCGTTGGGAGACAATTTTTATCATCCATCGGGAGACAATCAGCCTCATCCGTCGGAACTCAAAGTACATCATTCGTAGGGGTCATTGAGAGAAGCTGAAATTCAATATAGATCACTCACAAAAAGTTCCCCTTTCTCAAATCAAAGATTCAAAAATTCAGGGGGAGTTTCTAATAATCAAAAATCAGTCACACATCAAGACAATAATGAGGCCTCTTCATCTAGAGAAAATCTACCTCAATAGATGAAATGGACAAGAGATCACCCCTATGAGCTAATTATTGGTGATGCATCTTCTAGAGTTTAGACAAGGAAATCAACTCAAGATGAATGTCTGTACAGTAGCTTCCTTTTTAAGGAAGAACCAAAGAAGGTAGAAGAAACTCTGTTGGATCCTGATTGGATTTTAGCTATGCAAGAAGAGCTAAACCAATTTAAAAGGAACAATGTTTGAAAGCTGGTACCCAAGCCTAAAGGAAAGAATTCAATTGACACCAAGTGGGTATTCAGAAATAAGATGGATGAAAATGGCATAGTTATAAGGAACAAAGCTAGATTGGTTGCCAAGGGCTATTGTCAACAAAAAGGAATTGATTTTGATGAGACCTTTGCTCCTGTTGCAAGACTAGAAGCCATCAGAATTTTCCTAGCATATGCAGCTCATGCCAATTTCAAAGTCTATCAAATAGATGTCAAAAGTGCCTTTCTAAATGGAGATTTGTTGGAGGAAGTCTATATAAGTCAGCCTCCTGGTTTCGAAGATCCAAATCTACCTGATCATGTATACTATCTTTTGAAAGCACTCTATGGATTGAAGCAAGCACCTAGAGCCTGGTATGACACTTTGTCAAAGTTTCTTTTAGAGAATCACTTCACTAGAGGTACTGTAGACAAAACTTTATTCTTTAGAAATGTTAATGGCTCTAGCATACTTGTTCAAATCTATGTAGATGATATTATATTTGGTTCTACAGATGAAAAAGTTTGCAAAAAGTTTGCCAAATTGATGCAAAGTAAGTATGAAATGAGCATGATGGGAGAACTAACTTACTTTCTTGGTTTACAAGTTAAGCAATTTAGTGATGGAATATTCATTAGTCAAACTAAATACATTCATGATCTTTTAAAGAAGTTTGAACCAATGGATTGCACATCTGTAAAAACTCCCATGACCACTGCAACTAAACTTGAATTAAACACTACTGAAAAGTCTGTGGATATTTCAAGTTATAGAGGCATGGTTGGCTCACTTCTATACTTAACAGCTAGTAGGCCAGATATAATGTTTGCTACATGTCTTTGTGCTAGATTTCAATCTGATCCTAGAGAATCTCACTTAATTGCTATTAAGAGAATTTTCAGATATCTCAAAGGTACACCAAAATTTGGCATTTGGTACCATAGAGATTCTGGTTTTGATCTAACTGGTTATTCAGATGCAGATTATGCAGGTTGTAGAATTGATAGAAAGAGTACAACAGGAACCTGTCAATTTCTAGGAAACAAGCTAGTATCCTGGTTCAGTAAAAAGCAAAATTCAGTTTCTACTTCTACAGAAGAAGCTGAATATATTGCTGCTGGCAGTTGCTATGCACAGATTTTGTGGATGAAAAACCAACTACTAGACTATAGTCTGCATGTGGAAAGAATTCCTATTTTCTGTGATAACACAAGTGTAATTTCCATTACTGAGAATCCAGTAAGCATTCAAGAACAAAGCACATAGACATCAAGTACCATTTCATTAGGGAACATGTAATGAATGGTATTGTGGAACTAAATTTTGTTCCAAGTGAAAAATAGCTTGTAGATATATTTACCAAGCCACTGGATGAATCCACCTTTTCAAGGTTGGTAAGTGAGTTAGGTATGCTTAATTATTCTTGAATCATTTCAGATATTTTTGCAAGTTGTGATGCAGCCAGAAATTTAATTGAGTTTTCTGCTTTGGATGAAATTTTGGCTAAGTCAAAATTTACATCCCGACGGATGATCATTATTCATCAAGTTTGATCATCCGTCGGAATAGAATATCTAAAATTCAATTATTTTTCTGGATTATTTTAATAACCCGACGGATCAAATGTTTTATCCCCATCCGTTGAGTTGTTCAAATCTTAGCCGTTAATTCTCTAAACATCATCCATCGAGTTTACTTACAGTCTTCAAGTATATTTTGACGGATGGTTGATAGAATTTTGACAGTTTATTTTAATTTAAACGGCTATTTTGGGCAAATTTGATTGGTTCTTTATTACTTTTGTCAGTTTATTTTTGAGAAAGTAATAAAGCAAAATTCATTTTCACTACTATTCTTTTATCATTCTCAATTCATCTGCTCTAACTTCTTTCTCTCTCAAAAGCAATTACCCTCTCTCTCTGCAATTTTTACTCTCTAAAAATGGCACCAGTCATCAAAATCATGTCTCAAACTGGCTTTATCTATGAGAAGAACAATTTTACAGTTCTAGTGAACAAGGGGATTCAACAGTCTAGCGACTACCACAAAATGATGGATTTTGTGCAAGGCTATAAGCTCAACTATGCTATGCTAAAGTCTCCCACTATCTACTGTGAGGTTGTAGAGGAGATATGGACAACTGCAGTGTAGAACTCAACTGATAAGACCATCACTTTCACTATTAAAGGTAAGGAATTATGTGTTAATAGTGACATTGTTAAAGCATGCTTTAGGATTCCTGATAATACTGTTACTTCTCCACACACAGACACTGATATTGTCAACATGTTAAACTCCATGGGCTATGCACTCACCATCTCTAAATTAAGTGAAATTAGGAGGTTGGGTCTTAGGAAAGAATGGAGTTACCTGTGTGATGAGTTACTAAAGTATTTTCCGGTAAGATTAGCAACTTTGATTCTGTTAATATCTCCATGCTCAACATGCTATACATGCTAGTAACTGATAAGTACTTCAACTTTAGCGATCTAGACTTGTTTGAATTAGGGTTTAAGTTAGGGGAGCTTAATAAGAGGGGTAAGAGTGTGTATTATGCTAGATTTTTCATTATGCTTGCTAACCACCTCTCTGAGGATATTGTAATTGAGAACCCAACAAACAAGCTAATTTCTATTGTCTCTACTCTTCCAACCTCAAACATTTCTTTACCTTCTAGTGTAGTAATGGCATCTATGTCAATGACCAGACAGATGCCTACCCAAGTTACCAAAACCAAAGTTTCAAAAATAAAGACAAAGAAAGCCCCCTCTGGTGTCTCTCAAAAAATGTCAGTTGTAAAATCCACTAAACAAAAAGAGGGGAGTGTGAAGGTGGGAAAGACATGTGAGGGACAGGGTGAAAATCAAAGAAGCCCTAAGATTAAGGATGGTGAGCAGAGTGTACCCAAACCAAGCCACACCATAGTTTCCCAACAAACTGTGGTTGTCAATAAGGACAAAAACTCAATTCTAGTTTCATCCTCCCAAAGGATGTAACTATTGAAACAAGCTCTCAACCAGGAGCACTGAACAAAAGGGGTAGGGACACAAGTCCACCACAAACTTATACAAGAAAGAAGAAAACTAAAACCCTTAGGGATGCACAGGGTACACACACAGTGCAAACTGGAGCTAAAGACCCAGTCACTGCACCATCTCAAAGTCAAATTGATGTGGCTCCAACAAATGTGGAGTCACAGCCAAAATATGTACAAATTAACACACCTCAAACACTAAACTCTCCCACACACTCTTTGGATGTTGATATGATTCATACATCCTAACTAAATTCTCTATCTTTAACTCTTTTGGAGAAGCCAAAAATCCATGCAAGTGAGCATCATCTTCTAGATGATTTGTTGGCTCACTTGCCATTTCTTTCTGAGACTGTTGAAACTTTTGTGCCAAAATTTTCATCAATCTCCACAGAGTCTACAATAGTCTCCACTCCACACTCATTCATTTCTACTCACTCGATGGATATTGTTCATCCGTCGAGTAGTGATTGTATCCGACGGATGTGCCTAACAGCAGTCATCCATCGGATAGTAAAATTACTAACCCGATGGATATTACTCATCCGTCGGGAGTCTCTGCACAAATTCAAAGTTCAACTATAGTTACAAGTGCAGATGACTTAGTAATTATACAATCACTTTTAGAATTAAGGGAAGGTAGTGATTTGAGTGAGAGTCTGGGTTGCTCCCAGGAAAAAGGAGAGGAAAAGAGTGATCCAATGCAGTCCATTTCTTCAGGAGTGGCAAAAGTGAGTGTGAGGAGTCCCACCTTAGATGGTGAAGGTAAGGGTGTGAGGGTGGGGAGCCAAGGTGAGACCTTGATGCAAGAAAAGAGAGATAACGAGAGAAATGCAGGTACTGGAGACATAATGATGGATGTTATTGAAAGTGAGTTAATGAATGTCCAGGATGCAGACAGGGAGGGACTATCTCAGCAAAATCAAGTTGTTAAAGATTCTACCTCCCTTGATGCTGAGACATTTACTCACCCTGTTCCAGTATATCAACTTCTAGCTGGACAGGGCAATGACAATGCAGAAAGAATGCTCAATTTGGTGCACACCACATAGTCCATGCAAAGAGCTAAGGATGCCATCACAGCTTTGCCCTCTACAGCTGGTGATGTTGATTATGAGATTGGTGGTTCAGAAGATTTCTTTGGAGGTGAGGATGAAGGAAGTGAAGAAGAGCTATTAGACTTAGGGGGAGAAGTAGGCCCTAGTTCAAGGTCAGGTATGCCATCATGGGCCTTCTCCAAGAAATGTGATGATCACCATTTCAAGACCACACTCATCCAACTTATCATCTAAACACAGTCTACACTTCAATCAACCACAAATGCTAGCACCAAGAAGCTTCTGCAAGCACATCTTGCTTCTCTCCAACTCCAGAAAATTTCAGGCTACCAGCAAAGTCAAAATGTCTTCCTCATCAAAAATAAAGTTGATCAATTTAAGAAAGATATTCGGACAAGTTGGAAGCTAGACTTCTAGAGACAACAATGACAGACATCAAAAGACAGCCCAGGAAAAACTCTGATCTTGCAACCAAGGTGGATTCTTTGGACAAAAGAATGATTTCTATGGAAGCTTCTCTTACAGCAATTCATCTACACCAAGCTCAACAAACAGACTTGCTTCAGAAACTGGTGGCTGCACAGACCTCCTCTACTTAACTTGCTGATAACAAAAAGGGGGAGAAAGAGAGTTCTAGGAGTGAGGGGGAGAAGAAGCTGTTAGCCAGGTCTATAGCATTCTACAAAGATCCTGCAGATTCAGTTCTAAAAAGGAGAATTGCCAAGGTTTTCAGAAATGGTAAGGAAATTTGTGTGGTGGCTGGACACCCTCAATTTTTTGAAACAAAAGGGAAGAAAAAGCAAGATTGAAGCAAGAAAAGAAGCAAGCTACTCTAGATGTTTAAAAGCTCAAATAAAAGAAGGAGCAGGCTGCTATCTTGGCCAAGCTGCAAGCTGTGAAGCCCACACAAGAAATTCCTGAGCAACCATCTAAAACCACTGAATCTAAAGATCAGAAAATGCAAGAAGCACCTCAAAAGAAAAGAAAATTCAGATACAAGCTTCATTCTAAGAGAAAATTGGATTTCAGTGATGAGGAGATGGAAGACTATTTTTCCAAAGAGTCTACTTCTACAACAGCTCAAACATCCATGCCCTCTGTGACACATGAAGAATTCAAGATAAATCCATCCAAGAATTTCCACGGTGAACCTATCATTCCAAAGGATGAGCCAATAGACTGGGATAGTCTACCAAATCCTGAACTCAATCTACCTCATTTCATGAAGCCAAAGAAAACAAAGTTCAGAGCAGTCAAGAAAGTGAAGCCCTCAACTCTCAGATCCAAGTCCCTAACCAAAGCTCAAACCAAGGTCAATAAGGGAGATATCATGTACATCTGTGGCATCAAGGAATTCTCTGATCTAAACCTCTATCTAGATGAACTGGAAGAGATTAGAGGGATTGATGCTTACAGGAATCTACCTGAAAGGCTAGTATTCAAGTACAAGGGAGGAAAAGAGATAACATGGCCACTTCACAGGATTCTTCAAGAGAGCCAATCTATACTGATAAAAGTTTATTCATCCTTCAAGAAGAACTTTGGATTCAATGTGACAACTAGAAGACTAGTTCTAAAGAAGATTGAAGAATTGAGGAGTATTAGAGCCAAAGATGCATTCCCAAAGACTTTAACTATTCCTTACACAGGGATTAGAGTGCATCTAAGGCCCTACTGGCTCATGGAATTCATGGATGATAAGGGAGTTAGAAGATTCTTCAGATTAGAGGACAGTTGAGCATCTCTAGCAATGAGACTCTTCTGGAAATGCAAGGAATGCTAGATCTCTCAGAATCTGATGAACTTGAATTCCACAGACAGCTCCAAAATCAAATAGAAGAAAACAACAGGAGGCTTGGGAAGAAATCCAGATAATCAAGAAAATAGATCAATCTGCTCAGACTAGAGGAGCACCTTGAAAATGATTGTGAACAAATCTTTGTACACTTTATCTTGTCAATTTTTTCAGTAACTAATGCCACACTTTTTAGTTTTATCTACAACCTTTTAAATCTGTATTTTTAAGGTTGTTTTGTTATCATCAAGTTTCTCTTAATTTATGGCTACAATTATAGTAGGCATAAATTGGGGGAGATTGTTGGGAATATGTTGTGAACTTGATGATTACATTAACAAAACACCTTAGTAGATTTAACTTGGTGAAAAATGTAGCACTCGGCGGATGATCAAATATAGTCCCGACGGATGACTCAATATAATCCCAACGGATGATGATTTTACATCCATCGAGTGAGTAGCTTATGTAACAATAAGTATTGTAACACATTTTTGTGAACAACTTTGTATAGATCCTGTAGTAGCATATGAGTCATGTTGACTATTATTAGATATGCAGAATAGGCTGATTAATTGTAAATATGAGATGTCTTGTAATTTTGCATAAGGGAAACGAAGTCAAGTGTCAAATAGCTACACGACGGATGATCAACAAAGCAACTCGACGGATGATCAACGAAGTTACCCGACGGATGATCAACAAAGCTACCCGACGGATGATCAACAAAGCTACCCAATGGATGACAAGTATGTACCCGACGGATGATCAATTCAAATATCTGTTGACAGTGACAAGACAGTTACATATGTTGGGTGTTTGCAAAAGGAATGTGGGAGCCTGTTTAACAGGAAATGAAGAACAAAGAAGCATTACCATTTCCATGCAAGTTAAGAAGATTTTCAAGTATGCTGGAATAGAGTAGTGAAGCAGCATGGAGTTTGACTTGATAGTTTTGTTTTATTATCTTGTCTTATTACCATGTAAACTTGGTGATATATAAACCAAGTGTAGCTAGTGAAACAAATAACTAAGCAAACATTTTTAGAAGAGAAATAGAAAAAGCTGTAACTGTTAAGAATTTCTCTGTAGTTTGTTTGTTCACTTGTAAAGCAGTTGTGAGACAATTTGTCTTCACAGAGTTCTTAAATCGATATATATATATTCGGTGGATACCTTCAAATCCACCAGAAAGTTTTAAAGACTTGTGTTTTTATTACTTTGTGTTTTTTATTTATATAACTTGTGATTCTGCACCTTGCAAATCAAAACACTTATATATATAGTTTGAGTTACAAATTTTGTAATTCAGAAAAAGTTTACTTGAATTACATTTAACCCCCCTTCTGTAATTCTTGTTGCATTGTTAGGGACTAACAAATATAATCCCTTTAACCAAATATTATAGATTAAACTAGAGGCATATAATGTTTCATCCTCATCATAGTTTAATCCAAGTTTCCTTAATCAATGAGTAGACTATCATATCAAATTAACATTTGAGTGTGGCCATGCATTTCATAGTCTAGCTCACACAAGAGGCCAATAATATCACTCCTAAAATAGGAAGGTTAAATCCCATCTAGATCATTCATATTTCTCATACGATTTATAATATACCCAATGTCCACTTTTACCATTATCCGGTCAAGGATAACTTTTAATGGAATCAATGTATATTAATTCTCGTATAGAAATATAATGACTTCAGGTCTAAGGACCATTACATCATTATCACTGTGAGAATTACTTATGACACAACAGACATGTAGAATCTCACATTGGGTCTGTCTAGCACCATGTATATATACATATGCCTGTGTTTTTGACTTTAGTATCATTATAGCTATGATCAATGAGATGTGATCATCAGTCAACAAACACACCAGTCTTAATGCATTATTATTGTCCCTTAATAATAATCTCATTTCTAAGTCACGTACTTAGAGATATAAAATTGCATATCATATTCCAAGGACATTTATTAATCTAACATTTATATCACAGTAAATTAAGAATTAATAAATTATAAAGAGAATAATCGATAGAACATAAACATTAATAATCCTAATGTCTTAAACTAAAATATCATAGTGTTGCCTCTAGGGCACAAACACTAACACAAGTAGCATAGAAGACCAGTTTCTAGTGACATTGTTCTGAACTCTAAGAAGATAGGGAATATATTTCAATTCTGTCATAATCTTCATTAGGAGTTGCTGCAATGTAAAGCTCTTTACTTTACCATCCCTCAAGAAGTACAGAATCTCTTCTCTGGCATCATTATCATTTATCTTTCTATAAATAATCTTCACAGCTTCAACTTTCTCAAGATGTGAAGGAGAAACTCTTTCACCAATATTTTTAGTCAGAGTATTTGTATCCAGCATATCAGGTCTTAGAGTCTCCATTTCAGAATGACCAATGCCTCCTTTGGTTCTAGATTTGACAAGTTTCATTTTTTCATTGTATTCCACCCAAGAAGGTTTCTTGATGGACTTATCAAAATCTTCCTGTTCTGAAATAGAATCCCTTAACCCTGCTGACATAAATTTAACATGCTTGAACCCTTTAGGATAATCAAATGTATAAATGTATTTCCATCTTTTATCCTTCTAGCTGAGAGGAGCATAACTTGTGGACAAATAATGAATCTTTCCTTTTGCTTTATGCCATAGCTCTCTTTTTGATTTGAAAAATCTCTACACATAATCTTTGCATGCTTGATCAGCTTTCCTTCTGTCAACTCTTTCTTTTTCATCAACCTCTGAAATATGAGGAGTGACTATAGTAGCAAGAGCTGACTCATTTAATGCTTCGATCACTTTTTCATCAGAGTCAAAATCAGTTATCAGGTTCACAGCATCAGGACCTGCTTTTACCTCAGGATTTGTGTCTGCTTCAAGAGTTACATTCTGACTTGTTGTATCAGCTTGATCAATGTCAGTGGCTGATCTTTTCTTCCTTTGAACAATCAATTCTTCCGGCTTCTGAACTTCTTCAGTTCCTTCATGTCCTTGTACAGGAACATAACCTTCTCTGGATAGAACATTCAGAAATGAAGAATTAAATATAGTCACTTGACTTGGTTTAAAAGTCCTTCCTCTTCCTCCTCTTCCTCTAGCTCTTGTAGATCTTCCACCTCTTTTTCCTCTTCCTTTAGAAGTGTTAGCTTCGGCTTCAATTTGAGCCATTAACTCTTTTTGCTGCATAACTGCTTCTTCAGCTGTTAGATCAGGAAATTCTTCAGTTATAGACCCAAGAGCACTCCTAGCATTCTTTTGCTCAAACCTCTTGTCTTTGTAGTACAAGATAATCTCTTCACCCGTTTCCTTATGTATGTAAGGAAAGAACAAACCTTTAGCATCTGCTAAATTAGAGATTGTAACCTTATCATCCTCGGGAGTATCAGTAGTAGTCTTATGCTTAGCTTTATGAACACCAGTAGACTTCCCTTGTCTTGAAGAACCAGTATTCTTGGAATGTTGAGGTTGTTGAGTAGTAGAAGCAATATGAACATTTGTAACTGGATTCTTATCACCATCATCATCAATATCTTTATCCTTTTTTTGAATAGAATCTGGTGTACATTTTGTAGCAACTGCCTTCTCCCCCTTTTTGGCATCAGTATTTGAAAGAAGAGAAAACAGAGCATCCAGTTTGTCAGCTATAGAAGAGACCTTATCTTCCAAGGAGGAAAGTCTAGAATCCATGTTGTGTTGAGATTGAACAACACCTTTAATAGTCGTTTTCACACTCATAATTTTAGCTGAGGTTGGTGTGTGGAGCATAAATCCATCAATTTTTTCTTTGACAGCAACATGGGACCTCTTCATATCGTCAAAGGCAGAGTGAATTCCTCTAACAGAAATAGTAGAGGCCTTAAGATGCAACTTCAGATCAGGAGCTTGAATTTCATCATAGGCGCGATGAATATGTTACAGGATAACAGTAGATGAGATAGAAGTATATGCAAGTTTCCATTTATAATCCCATTATATCTGTCAAAAATGCTCAGCATCAGCATTGTAATAAGAAGGATTTTCATTAAAGTGTGAAGAAGAACCAACGTTGGACTTCTTAGATGCATCAATTGCAGTCTTCAGCTGAGTTGTGTTAGAATCATCCTTATCACTGTCATCATCAGAATCAGACAGACCCTCAGAAGAATTTGCAGAATGAGGCAGAATTATCTTGCCTTTACAGAAATCATTAGAACTAGGTGTCGGTGGCTGATGAGATCCTGAAACAGAAACATGGTAACACCTATATCTCTCTTTTCTTTTCAAGTGATCTCATCACTTCTCACACAATATATTACTTTCAAGAGTAATATTGTTCTCATAGAAGAAACTTGATAAGTAAAAAAACTTATAAGATTCTTGTCTCAAAGCTACCTCTCCTTTTGCCTGTACAGGAGACTGCCACTCAAGAAAAAAAAATTAATTTCCGCACATGATATTTTCACATAGTCTCACAGAAAGCTCAACCGCGCATTTAGCAAAGAAATAAGAGATGGCTGAGAAGAGTAGTATGCTTGTTATATAAATAGAGTTAACCTAAAAGAAGAGACTATTTATAATCATACAAACATGAGAACATATGAGAAAGTTAGCAACACCTGAAGGTGAGTCCTCAAGAGGAAGTGATGATAGTGGAGGAACAAACAACACATCAGGATGCTTTTGCAAACTAGCAATCAGTAGAGGATCATCAATAGTAGCTAGCTCAGTTGAAAGATGAAACCCAGTAGGAGCTTATGTAACATCAGGAATTGACTTGTCAACAGTAGGTGGGAGACCAGCATCAGTACTTTGAACTGATGGTTCTTGTGGAGTCGGAGAAATGTGAGCTGCTTTAGCAAAGCTTGGTGAAGGTTCTTGTGTGCTCTTCTCAAAAATAGGATCATTAATGATTTCATCCACTTTTGAAAGTACCTCCTGATGAGCTTTCTTTTCCTGTAGTAGTTGAGCAGAGTCAGCAAGAAGATCACTCTGAGAAATATCAACAATGATTTGTGCAGCCGCTTTGTCTGCATCTTCCCTTTGAAAAGATGGTTCTTTTGTGACTGAATGTATTGCAGTTGCTAAATCCCTTTAAGATTTAGGTTCTTGTGTACTGACATCCTTGGCAGAAGACTGAGTCTTTTCTTCTTTCTGATATAACCAATTACTTTTTCACTTTTTCTTTTCAACTTGCTCTCTTCAGTTGGCTTGAGCACAACAGGTGTTGTGATCACTGGAAGCTTATCGAGCAGAGCACTAGCATCAGTAGTTGGCTCCTTCATTCTAGTAGTATCAACAGAGTCATTGGGATGTGTGACATTGGATTTCTTGGTTTTCGACAACGACCTTATTGGCATCTGATCATCGGAGTCAGAATCATATTGCATGATCAGTCTTCTTTTCCTGACTGGAAAGCATTCTTCTTTCTTCCCACTCTCACTCAGTGAGGCTTGTTTAGCTTTTTGTCCAGAAGTGATAGATTTCTTAACTAGCCTTTTCTTTGGTACAACTGATGTCTTTTGAGAGACAGCAGAGGAGGCGAATTTAGAGGCCGGGTGTGTTTGCTATTTGGAAGAAAAAAATGCTTGGGTTAGAAAGAAGATGGGTAGTTTCTTGATTCTCAGTATCAGGAACTGTGACAGAGGTGCTAACATCAGGATTTGCAGGCACTAGTGTAGGAGTAGGTCTATTTCTTAACAGAAATTGCCTAACCTTTCTAGGCAGAAAGGGAGGTCCTAAAAATTTATTCTTTTCCTCCCTTTTAATGTGATCAGTGATTGCTTTTTCAGAAATTTGAAATACAGGAAGTAATTCATCATCATCAAAAATAGCATTAGGGCATAGAAAATTGAAAATTAGTTGTAGAAATCTAGTATACCCTATAACTCCTAATGCATCAACTCTCCTAGAAATTATGAATTGTAGTATTGTATTACCATAATCAAAATTACCAAAGTAAAGAAGAAAGTACCTAATTTTCAGAGAAGTAGATGGAAGTGCATCAAAATTTGTTGTTTTGTTCAAGAAACACCTACTGATGTAATCAAAGAAAAAGTTCCATTCTCTTTTCAGTTTCGTCCTTGCCAGTTTTCCAATGGTTGTGATTTCTCCTTTATAGCCTAAGGGATTCTATCCCCAGAATCTAAGAGAACAGATGAGGATACCGGAAACGCATATCAGACTCTAACTCTCAAGTCGATTCTTCGACCTTAGGGTTCCTCCAAAGTACTTTTACTAACTTTACTAACTTGTTTCTAAGACTCTTCTCTTGCCAGTCGAGTATTTTGACAAGTTGCTCCACAAATGACAGGTCTGCCTGAATTTCTATAGGTTCATATTCTATCACATGGCTAGCGTCAGGATTGTACTTCTTAAGCAACGACACATGGAACACATTATGCACATGCTGATACTGAGGTGGTAAGGCTAACTCGTAGGCTACCTTCCCCACTTGACTCAAAATTTTAAAAGGACCTATATATCTAGGTGCTAACTTCCCTTTCTTGCCAAATCTAGACAACCCTTTTCTAGGAGACACCTTCAGCAAAACAGCTTCGCCAACTTGGAATCAAACATCCTTACGCACTGGATCCGCATACTTCCTTTATCTATCTTAAGCAGCAAGTAGCCTTTTCTGAATTAACTTGACTGTGTCATGCAACTGTTGCACCAATTCCGAGCCGAAAATCCTTCATTCTCCTACTTCATCCCAACTTATCAGTGATCTACATTTTCGCCCGTACAAAGCTTCGTATGGTGGCATGCCAATACTGGAATGATAGCTATTGTTGTAAGAGAATTCAATCAATGGCAAGTGGTCGTCCCAACTTCCTGCAAAATCGATTGCACAACTACGCAACATGTCTTCGATTGTTTGAATTGTCCTTTCGCTCTGACCATCAGTCTGCGGGTGGTACGCCGTGCTCATATTTAACTTCGTGCTAAGACTTTCTTGAAATTACTTCCAGAATCTCGAGTCAAATCGGGGATCTCTGTCTGAAACTATCGATACGGGTACTCCATGTCTTAGTACGATTTCACGCACGTACAGATGAACCAATTTGTCCAATGACGACTTCTCATTAATTGGAAGGAAATGCGCTGACTTCGTAAGACAATCAACTATAACCCATATAGCGTCATGTCCGGATTTCGTTCGCGGTAGTCCCACTATAAAGTCCATAGCAATATTTTCCCATTTCCATTCTGGAATCTTTAGGGGTTGAATTAATCCGCTTGGTCGTTGATGTTCTGCCTTCACTTTCTGACAAGTATAACACTTCACAACCCATTCCGCCACGTCTCGCTTCATATTTGGCCACCAAAAATTCTGCTTTAAGTCCCGATACATCTTAGTGCTTCCCGGGTGGATTGAAAATTTCGAATTGTGGGCTTCTTGTAGGATCACATTCTTTAATTCAGGTACACGAGGAATCCAAATTCTAGAGGAAAACCATAGTATCCCTTGCTCATCCTTTTGAGTATTAATCTCCTCTCCAGTTAGCTGATTCCTCTCTTTCTCCATTACTTCTTCTTGACATTTCTTTATCCTTTCCACTAGTGTTGGCTGAAAAGTCATTACGCGACAAACTTCTTCAACTTTTCCACAATCACAAAGTTCCAGTTCAAATCTCTTGATCTCTTCAGACAATTCCTTTGGTGTTGCCATCATATTCAATCTCTCCTTCCTGCTTAGAACATCGGCCACAACATTTGCCTTTCCAGGATGGTAATTTATCGAGCAGTCATAGTCCTTGATCAACTCCAGCCATCTCCTCTGCCTCATATTGGGCTCCTTCTGAGTGAAAATGTACTTTAAACTCTTGTGATCTGTGTAGATTTCACACTTTTCTCCGTAGAGGTATTGTGTCCAAATCTTAAGTGCGAACACTATGGCGGCTAGTTCCAAGTCATGCGTCGGGTACTTCAACTCATGCGGTTTCAACTGTCTTGACGCATACGCGATCACCTTACTGTGTTGCATTAACACACAGCCCAATCCCTTATGTGAAGCATCGCTGAATATCACAAAGTTTCCTTGGTCATCTGGAAGTACTAACACCGGAGCTGTTACCAACCTCTGTTTCAACTCTTGAAAGCTATCCTCACATTCTGCACTCCAATCAAACTTCTGATTCTTCCTGGTTAACTTGGTCAATGGCGTGGCGATTTTCGAAAAATCCTTGACAAACCTTCTATAGTATCCTGCCAATCCTAGAAAACTTTGCACTTCTGTAGGAGTCTTTGGCCTTTCCCAACTCATAACCGCCTCAATCTTTGCCGGATCCACTTTAACTCCTTCATTTCCAATGACGTGCCCCAAGAATTGAACTTCCTTTAACCAAAACTCACATTTGGAAAACTTGGCATACAACTTCTCTTGACGAAGTATCTTCAATGCTATCCAGAGGTGTTGCTTATGTTCTTCTTCCGACTTAGAATAAATAAGGATGTCATCAATGAATACCACTACAAACTTATCCAAATACTTCCTAAATACTCGATTCATCAGATCCATAAACGCGGCTGGGGAATTAGTCAATCCAAACGGCATTACTAAGAATTCATAATATCCGTATCTGGTCCTGAATGCTGTCTTGGGAATATTTTCTTCCTTGATCTTTAATTGATGGTATCCCGATCTCAAGTCAATCTTTGAAAAGCACTTTGCTCCCTTCAGGTGATCAAATAGGTCATCTATTCTTGGTAGCAGGTAGCGGTTCTTGATCGTTACCTTATTCAACTCCCGATAATCTATGCATAGCCGCATACTCCCATCTTTCTTCTTTACAAACAGAACAGGTGCTCCCCATGGCAACGTACTTGGCCGTATCACTCCCTTATCCAACAATTCTTGTAGCTGGCTCGCCAACTCTTTCATTTCTGCTGGTGCCATCCTATATGGGGCCTTTGAAACTGGTTCCATGCCTGGAGCAAGGTTGATCTCGAACTCGGTTTGTCGATCTGGTGGTAAGCCTGGTAGTTCGTCTGGAAACACATTGGGAAACTCGTTAGCAAGGTTGATCTCGAACTCGTTAGCAAGGTTGATCTCGAACTCGGTTTGTCGATCTGGTAATATCTTCTATGCTGGGGCTGCCTTTTTCTGAATCCACTACATAAGCTAGGAACGACTCACAACCTTTTCTAAGTAACTTCTTAGCCTGAACGATTGTAAGAAATAGTTGCTCTTGCCTCTACCCCTTAAATACTACCTTCTCTCCACTCTTCATCTTTAAATACACTTTCTTGGTCTTACAATTAATCTGGGCGTTATTCTTCCCTAACCAATCCATTCCTAAAATTATATCGAACTCTCCCAACTTGAAGAGTATCAAGTCGGCTGAAAACTTATACCCCGAAATATCAATCTCACACTTCGGACAGAATTGATTCACAGGTTTCTTCTCTTGGTTCGCAATTACCACATTTACTACCTCGCTCATAACCATTTTATCACATTAAAGTTTATCAACAAAAGTTTCTGATATGAAAGATCTTGTTGCTCCCGAATCAATCAATACTTTTGCTTTGATATTATTGAGTAAAAGTGTACCTGCTATCACCTTAGAATTCTGAACAACATCCTTCATCTTCAGATCGAATGTCCTTGCTGTTGCTTGCAGGGTTGTTGTAGGTGGTGGAGGTAAAGCCAATACCTCGGCTGGCACGCTTGCACTGGTACTTGCCACATTCATCAGAGCTTTGACTGGTCCGGTTGCCTTGCACTCCCTAGCTATGTATCCAGTCTTTCCACATTTGTAACACGTAACTCCTGGCTTCGGCATCTTGCACTCACTTGCCAAATGTCCCTTCTGGTTACACCTATAGCACGTCATGCTCAGTTTATTGCACACTCCAGGGTGCCTTCTTCCACAGTGCTTGCATTCCGGTCTCTGGAACCTATTTTCTCCAACTTGTCCTTGGCTTGCCTGGTTGTCCCCCCTTGATTCTTGCCTTTTGCCCAAATTCCCTTTCTTTTGGAAATTTCCGCCCTTATGGAATCCAATTCTCTTTACATTCTGATCTTGTGAACTTCCGGCTTCAGACTTTTCTCCATAAAATGGAACCTTCCTCTTCTTATTATCCCTTTCCTTCCTTGACTGCATCCCATTATTCTCAATCAGAGCAGCTTTTTGTACTACTCCCGCATAGGTTTCAAGCTCAAACATAGCCACTCTATCTGTGATCCAAGGCTCCAATCCTTGCTGAAATTTCTTTACTTTTTCCTCCTCAGTGCTGGTATACTTTGTCATAAACCTTGACAACTCAGTGAACTTCTTCTCATACTCTAGTACAGTCATGTTCCCTTGCTTCAACTCAAGAAATTTAAGCTCCATCTGATTCTGCATGTACTTAGAGTAATACTTTTCCAGAAATAACTTCTTAAATCTCTCCCAAGAAACCTGCTGAGTTGCTTCCATAGCTTTTACTGATTCCCACCAATAGATGACTTCACCCTTCAAGAAGTAGGTAGCATATGGCATCTTCTGATCGTCTCCTAACTGTACCAACTCAAAAGCCCTTTCCATTTCCTTAATCCATGTGTTAGCTATTACTAGATCAGTGGTATCATGAAATGCAGGTGGATTCACATTCTGAAAAGCCTTGAAAGTGACAACTTGTCTAGGTGGTACTGTTGGTTCGGGTGGTTGGTGTAGTTCACAATTATCTTAGTTTTCAATTCGTTGTTGAAGGGTTAGTTGTTTTTGAGCTATAGCATTGGTTTGCTGTTGCAAAGTTTCCAGTAATCGAAGAATATTTGGGTCTGTGGTGGAAGTGGTTGTTGGGTTCTTCTTTTTGGGTGGCATGATCCTGAAATATGAGTTATGTCAAAACATATATGAATGATAGAGTAATTTGAGGGTATCGCATGGCATTCTTATTTACATATGAGGTCAAGTTTCAAATTAAGCAGATATGGCGATGCAGATAAAAGCGTAAAATAACAGTTGAGAGCATATGGAACAATAGTGCATGATTATTGAAATTTAAAGGTCACAATACATCTGGATTAGAAAAAAGTCTGATTCTAGGATCAACAGGCTTATTTAAAGGAAACAACTGGGAATTCTATGAAGTCTGATAGTACAACAACATGAAAAGGTAAATGGAAAGAACTAAGGCTCCACTCCATCTGAACGGGGCTTGGTAGTCTTCTCCTCTCGAAGCGTCTTCACAATACTCTGGAGCTCATCTACCACCATCTAGATGACATACTGGCTGGTGCGGTCTCGGTGCGATGGAATCTCCTCAAGCTTAGTGTTGACGTACTGAACCAAAGTCTCAAGTCTCGCAGTCATCTGCTCCTTGGGCTTCCTTTCATAGTTTCGGCTGTCCGGGTACACGCTCTTCAGTCGGTCGTACTTGCCCTGAAGCATGTCAAACTCGCGCCTCAACTCAGCATACACGGAGAAAGTAATAGTATCGTCCGACCCAGAGGATGACGAGGAATGCACCCTTTACTGACAAACCAATAAGAGGAGTATTAATAATAAATTTACTTAACCTACTCTCTCGCATATTATCTATAGCCTATACATAAATCCTATAACTTATTTTGAGCTGTCCAGGGACTCTAAACCGTAGCTCTGGTACCAAAACCTGTCACACCCCCAACTTAACCAGCAAATTAAATATACCTATTACAATATTTAAAAATAAGTAAACACAATATAATCCAAGATCTTACAGTTTAGGGTTTGGAACAGCCCAACACTACCATCTATTACAACTGATTTTAATATCGAATCCTCACACATAACTATCTCTTATTCTACCTGAGCTCGAACATATGCATCAGCGTCACAGGTCTTACGGGCGGTCTGCTTGAATCTAACCATAGCTGCTAGCTGAAATATCAGGGTAAAGCAAGAAGTGAGCCAAATGCTCAACAAGTGCTAAACAATACGATATAAAACATAAATCGAGATATATATTAAAGAATGACAATGTTAAGACATAACCAATGATAACAAGAGATAAAACTTTGGGTGATGGCATCATTTGCTTGTATCAAAACAATTTCAAAATCATATCTTAATCAAAATCATTTTATGACGCTACGGATTACAGCCGGTGATCAGCCGCGAAGTAATCCCGAACCTCGTTGGGTTCTAAAACATTAATGGGATCCTTAGGCAACTTTCAAGCCTACATAATAAGTGTGAAAAGGACTCGCGTCTCAGTCCAGATCCACTATTCAGAGAAAACATTTATCCCCCTTTGGGACTAAAAATTCACATTTTAATCATTTTAAAAAAACTGATGTCGATTTATGATAATATCTCTTTTGACTGTAAACATTTTTATCAAGGGATTATAGATCAACTTGAAACACTGGAAATATGTCACAAAATCTCAAGGCCATGATCCACTAGACTTTACTCTATTAGGGTAACTGAAAGGTTTCCATATATAAGAAATAGGACAAGGAAATTTAGCAAGGCTATTGGATATTATGAAAGAGTAATGCCAAACTAGGCTTAAAGCAATGGTTTTCGATAAGGTACAAGTACTAGAACATCAAGAAGATAAGCTTCATAAATACTAAGGGTGTTAAGGTATGAAGAAATGATCTTTAACTCAGGATATATCAGAATTGTCAAGCTTTAGGATAGGAAAGAGGGGTATCAATCAATTAGGGACAACTTTGATAAATATCTGGCTTTCAGGTTTCAAGGTAAGGTTCTATAGGGGTTCAAGTATCAGGATGAGATATCAATACTTAGGAATCATTAGCATGGTAATCAAGAGGATCAACCAAGTGCTGTAATAACTCTTTATTTTATCATGACATTCAAATTACTTTAATATACTATCATGATAAGACTTTTGAACTACTTGCAATACGTACTCGAGGGTTCATGGCATTTCTATATGATTCAAAGATAAACATAAGATACGCTTGATTCAAATATATCAAAATGACTCAGGATAGTTGCATCAATATATATGAACTATTTATAGTGAATACGAAAGACAAGTTGAATCACTTGCCTTGAGAAAGGCTGGTCTGGTCTGGCTGGTAGGAGCAACTGGAAGCTTCACTCAACCTTTATGGCAAGTTTACCCTCGTCTCGAGATCCTACATAATAATAATAATCCTCATTATAATATATTATCACCAACTTAACCTATTTACAACACAAATGGCACTTAGGCCTATATGCACGCAATTTATATTCACCTTATAAATATAATCGTACACATAGCCACATATACTCACATATCATATTTTAATACCAAATAATATCACACACACCATAATGCAACACTAGGCTTGGATGATCTCGACTCACAACTTAAGTCACTTGGTCGCTATACTTAGACAAAGTCTCCAAATTTTGGCTTCCTAACTCGATGTGCCTTTACTAAACTATCCAAGACCTATTGACCCTCACTTGGGCCTTTTTCTCTACTGACTTTATACTATCTTACCACCATAGTGGTCAACCTAGATCTCACTCCTAAGTGTTCTAAAATTATGTGATAAGTGAAAGTGCTCACTGGTAAAAATTTCAGAATGACATCTATGGTTTCTTGAGTGCATTAGACACCCTTAAACTACTAGTTTTCCTCCAAAACTCTTACACAAGACTCTCCTGACCTTAGGTCATCTCCCAAACTTGATGTGGCTCAAGGGTCTAGCTTGGGCCTCCTTAAGCCTAAGCTTAAAGTCCATGGTTCCCTTTTTTTTCTGGGCAGAAAAATGCCCTGACTAGAATTAACTTGTGACACATGGTTCTAACTCATATCCTATGAACTATGGTTGGAAAAACTTCTCTGACACTCCCTCTAACTAAGGCCCAACAGGGCCTAATGAGGGCCTACCCATGACATGGTCAAAACTTCCTATTTCTAAGTTGCAACAAAACTGTCCCCTGCTGGACAGATTTTGTGATTCCACTTGTGCACCTAACCAAACGACTTGGAAACCTCCAACCAACACCTAAAACCTTTCATATACTCCTAATTCTAGCTTCTGGTGGCTTGGGCCTTAAAGTGCACATCAATGACATGGTCAAAACTCACTCTAAACCTCAGGGTACTAAACTGATTTTCTGCAGCAACTAAAACTCTCCTTTCTCCAAGGTTTTTACTTGACAAACTCAACCACCAACAACCCAAATACCCAAACCAAGACTTAAACATGGTGATCTACTGAACCAACTTCCTTTCACTCAAAATAATCTTGGTGGAGATCATCCTTACCTAAGGTGCAACATGGCAAAACAAAGGAAATCACATTTCACAACTTACAAGTCATCAAGTTTTTGAAAATAACAAGTTCTGTATTTTTATAAAATATATACACGAATTATTACCATACATCAAGGAGCACTAATCAAGATTAACACCTTATCCCTACTGAAATTAAAGCTTACTAACAAAATCTTTCCAAATGATCAAAATCTTTCAACATTCCAAGAGAAATCCACATGCATGCATAACTTCAAGTTTTACAAACCAAAACAACATATTTTCTAAATATAATCTATCATGAAATTGACATGCAAGCCTAGAGTAAGCTATATCTAGATGATCACTTAGCATGCAAAGAGTTTCATCAAGTTTTCACTACAAAATTCATGCCATTACCACATAAACATACAAGAATTGAACAAAGCAACAAGAATGATCTCAAGGACCATTCATTCGGCTCCCTTAAGGTCATGGCCGAATGAAATAGAAGGGAAATGGCCATTCAACATCAAGAGTTTCCTTCTCAAGACTTGGCACTTGACCATTCCTTGTAGTCCTCTAAAAAACAACCTTAAATCCATAAGAATCAAGGTTGTACTTTGAGTTCTAACTAAAACCTTGACATGCAAACTTAAAACTTAAACTTTTTACTCAAAACTCTTTGAAGTATATATGATCATGATATGGGAAGTAGTATTTACTTGTATAGAAGGTGAGAGCTTGAATGAGGAATGAAGAAAAGGGGAGGGGGTTGGTTCTCGGCTAAAACCCGAGAGGAGAGGGGGAGGCCGAGAGTGAGAGGGAGGAGGGAGGGAGGAGAGAGTGAGGTGTGGGTGGAGTGTGAAATGATCATGACACTTTGCTTGTTTTATAGTTTTTGATTTGACAAAATATGAGTGGAAATGAGAATTGACAAGAATAACCTTCCAATTATACTTAGATCATTTTGTATGCAAGGACAAAGAAGGAATTTGGCTAGTAAAATGAGAGTTAGTGGGGTTGGAATTGTCTCTTTAGCCCTTTAAATTGAATAGAAAAGGATTTGCATGCAAGGGCAACCATGTAATTTGATAATTAATAAGCAACTTATTTTCAAAGATTTATTTTTATATAATAAAATAAAAGTTTAAAAATTATAAAATTTATACCATAAAATAATTTGGATTTTTAGAGATTTTATAAAACCACTTTTAAGATTTATGAACAAAATATCTTTTAAAAGAAAATTTCTCCAAGGCTTAGAATATTCCTTATAAATTAAAAATAAAGGAAATAAATAAACTTTTACTTTGAAAAATCATGTTCTACACATAAAAATTTTATAATGCAGAAATTCTCACTAACACATCGTGAAATCATTGATCATATTTACTTTCGACTTTAATATTATACCAAAACCACAAATAATATTACACGAAAATGCCGGTTGTAACAACATCCATCTGGAAGACTTTGAATTTCTTGTGTGCAGTATATGCCAAGAAGATTCTGATTGCTTCCAGCCTAGCAACAGGAGCAAATGTCTCATCATAGTCAATGCCTTCCTGTTGAGAATAGCCCTTAGCCACTAACCGAGCCTTGTTTCTGACAATTGTTCCATCAGAATCAGTCTTATTTCTAAAGACCCACTTTGTGCCTATAATTGACCTGTTTTTAGGTCTAGGCACCAGCTTCCATACTTTAATTATTTCAAACTCATTCAGCTCTTCTTGCATAGCTATGACCCAGTCTGCATCCTTGAGTGCATCTTCTACTTTCTTTGGTTCTTCTTTTGAAAGTAGATTATGATAAAGACATTCATTTTGAGTTGCACTCCTTATCTGTACACCTTTATCAGGATTTCCAATGATCAGATCAGGAGTGTGATCTTTGGTCCATTTTCTGGCATGAGGAAATATTCTTCTGGAGCTTGATGCTCCCCCTGAATTATGTGCCTTATCAAATGCATTTGAGGCTCCCCCTGAGTCAGTGCTGTTATTTCCTGATGAAGTATTAACACTTGACTCATGCTCTCCTGATATTATGTCAGCATTGGATTATGTTTGATCAGATTGAGAAGAACCTTGAGTTGATTATTCTGGTTGGTACCATCTGTTGAACCTTGTTGTTGCTCCCCCTCAACATGTGCAGGTTCATCAGTACATTGATCATCTTCAGGATCTGAAGGAGTGTCAGGACTTAGATCATCAGTAATTGATGATTTATTGAAGTCTGATGCAAAGTCCATCAATGCATTTTTATTCTCAAAAATTAATCTTTCGTGAAAGTCTTCTTCAAGTCCAGGAATCTTTCTATCATCAAAAGACACATTGATGGATATAACTATAGTATTTGTTCTCAGATTGAAAACTATATATGCTCTTGATGGTGCATATCCAACAAAGATTCCTTCATCAGCTTTTGATTCAAATTTTCCTAGCTGATCAGTGTGAGTTCTGAGAACAAAACACTTAAATCCAAATATATGGAGATGTTTCAGACTTGGCTTCTTTTCTTTTATCATCTGATAAGGAGTTACACCATGTTTGTTTATTAGAGTGATGTTCTGAGTGTAACAGGATGTGTTTACTGCTTCAGCCCAGAAGTAAGTGGGTAACTTAGCTTCTTCTAGTAGAGTTCTGCCAACTTCAATCAATGTTCTGTTTTTCCTCTCAACAACACCATTTTGTTGAGGTGTACCAGGCGCTGAGAATTGTTGTTGTATACCTTTGTACTTGCAAACTTCCTCTATCTTTGAATTCTTGAACTCGGTGCCATTATCACTTCTCAGAATTTTCACTTTGAATTTTGTTCCATTTTCAATTTGCTTTACATGATCCAGAAGAATTTCTGGAGTTTCATCTTTCCTGTGTAGAAAATACACCCAGGTATATCTAGTGAAATCATCAACAATTACAAGTGTGTACCTTTTCTTGTTGATTGACATTATGTTCACTGGTCCAAAGAGATCCAATTGTAGCATGTGATATAGTTCAGTGATGGAGAACTCTGTTTTGCTTTTGAAGGATACTCTTCTTTGTTTGGACTTTTGGCAGGCATCACAAAGACCAGCAGATGAATATAGCATGTTTGGTAGTCCTCTCACTAGCTCCTTCTTGACAAGTTCGTTTATAGAATTAAAGTTGAGATGTGAGAGCTTCTTATGCCAATTCCAGGATTCATCTTCTGATGACTTAGAGATAAGGCAAGTAGCTTCTTTCTCAAGACTTTCATGTAGTCTAGCTTCATATATGTTGACAACTTTCTTTGTCTTGATGTGAACAATTTCACAGTGAGAGTCATAGAATACCACATGGTAACCTTTGTCAGTGATCTGACTGATGCTCAGTAGATTGTGTTTCAATCCTTCCACCAATGCCACATTTTTCTATTACCACCTTTCCAATTATCAAGTTTCCATATCCCAGAGTGTGTTCAGTGTTTCCATCTCCATAAGATATATCTGGGCCAACCTTCCTCTCAAATTCTGACAGCGGGGTTTTATTTCCAGTCATTTGTCCAGAACATCCACTGTCCAAGACAAGAATGTTCTTCCTGTTACCCTGCAATCAGAGAGATGATTAATTAGAAGGATTTTTAAGGACCCACACTTCTTGGGCCCTTATTTTGAACAACTTAAGTTTCTGTGATTCAGAATCAATTCTGACAGGTTTTTCTTTGATAGAGTTTGCATATCAGAAGCAGATTTAGTAGAACTTGCAAAATTCAGCACATAAGCAGTTTTATTAAACTTAGGCAAAGGTTCATAGAAATTGTGATACAGCTTATGATAAGAACTACAAGTGTAAATTGAATGCCAACTACTACCACAATGAAAACAAGGATTTTGTGGTTTATAAAATGCTAATCTACCCCTAACATCAGACTCAAGAATTGCAGATTTCTTTTTCTTACTCCCCATGCAATCAATAGCAAGATGATTAGTATTTCCATAGTTAAAATAAGTTTTTCTAGGAGCATTGGGAGCAACCTTATAGTTGGAATCTTTAGACACACCTTGCTTATCATTCCTGTTTCTTTTTGGACTTTTATCTGAGGTTTATCAGTAACTTCAGATTATTTCTTTTTCAGTTGTCATTTTGACAAAAGTCCTATGTTCTTTTCTTTCTTGACAACCTTAATGTTTTCTTTGTTTTCATCACTTTGATTTTTGTTATTTACTTTCTTTTCCTGATAAGTAGATGTTGAACCCTTTTCATAGGTTGATTTGGGTTCATTGTTTTCTGAAGAGATAAACTTAACAGGAGTCTTAAAAGTAATTTAATTTTCAGTGTCAACATCTTTAATTCCATCTTTATAACCGAGGCATTATTTCCAATTCTTCTTTAAGATTATCTCATGAACCTTTTTGTCTGAATCAGTCCAGGCTTTAAGGGTTTTTCTCTCATTTCTAAATCTTTTTCTTACATACTGTATCTAGCCTCAAGGATCTTTAATGTATGTTTAGCTCTTTCATATTCTTTCTTAAATTCAGTCTGATTAGTCAGACTCTAATTGTTCATTCCTAGACTTCATGATCTCAATTTCAGTTATAACTCTATCATTTTCTAGAGCCTTATTCTTAAAATTACCATGCAAAGATTTAAGAATAGATTTCAATTCAGATATATCCTCATTATCAAGAGAAAAGAAGGATGTTGATACCTTAGAATCAGGAGAAGCAGGACTATCAAATCTAGCCATCAGTTCATAGTTTGTTCCTTCAACTTCAGAGTCAGTGGAGTCCATCCAGTCCACCAAAGATAGGTCATTGAGCAGAGTAAGAAACCTATCATAAATGTCTGTGAGACTCTCATCAGTCTTTGCCTTGAAATGTTCATATTCTTGAACTAAGACAACCCTTTTATTCTTCTTAATGGTTGTGGTTCCTTGGCATTGAGTCTCAAGGGCATCCCAGATTTCTTTGGCAGTCTTGTAAGCTATAACCCTATTTGACATCACAGAATTAAGACTGTTATGCAAATATTTCTTACCTTTGCATCTTTCAGTACAACGACCTTTTCTTCTAGTGTTCATTCACTCTTCTCCTTCAGCTGGAGATGTTCATCAACAGTGGGGGTTGTAGGTTCGAATTTTGTTATCTTGTAAGGTCCATCATTGATTACATCGAGATAGTCTAGATCTATAGCTTCCAAGTGCATGGGCATCTTCACTTTCCATGTAGGATATTCAGCCTTCTTCAGAATGGGAATTTTTATACTTTCATACTTCTTCAGAGACATGTTTAAATCGATTCTGATAGTAAATTATCAGTCCGCTCCGATACCAATTACTGCCCAGTAAAGATACAATTATTTAAGGGGGGTTGGATACAATTGTATAAATGTTTTGAACAAGTAATAAAATATAACAACTTTTTATATTTCTGATAAAAACTGTTATAAAACTCTCTCAAGAAATACTGATGTTCTTGAAAGCTGCTAGTTCGTATTATGCTCAAGTTAATTCACTATGTGATGGCCTAAACTGTGTTTATAGAATACACAGCTATAACTAAATAATCTAGGATATGCATTATCAAAAGCTAACTGAAACTGATACATATCTTTAACTGAATAGATAAAATCCTACCACTCAGACGCAAGAGATATCTATTCCACAATACAAGGAACAGAACAAATCTTCTAAGCTGACTGCCTCCAAATACTTATGACATCCAAATGCTGATGATGTGTCAAATCCTGACGACACATCAAATACTGATGACACATCAAATACTGATGACACCCGAACAGCCAGATCCTGAGCTTCTTCTGATCATTGAGAATCAGTACGTAACAATATCTCAAGAAGGTTTAATAACACTTGCCTTATCGCAAATGATTTCCAACTTCACTTGCACTCGTCTAACGTTTTTACTCAACAACCACTTGTCTTCTTTTCATATGCTTTTCTTCTTCTCACTGATCACTTGTTTTCTTTTTCTATGCCTTTCTTCTTCTTACTGATTACTTGTTTTATTTTTCTACGTCTCGGTTCTATTTATTGATCACTTGATTTCCTTTTCTACACCTTGTTTCCTCTGCTAGACATCAAAAGTATCTATCAATACTCAATCTCATATCATTCTAATCGTCACATAGATGTCATAAGCTTTTATCGAGCCTTCGTTTCACCCAAATCCGATTTACGGATTGAAAATTATGACTGAAACAATCAAACAATAGACACATGGTCATATAACACACTAATCAGATAGCAAATAGCACGCAAGGTATTCAATATAAATAATTTTTCAAAGAAGGTTCGGGGTTAAAATGATTTTTCTAGTATTTAATACGAATTTTTGAACATTTTTCGGGATTAAAACGGGTACCAGAATCATTTTAGAAATAAATAAAATGGTTCGAATACCTGAATCTGACTTGAAAATTATTTAATAATAATTATCGAGCCTTGAACATAATTTAAAAAATTATTTTAAGGCTCGAACTATTTTTCAGATTTTTAAATCAAAAGGAATAATTAAATCAAATTAAATAATCAATTAAAATTTATTAATAACTAATTAAATCAATTAATCAATTAATAATTTAAATTAATTGACCAATCACATAATCAATTATTATATAAAATTAATTAATTAAATAATTAAGATTTATTATTGAATTTATAAATAATTAAAATGAATTTTAGAAATTGGAAATATATTTTTTGATTTATTTTTAAAATAGAAAATTTCAGAAACAAGATTTGGAAATTTGAATTGGGTTAACGGGATTAAACCCGGGTTATCCAGCCGGGTCAGGAGGAACCAATCCGGGTCGGTATGAACACCGACCGGATTCTGGAATTTCCCCAATATTCCGGTGAGTGTCGCCGACTCCGATGAGCCTGTTTCCCCGGTTAAAACAAACCGTTGAATCCATTTCTCAATCCAAACAACATAGAAAACATTACAGAATTTAGATTCAATCCATAACTGAGATCAACAATGAACCAATTGCATCTTTCGGTGAAAACCATAGAACCCGGTGAACTCGAAGTTTTCCGATCAAACAATCAATCAGCTAATTTCTTAACCAAATTTAACGATCTATATGCATAAATGAAGCTCGTGATTCTTACAATTAAACCCAACAATCAAAACAAACAGACAATCATTATATAAGAAACTCCCAATTTGAATTGAAAATATTCAAAGTATATATAACCCTAATTTGTTTAATCCGAAAATTAAACTCAAATTCCTAAATGATATAAAACATAAAATTCAACATATAATATACCAAAATGACCAGAATTCAATTCTCTACAATATGCAATCATCAAAACACATAAACAACTTCAAAATCAAAAAGTCATAATTTAATCATAATTAAATTTGAATTTAAATAAAATATAGAAAAAGACCACTTGATTCTGCAGTTGGATGGATTATGAAACTTGATTCTACTTGTTACGAGCTTTGATTCGACTACTTGCACACCCAAATCAGAGTTCGATAACGCCTTCGAATCCTCGTTTGAATATGAAGAACACGATGAATTTACGTATTTTCTCGGGATAATTAGTTAATTTTACTGTTTGTTTATGATTATCTGTACAAAATAAGACACTGTATTAGCTATTTATATTTATGGAATATTGGTACCCCGTTGGATCATACCGGATATAAAAATAGAATACTTAATCGTTAAGTATTAATAAAACTTATCCAATTTGGTACCGGTTTTAGGATAATTATCAAAACCAGGCGTTTTGTCAAATCCAGTATTGGTCTCAGCACTTTGGCTACACGAATTACGAGAAGATAATATAATAGTATATCAAAATATCATGTTTCTCGTAAATACGGGTTTTATTGGTTTACTGAAACAAAAATTGAATCGTAAAATTTGCGCCAGGAACCGCACAGGTAAAACCGTACTACGGATCGAAAATGTCAAAACATGGAAAATGCTCGGAATGATCAAATTAGGTTAGAAAGGAGTTTTTCGAGAATTCTGGGTAGTAAAAACGTAAAAACATTTGAAGTTGGATGATTCTTGATTATTCAAAATAATTTATAATTAATCTGAAAAATAATTTAATAAATCTATAAATTCTTTATAAAATCATATAATAACATATAAATTAATAGAAAAATATCAAAATTATCTATACTTTATTTTAGACATATAAAATTAAAATTCTCAAATTTTACCACATATAAACACCCAAACACATATACCAATTAACATATGATTCACCAAAAAATCATTTAATAATCACATAATATTGATTTATTGACAAAAATAATTACACACTATATCCCAAATATTACATCATTTCCCTCTTAAAAGGATCCCGTCCTTAGAATCTCCTAAGTAAACAGATGAGGGTACTTCTCACGCAACATTTTCTAATTCCCAGGTTGACTCTTCAACCCTTTGGTTTCTCCACAATACTCTTACTAAATTTACAACTTTATTCCTTAACACTTTCTCTCTCTTCTCTTGAATCTCTATTGGATTCTCAACATATGACACATCTGCCTGAAATTTTATCGACCCATACTTCATTATATACCTAAAATCTAGATTATACTTTTTAAGCATTGCCATATGAAAAGTATTATGAATATGCTCCATATGCGGGGGTAACCCCAATTTGTATGCTACATTGTCGACACGCTTTAAAATTTCAAAAGTTCCAACGTACCTAGGACTCAGCTTTCCTTTCTTCCCAAATCTAGATAATCCCTTTCACGGTGACACTTTTAATAATACTAGATCTCCATCTGCAACTTCACATCTTTTTTGGCTTGATCCGCATATTTCCTTTAAAATCAATAGCACAAATACGTAACAGATCTTCGATAGTTTGAATCATTCTTTCATTTTGGTTGTCAGTCGGCGGATGGTATTCTGTACTCATACTCAACTTAGTTCCTTAAGCATTCTTATAAACTTCTCCAAAATCTTGAGTTGAATTGGGGATCTTGGTCAGATACAATAGACAGAGGGACCCCATGACGAACTACTATCTCTTTCAAATACATGTGAACCAACTTGTCCAATGAAAATCTTTCATTAATATGAAAAAAATGAGTTGTCTTAGTTAGTCTGTCTACTACAACCCAAATGGCATCGTGGTTCGCTTTCTTCCTTTGTAATCCGACTATAAAATCCATAGCAATATGCTTCCACTTCCACTCTGTTGGATCTATCGGATCTTGGCCCTGCGTTTTATGATATTAATTAAAAGAGTACGAATAGAACATTAACCTTAATCGCTAAGACGCAAGCGATTCAAATCCACGTCTTCTACTATATTCCCTGATTTTCCTTGGACGAAATGTGGGCTTCGATCTCCCAAGGTGTACCTCTCCCAAAGCTCCGAAATTCCAAAACCCTAGCTGGATCCTTGAGAAAAACGGCTGCCTCTCTCAAACCCTAGGATGTGATTTCGTTTTTTTTGTGTGTTAACCCTAGCTTTAGGAGAATGAGAATATTTATATGCTACAGTAGGGATCATGGACCATTAGGTCAGGCCTTCTAATGACATTCCGGGCCAAGCCCAATGTCATTAAATATTAATTCAGTCCACTAAAGAATTAATATTTGCACTACATTTCCTAATTCCGTAAATTAATTATTTAATTCGGCTCCCACATTAATTGCTTATAAATTCCCCATGTTTAAGATATCGCATGTCCATTAATTAAATTAATTTCTGACAATTAATTTAATCAATATCTTTTATCCTTGATCATCCACTCAACCTTATAATTATGCAAGAACAAATCTGCCTGCAGGACTAAGGCATAATTATCTTTATGAGCTTTCAAGAGGACATCATCACCCGAATATATTTTTCGGACACGGTTTCCTTTTATAGTTAATATCCCACTCTGTATATAATGTCATTGCCCAATACATAAATTTTGTAATTTAAAATAAATTACTTAATGTATGAATCAAGGCATTGCATTAAATACAAGTGTCAATTACTACATCCGGATTAAGAACCTAAGCAATAATAATATCGTAGAATCTTAGTTCTTCTTTATTGTCAGAATAAAAGAAACAATTATTCTACTATTTTGATCCCGTTCAATATACATAAAGTATACAAGTTTTATTCAATAGTCAAGATAAACTATTTCTAAATAATACTTCTGCCGTTCCGGTGGTTTGTCTAATACCACTTAGACTGTGAACCTTTATTATATTATATAAGGAGTTTGACAATCTAACCTTCTGCTATCCCATTTGATACTAGATTGTCTACAATATATAATATACAGACTATGTGAAAATATGCATTCAAGATTCTCAAATAATTTATTATTAAAGTATATACTTCAAATGAATATTTCAGTATAAACCCTAACAATCTCCCACTTATACTCAAGATATTCTTTGAGTATATCAGTGTTTATTACAAGCAATCCACTACCAACTATATAACTATTGACCAAGTATCTGACTCCTATCGCTTCCACGTGCTCCTGAAAAGCCTTAGTTGGTAAGCTCTTCGTGAAAGGATCTGCCCGGTTATCCTTTGATGCTATATCAGCCACAATGATATCTCCCCGCTTAACGAACTGCCGTATGAGGTGATACTTACGCTCTATGTGTTTTGCTGCCTTATGGGCCCGTGGTTCCTTGGTATTTGCCATAGTACCAGTATTATCACAATAAATCATGATTTTCCGTGGCAAATTAGGAACCACATCCAAATTCAGCAGGAAGTTTCGGAACCATATAGCCTCTTTGGCTGCCTCAGAGGCTACCACATATTCGGCTTCCATGGTTGAGTCTGCAATGCATTTTTGCTTCACACTCCTCCATATTACGGCTCCACCTCCCAAAGTAAAAACACATCCCGAGGTGGATTTTCTCTTATCCTTATCTGTCTGGAAATCTGAATCAGTATATCCCAGAGGCAATAAAATAGAGGACTTGTAAACTAACATATACTCCTTAGTCCTTCGCAGGTACTTGAGTATTATTTTTACTGCACTCCAATGTTCCTGTCCTGGGTTTGACTGGTATCGGCTAACCATGCCCACGGCAAAGCAGATATCAGGCCTCGTACATAACATAGCATACATTAGGCTTCCACATGCCAAAGCATAAGGAACTGCCTTCATGTTCTCTATCTCCTTAGGTGTCGAAGGGCACTGACTCTTTGATAGAAAAATTCCATGTTTGAAAGGTAAATTACCCTTCTTGGAGTCTTGCATGTTAAAACGAGCTAATACGTCATCTATGTAGGGCTCCTGAGATAAAGCCAACATCCTTTTCTTGCGATCCCTTATAACTTTGATCCCAAGGATGTATGCTGCTTCACCTAAGTCCTTCATTTCAAATTGTTTGAACAACCATTCCTTTATTGAAGACAACATCTTAATGTTGTTTCCAATGAGTAAAATGTCATCAACATATAGTACTAGAAAAACCACTGCATTTCCCTCACATCTTTTATACACGCATGTTCCAATACCTAGAAGCTTGTTTAAGTCCATAAATAGACCTCTTAAGCTTACATACAAGATGCTCTTGGCCTTCTTTAATGAATCCCTCTAGTTGCTGCATATAGATGGTTTCATCAAGACATCCATTAAGAGAAGCTGTCTTGACATCCATATGCCAAATCTCATAATCGAGATGAGCTGCAATAGATAAAAGAATACGGATTGACTTAAGCATGACTACCGGCGAAATTTTTTCCTCATAATCGATACCTTCTTTCTGAGTATACCCTTTCACAACAAGTCTTGCTTTCCAGGCTTTCACCTTTTTATCTAATCCTCTCTTTTTCTTGTAGATCCACTTACATCCAATAGGTTTTATACCTTTGGGTTGTTCCACGAGCTCCCATACCTGATTAGAATACATTGATTCCATCTCAGATTCCATCGCCTTTTTCCAAAGATTTGCATCTTTGTCTTTTACTACCTCTTCGTATGTACGGGGATCATCATCATGTTCACCAGAGACCAAGTCTGAAGACTCTCCCAAAAAACATGAATCTATCTGGCTGTTGAACAACCCTCCCACTACGACGAGGCACTGGTGCGGTATTACTGACAGGTTGTACATTTTGTTGTGGTTGTTCTACTTGTACTACAACTTCATGGGTATTATCTGTCCCTCCCACTAGTTCCTCTAAAATGACACTACTCATGGGTTTGTGATTCATTATATAGTCCTCCTCTAAGAATCTTGCATTGATGCTAATAATGACATCCCGATTCTTTGGACTATAAAATAAATAACCTTTCGTTCCCATGGGGTAGCCTATAAACAACTTTACTTCGGTAAGAGATTCTAACTTAGTCGTGTTCTTGTTAAGCACATGTGCTAAACAACCCCATATCCAAATGTGTCTTACACTTGGTTTATCCCCGATCCACAATTCTAAGGGGGTTTTAGGAACCGACTTAGAAGGTACTAAGTTCAGAAGATAAGCTGCTGTCTCTAAGGCATGTCCCCAAAATGACTTGGGTAAATCCGAATAACTCATCATCGATCTAACACTCTCTAAAAGAGTCTGGTTCCTTCTCTCTGCTACACCGTTCTGCTGGGGTGTGCCTGATGCAGTTAACTGGGATTCTATCCCATTTTCTGATAGGTATTCCCTAAATTCTCCAAGCAAGTATTCCCCACCACGATCTGATCGTAGTGACCTGATATTTTTATTAAGTCACTTCCCCGTTTTAGCTTTGTACTCTTTGAACTTATCAAAGCACTCAGACTTACGGCGTAATAAATAAACGTACCCATATCTAGAATAATCATCAATGAAAGTGATGAAATACTCATAACCACCTCTTGCTTGGATATTCATGGGTCCACATAAATCAGAGTGAACCAATTCTAACACTTGTTTGGCTCTATTCCCCTTTGCCTTGAAAGGCCTATTAGTCATTTTTCCTTCCAAGCAGGATTCACAAACTGGAAATGGCTCCATTGCCAATGAGCTTAAAGGCCCGTCTACTACCAGTCTTAGAATCCTCATCAAGTTAATATGACCTAATCTCAAGTGCCAAAGATATGTTTGGTTCAAACTAGAAGGTTCTTTTCTTTTAGTAGAGTTAGAAGATGGTTGTTCAATTTCCTATATTGCAGTTGCAGTGCAGGTTGACTAGGATTAATTATATACAAATTGTCTTGCAATATACCAGAACATATAATTCGTTTATTCATCATAATAGAAACATTGCGATCCAAACAAACATTATAACCATCCAAAGCAAGTTTAGAAACCGAAATTAAATTCCTTTTAAAAGAAGGTACATAAATACAATTGTTCAAAATCAAAATCCTATCAGAACCAAAAGATAAATGAATAACTCCTACTGTAACTACTGTTACTTTCGTAGCATCTCCCATGAACACGTATATCTCACCATCTCTAAGCATTCTGGATAGCTGGAACCCCTGCATTGAATTACAAACATGATCAGTGGCTCCTGTATCTACACACCAAGTTCTCGTAGATATAGCCGCTATAAATGTTTCTGTAACTAGAGAAATAGACATACCAGTATTGTTTGTCTTCTTAGGAAGAGGACAATCCTGTTTCCAGTGACCTGACTGTTTGCACCTGAAGCACTTTCCCTTAGGCTTTTTCACACCACCTTGAACTCCCACTTCCTTCACAGCTTTCTGTGTCTGAGCCTTTTTCTTCTTCTTAATACTTTTCGACTTAGAGGAAGAACCTTTCTCAGCCAAATTCACTTGAACACTCTGCCAAAATAATCCTTCAGCTTCTTGAAGTTCTGTCAGCAGTTTCGCGAGACTATACTGCCTCTTGTTCATGTTGTAATTCAAGGGGAACTGCTCAAAAATCTTGGACAAGCTCATAAGGATAATGTTAATCTGGGTTTCCCCGTCAAGTTCAGCACCAAGGATCTCTATCTCATTCAGATGTGACATCATCTTGAGAACATGATCCCTTACAGGTGTTCCTTCAGCCATCTGAGTGTTCATTAAAGCCTTCATGGTTACTTGCCTAGCAGCCCTATTCTGATCTCCAAAAAGTTCCTTGAGATTAAAGAGCATATCCGAATCAGTGGCCATAGACTGATGTTGATGCTACAAACACCCGACATTACTGCCAGAATGTAACATTGTGACATCTCATCAGCCTTAATCCACCGCTTATAATACTCTTTCTCATCTTCAGGAGCATCAGCAGCAGGCTGATCAGGCTTGGGTTCATAAGTGCAAAATTTGTTCTCCTCAGCGGTCAACACAATGTCCAAATTTTGTTTCCATTCAATATAATTAGGTCCGGTAAGTTTGTTATCCTTAAGTATGGTGAATAGTGGATTAAAGCCCATTTTATACTGAGAATCATGCATAAAAAAAACATCACATTACACATAAAAAAGGGTGCATTAAATATTAAGACCTATTGATTCCTCTAAAAATTATTAAAATTAAATGCACTAACATCTAAACACCATAAGTTTCTGGTACGCCACGATGTGTGACATGTATACCACCTAAATTTGTTTAAATGTTACTTCAGTCCTATTACTAAACAATATGCCACGTTGGGGTGGTCTATATTATTTTTCATAGCTAAGTGTATACCATCATCAAATCTTAAATTATTCAAAATCTATGGAACTTGGTACGCCACGATGGGTGGCGTGTATACCTTCCAATATTCATAATTTTTCCTTGAATAGAATACTTCAATTCAATATTCATCAATGGTTTGATTTCCAGGTAGTGGAGGAGTCACATCGGTCTCACTTAATACCCACAGCCTTACAAGTTCGATGAACCCGTTTTTGACAAAATCGCCCCATATCAGAGATAAAGAAAATTCGTATTTATTCCTTATTTTTAAAAATTAATTTAAGAAGTTTGTTCTAGTAATTTCTATAACATTCCGGGCACCATAAATTATATGCCATGATGGGTGACGTATATATAATTTATATTCGTCTTTATGTTAAATTACATACAAACAATAATGGAGACCATGGGATTTAATTTCATATTAATTCCCTCTCCCACTTAGTATTTACTTTGAGGATTTTAAACAATAATGTACCATAAAATTAATTTAAATTTAAAAATTCTTATTTACTATAATTTAAATTATAAATTAATTTAAATCAAATTTATAAAATAAATTTTATTTAAATTAAGTTTAAGACATAAACTTATTCAAGTTTAAATAATAAACTCATTTAAAATAAATTTATAAAATAAATTTCCTAAATCAAAATTATAAAATAAATTAATGTAAATTCAAATTAATAAAATAAATTTATTTAAGGATCCTGATTTGTGTATCAATCAGTAAGCTCTGATACCAATTGTTAGGTCCCGAATTATCGTAGAAGGGGGGGGGTTGAATACGATAATCACTAAATTAAAAAAAAAATCGAATCTTTAGCGGATAAAATATTTAGTGCTCGGTTAGTGTTTCGTGTTCTTGAGAGGAATAGTGTTTGGAATGATAAAAACGAGGAACACAAAATATTCGGGGAAATATATATTCGTATATAAATCCTCGAGGGTGTTGCTAAACTCCGGTAAATAAATTAACCGGCTACAATCTAAGAACAATAAAGTTTCTAGCTACTACAAAGATTTACAAATCAAATCCTATACAGTAATCTAGCTTTTGTTTGTACTAGGATTTAAATCAGGCATTATAACGTTACTCCGGTGAGAAGTTAAACGGATAAACAAATAGCTTGAGCTTCTCTGTAAATCAATGCTACCATTTCACTTCTCTTTTTGGGAGAGAAGAAGGACAGTAAATAATTCAGAATGAATGGCTGAATATTTTCTGCTACAAAGTGTAGACTTTATACACAATAAAATTGTGTGGCTGAGGATTGAGGAGCTCTGTGGCGATAGCTTTATTCTTCTATGGCGACAATAGTGTGTGGCGACAATAGTGTGTGGCGACAACAGCACTACACTAAACCAAATAAAAAGGCTCTGTAGAGACAAGAATGTACAGGAGGAGAGGAGTAGCTTTTGATTATTTTTCTAACCCCCCTGTGGCGACCACAGGGGGTACTAGTACATCTTGTACTTAACCAAAACAACCTGCAAGGTTCTGTGGCGACACACTGTAAGTACAAGTATCTACTTAGATTAAACTTAACAAACATGTACATGTACACGTTTGTTTATTTCCCTTTTTTATTTTCTTTTCTTTTGTTTTGTTTTTTTCTTTTTCATTTTTGTTTTCTTTTTGTTTTCTTTTTTTTGTTTTCTTTTTGTTTTCTTTTTCCTTTTTGTTTTTGTTTTTGTTTTTGTTTTTCTTTTTAAGTTTAAATTATAATTAAATTAATTTATAAATTAAACTTAAATATAACTTATATTAATAAACTAATTTAGATTTATAAAATAAACTTATTTAAAGTTTATAAGATAAATTAATTTAAGTTTATTAAATAAATTATATTAAAGTCCTTTAAATAAATTTATTTAATTTACCAATTAAACTGTAAGCTTCGCCAGTCCCCTGAGCTGTATACCCCGCGCACCTCTTCTCGTACTTTAACAGATAAACGTTCAATCCAAGTACGTTCCTCAACTTAACAATCCTTCTATAAATAATACCCAGATTCCTTTCACGAGTTGTTGACGCCTAGTGCAACTGATCTGGTTCACAGACGACTAACCCCGATTCAGGTCTTCGTATTATAGCCTTAATTTCATTGTTAAGCTTGCCTCAACTTTATTGCTTCGAACACAGACTGTCAACAAACAACTGTACTTTCACTGGAATCCTTTCTGGTACTTTAGACAACGTCTTCATTAACCTCTGTCTATACCCTGTCTTCAATTCTTCAGATTCCTATGCTTCGAACACTGTCTATCAACAATCAATGCCAATACACTGAAATCTTTCGGTAGCACTTGTATACTGAATCTTCAACATTTCTGAAACCCTAAGAGTCTTTAATCTTTGTTCTTCACTGAGGCATGATCATATTAATGAACTTCTTTCAGTGACCTGTAGACAGACTTCAGGTTTTCTTCTAATCTTCTGATTCTTCGTATTTGCCTTGTCTTCATTTTTCCTGATTTCTTGTGTAGACGTAGTATTATTAACCTGTCCTATTCTAGTGTTGTTATCGTGTTGAGTTGTCACGTAACTGTTTATACAGCTACGTAGTCTCACCAACAATCTCCCCCTATTTGATTGTTAAATTTAACAAACAAATTAAATAGAGAGGATAACTCAACTAACAACTAGAAAAAGTAATGTACCAGGACTTGTAAATAATGCTACTTGTTTTCTGGATCAAATACTGCATTTCCAGATTTCTTGAGTTTCTGAAATGAAAGATGCTTGTTCCTCTAGCACTGAACTGATCTTCAAGTAGTTTCATCTTCATTTCCTTGGTCTTCAAATCTCTGCCAGATAGTACTTCTCAGTCTTGAAGTAATCATCAACAGCTTCTTTTGTACAACCATATTTCCTGTTGAGAAGCGCATATCTCTCTAGCTTCTCTCCCTATGAGAATCAACTGCTTAAAGGAGATCACCTTCGTCTACCACCTCTCACGTACAATAGGATCCGCAGATAAGAACTAATGGTTTTCCCCTTTTGGAAAACAGCTTCTCCCCTTATGAAGAATAGTGATGAACCAAACCACTTCTTCTGATTACCAGGAAATCACCTTGTGTTTACCACCTCTCCCATACAATAGGATCCGTAGTTACAAACAACAATGGTGTGGTGTAGTGTACATATGCTTTACCTTTTTCCTCTTCCCTGCTATTTCTCCCCCTTAGTTGAGGAATCCTCCAAACTATTATATAAGCTTTTATCTCCCCCTTAAAGAAGGAATGTATGTTATTGTCTAAAGGAGTTCTCATATGTTACTTGGTTGTAAAAGAAATAACAAGTCAGAGTCTAATCAACCATGTCCCTTTAAATGCTGCAAGAATGACTTCACTGTTGATCATCATGTTCACCACTCTTCCCAACTCCTTATACCTCCCAAATGTGAGATCACCAAGTGTTACCAATTGTGAGCTCCCAAAGGTCCCGAAGTATTCTAATCTAATCTGTAAATGGTAGGTCCCTAAGAGTTAAGTTCCAATCATAAACAGATTCGAGACCCGAAGTATCAAGAACCATGTTTATGGATAGGGAATGGGATATGGTGTTTCTCTTTCTTCCTCACTGTGAGTGTGTGATTCTGTTTTGTGTACCTCATATGTGTTTCACTCTTCTCTCCACTCATGTTTACACTCATTCTCACAAGTGTATCACTCCTCTCATAGCTCCAAAATCCAGCTGTACCTGCAAGGAAAATCACCTTAGCCATCCTTAAGGAGGTCACAAGTGGTGCAATGGGAGTTCGGAAATCCCTATCCTTGTTAGACTCGTCAGATGAATCTGAGTCATAATCTACAAGTTGCTAGTTTTCCTTTTAGGTTTCCAGATTTGAACTCTGGGAAGGTAAACAGTGATCCAAAGAATTTAGCATAAAGATCAAAGTTCCCTTCTAATGACTGTGAAGACATTTCCTTGTGACTTATCAGGTGAATCTGAATCATTGTCAACAAGTTGCCGATCTACACCTATGTCAGATCCACGATCCGCAGATGCATCCATATTTATTAGTCATGGGAAGGTAGACACTGACCACTGACATATGGCTATTGGATCAATATCCTCTCCTAACACCTGTAAAGGCAATTGGTCCATTTAAAGAACCTTGAACAATTGAATCTGACGGTAAAATGGTCGAAACTCTTGTTTCCATCAACTCATCATTTGTGTGTATAACCTTTCCTTGTGCATCAAGAATTGTTTATGTTTGAGGTGGTGACACTATATCGGATACCCTGGCCGACAGGCGAATTTCAATAGACGCACCCTATTGAGAGGATGAATCTAGTAACTATTTTTGTGCCTTTTCAGCCATTACATCTTTTTGAGAAGATGTATGGGAGCTAGCAGTTGTCTCAGTTTTGATATATTTCAATTTGTAGGAGACAGAGCTGCTGGGTTGACTTCAGAACCTTCCTTATATGGTGCACTAAGGCACTTTCTCCCTCACGCTCATTTATACTACATTTTAGGGGTAAGAGAGTGTTGGTTGGTTCTGTTTCTGTGTTTGTTTTTATAGTCTGGGATAGAAGTTGTGGGTTTTCAACCTCATGACTATCAAATGAAATAAGGCCATTGGAGGCTAAACCTGTTTCACAGAACATATGGCACTATAGAGATAAAATGCACTTAAGATCTATAATGAATGAAAATTATGCATTTAATCTTTTGAGAGAAATGATGTACAATAGTGATTTCAAAATATTTTAATGAAATAAGCAATCACCAATGTAGAAAGAAGTTTGATTTTCTCGTAAAACTATTCGAGTGCACAAGTCTGTTTTTATGCCTAAAAAGATAAATGATTTGATAAGACACGGACTGACGACCTAGCAGTATTAAGAAGAGAAAGAAAGATTTTGTCTTTCAATATGAATGAGTTTTTAGAAAAGCATTGATCACTTAGGGTAAAGTCTAAGCAATTCTCATTCATGTCAAAAGCTCCATAATCTATCTTTATAAAATTATAATCAACAACATTGTGTATTGATAAATAATCTTAATAAGAATGACTATGCTGCTAATTTCAAATTGTAGTAAATCTGTCAGATATAGCAACTCATATAAATTCACTAGAACTTAAAATCTCACAATTATCTGCAACAAAATATTAACAATATATCATTGTCTAATACTTGTCAAGTATTTTAGATACCAATAATTATGTTGCATCCTACTTTTATAAGAGTTAAATCATGAAACTGATTTGACATGGAATTGTCGAACATCATAATTCAAATATATTGGAGTAAGATATCAATGAATTAAATACCAATTATCTACTAAAAAGATATTAGCATTCAATTTCATATATCATATAATTGTTAACTCCTAACAACTGTAGTATCTCAAACAATACTGGTTCGATAAATAAAGCAACATTAACCAACATTGTCTTGTTTGCAATCTTAGAAAAATGTTCTAAGTTCCATATACTTTGATCCATTGAGTATTGCATCTATTATCAAAGTGTTTAGGAATTTGCAAATAAGTATAAAAAATATTCTAGGTGAACACCATATGGTTACTTCTAATAGAGCAAAATCTTCATTGACCATAGTTGTACTTCAAGAGATATTTTTATATTTTTTATATTAGTATAAGTGACTGAGGATATACATTGATTACTTAGAGGAGTTCTAAGTAATGTCACAAATACTAATACTTCACAATTAGTTCATAGTTAAACTCTTAAATAAGTATCATTAACTGATATAAGTCAAAAATTACACACAACTAATCATGCTACAATCATGATTCTGATTTCAGTGAATTCTTGAGATATAAACATTGCTAAATTCACTAAAACCAAAATCTCATAATTAACTTATAACACATAAGTTACAATCAATATACTAAATATCAATTGTTGACAGATTTAGTTATAATCAATCATGCTGCCTATTTATTTTAAGTTAGTTTGAATTATGGAGCAAATAACATCATTGAATTGCTTCAATTTCCATAATCCAAACTACCCAGAATAAATAATAAATAAATAAATACTAAATATCTATGAGTTAGATACTAGTACTTAAATATTTTCATAACTATCCTTGAATAATCACCAATAGGATATATGACTTATATACATGACAATCACACTCTGGATATTTAGTAATTTTAGAAATACTTTCTAAGCATATAAAATATTGAGAGTTTTATACACATAACTTAGAAAATACTTCAACTTTCAATATTAGTGATTTTAGAAATAAGAATTGATTACTTAGAAGAAAAATTCTAAATAATATCACTAATACTAAAAGTATCACAATTATTCGTACAAGATACAAATAACTATGCTGCATATTATTTTAATATAATTCAATTTGTGAGACTGATATGGAATGGAATTGTCTACAATCATAATTTAAATCAATTGAAATAATATTCAAACTTAATGCTATAATACTTAACTACCACAAATATATATGACATTGTACTCATGATAGTCAAGATAGTAGCACTAAGTACGAGGTACTGGATTACTGATAAATTCACAAGTCCTTTAAATATTGAAGATTTAATACTTGTGAACTTATATGAAGAATTCCTTACAGATGGGATTTCCAACTAATATGCAATGAATGATATCCCACACTTACAAACCAGTCTTGAAAAATTAACTTTATCAAGTGATTTTATAAATGTTTCTGTTAGTAACTCTTTGACTAAAAGACATGCTCTCGAAATAAATGATACCTGGTGTGAAGGTGCCTTGTCATAAAGTGTTCACAGAGTTTTTGGATTTGAGGTTGTTTCTCATCATAACAAGAAATCAATCTTCTTCCATGAAGTTGGCAGCTTCCTGAGATGCTTCTCCTGTCACTTAAGTTGACAGCTTCAGAGATGCTTCTCCTGTCTTTCTTACAACCTGCATAATCTGTATCTATATAGCCAAACATGTTAAGCATAATATCTTTAGGGTACTTTACTCCAAGAGTTGGTAGTCCCTTAAGATATCTAATAATCTTGTTAATAGCTATAAGATTGGATTCTCTAGGATCCACTTGGAACCTTGCACATTGGCATCTTGAGAATATTACATGTTTTCTATTAGCATTTGAGTAAAAGAGTGAGCTCATCATACCTCTATAGCTTGTCATTATACCTGAGTTGCACTGATCAAGCTTTAGTGGTTTATGTTGGTAAGTACTCTTGGCATGTTCAGAATCTTCCAAATTTTGCATCTTCAAAAGATCCTTAACTTACTTGTATTGCCATCATCCTTTTGGTTTACATGTGCTCCTAAAAAAATTGTTCTTTTGGCTTGCTTAAGCTCCTAAAAGAATTATTCTAATGGCCTGCTTAAAGTAATCCCAAAAAGAATTATAACATTTCCAACACGCTCCTCCATACCTATTCTGTAATTACTTAACAAATAATCTTGCACAAGTTTTTGTTAGTAGACCAACATATAACATTATCATTATATCAGAGCACAAATATAACATTATGTTTGTGTCTAGTGATAAGAGAGTTATTAATATGACGATTCTACTAGTTCATATTAGACTGTAACTTCAGTTAGAGTGCCATACCATGTCCTTGACGATTGCTTGAGTAGTATACTAGTTCATACCAACCTGAAGTGAGATTGTGAAGAAGAGTTATACATTGACTTCCTCTTTTGACTCACCAACCAGGATTGCACTTGTACACATCTACTAGAGTCCAATTCCAAGTGTAATGTGCATCAGGTGCCTGATATGTCATAATATCCTCAAGTCTCGTCACTGGTGCTATCTGTTAGATACTGCTACCTAGCATCTAATTTGGCCTTGTCCCTCATAACAACGCCATTGTTATCCAGTTTGACTTCTGGTTATCCTTGTACCAATTACAATACTATCATTTGGTTTGGATACCAGCTTCCCTACTATCTGCTTGTTGACTGATTGAGTTCATTTTGCTTGGCAATCACCCAATCAATCTGGATCTATCAGAGCTTCTGTAACTTTCTTAGTTTCTTTTTCAGATAGAAAACTAGAGAAATAATTATTCACACTCAGTAGCCCTGCTAATCATTACTCCACCATCTGGATCACTTAAGAACTAGACTCTGGGAATAAACTTGACATCAAACCCTTTGTCTCAGCAGATATGTTCTTGTTGCGTCCTCTGAATTTTCAATGTGGTGTTGTGTCTGACTAGTTGATCCTTCTTTTGCTCCCCCTAAGCTGTTGCTGGGATTTCCTGAAAATCCTTACCCTTGATGACTAGCTTCATTGAAATAATGAGTTGTATTATACATTGCCATTCCACTGCTTGGATATGAATCATCAATACCATCAATTTCTCCTTTAACAGCTTGGAGCATTGAGTTGTTGAACTGTGCACTTAGACTTTCAATCATCTTCTGTTGATCAACCACAAATGCCCTGTAGGTTGTAGAATCCACTGAGTTGCCATGGAAAATATCCTAACTGTAGAACATTCTCTCCAAACAGTTTGAGGTTATCCAGTGTTTGCTTCTGTTGGCCATTAACTCATTAGTGGTCTTCATGTATACATCCTGATCAAGGCTTGATCTAACTTGTTGCAAACTGTATTGACTGCTTCAGCCCTTTGGTATTTAGAAAGTCTTGATTAGCTTGAGGTTTAAACCTAACAGACTGACTCTTAACTCCTGATCTAGAAGGTAAAGAGTTTATATCTTTATTTTTCCTGCAAAAAGAAGCAAGATGGTTAGAGTTTTCACAATTATAGCATTTATTTCTAGGAGCATTAGGAACATGCACATGATTCTTACTTTTATTCACTCCTTCCTTTCCATTCCTATTTTTCCTAGCTTCCTTTACCTTGTTCACATTTTTAATCTCTTTCAGCTTATACTTAAGCTGCTTCTTTGTCATTAAGCCAATGTTTACCAAAGCTAGTTTATCCTGTTCTAATTTGTCAGAAGTTGACTTTTCTTTTGCAACAAATTTAACAGGATTTACTTTTGGCTTTTCAGTCTGTTTGATAGCAATTGGCTTAATTGGCAAAGTCCCTTTTCACTTTTATCATCTTTATAACCTAATCCCTCTTTCCAGTTTCCACTACTTATTATATTCTGAGTTACTTTGCCTGAGTTAGTCCAAGTTCTGATGATTTCTATTTCTTTTTCTAATTCAGTTTTTGGATAATCATTCCGTTTAAGCAATTCATTCTTAACATACACAACATTATCTCTCTCTCTCTCTCTCTGAATACTGTTCATCTTGACTAACTCTTCTTCAAGATAGCTATTTCTATTTTTGTACTTTAGATTTTCAGATTTTAATCTTTCATTCTCTAAAATCTGGTCTCTATATCTAATATAATTATTTTTCAGAAATAATCTCAACTCAATAATATCACCTGTATCAAAAGCAAGAGTTGACAGAGGTACCTTTAGTTCAGCAGCATCAGAACTGCTATCAACATTTGCCATTAAGGCATAGTTCGCCTCTTCTTCAGATTCTGAAGTGTCTGCCCAGTTTTTCTTCTTTGTGATAAGTGCCTGGCTTTATCACCTATTCCTTTCTTGCAATCAGGAGAGATGTGGCCTCTTTCACCATAATTGTAGCATTTGACATTTGACTTGTCTCCTCTGTCAGACCTTCCTTCTTTTCCTTCAATCTTTCTGAACCCTTTCTTGTCTGAACTTCCACCTTTCCTGGAAAATTTCTTACCCTTTCTAAATTTCTTGTAGGCTATCTTTGTGATACCCTTCACCATAAGAGCACACAGTTGCATCATCTCTGCATCAACATCCATTTCAGATAAATTTTCAGGTTCTGAATTATCATCATCAGAATCTGATGACTCTGAATTAGACTGTATGATAAGAGCCTTTCCTTTTGCCTTCCTAGAGACAATTGACTTTTCTTCAGCCTTTAAAGCAACTTTCTTAGACTTCCCTCCATGCCTCTTCTTTCTTTGCTCCATCTCAAGTTCATGAGTCTTGAGCATCCCATAAATTTCATCAAGAGACATATCAGCAAGTTCATAGTTGTCTCTTATTGTAGTAGATTTCAAATCCCACTTTTTAGGAAGGGCTAATAGGAATTTCAGATTTGAATCTTCTTCATCATATTCCTTATCCACTAGTGACAGATCATTCAACAACTTTGTGAATCTGTTATATGTATCAGTTAGTGACTCATCAGATTTTGAGTCAAAGTGCTCATACTCCTGTGTGAGTATTGTCTTCCTGTTCTTTTTGATAACATTGGTTCCTTGACATCTCACTTCCAATGCATCCCAGATTTCTTTTGCAGTCTTGCATCCAATCACCCTGTTTGACATGACATTATCAAGTGCACTATGAAGCAAGTGTCTTACCTTTGCATCCTTGCCTAGTGAAGAGATGTCTTCAGTGGTGAGATCTATCTTTTCTTTGGGAATCATCTTCTGTGGCTCATTCTCAACTGCAACAGAAAGCTTTGTGGGCTTGTGTGGACCATCATAAATTCTGTCTAAATATTCTAGATCTGTAGCTTCCAGAAACATGGCCATCTTCACACTCCATACAGGGTACTCAGACACCCTGAGCATAGGAACCCTGATGGATTCATATCTACTGGTGTTGTGAATGGGTTGAACCTTTGTAGGTTCTTAAGGGTTTTTTTTGATTGATCAGACATGATTGATTGTTTGTTTTGATCTTAACTGTTTGTAAGCTTAACATATTGGCTTTGATACCACTTGTTAGGCCTCAATGATACTATAGAAGGGGGTTGAATATAGTATCTACAATCAATTCGATTATGAACACAAGTATGTAATAGAAAACAAGTTTATTCAATATATCAAACTCTGTTACAGTAGGTTTAATCTACTCTCTTAGTGATGTATGATATCACTAAGAGCTGATAGGGTCACAATGAATAATATTCTCGTGAATGATAACACATCTAGTGTAAACCCTAAGTTGTGTTTATATAGTACACTGTTACAAGATATCTTCTAATTGATATAAAATATATCTCCTCCTAAAATATATCAATCAGATATTATCTTTTACAAGTCTTCTAGTCTTCCAACACTTCAAGCATATCTTCCTTTGTTTTAGTCCAGATCCTCTCCTAGAAATCAGCCGCACGTTACTCCTGAAGCATATCCTTCCTTAAGTTCTGATATCATAAGTTCCGATATCTTAAGTTCTGATATTTTCCTGTCTTCAGTAAATACTGATTCCCAGCTAAGTCCTTATATTAAGTTCTGAAACTAAAAAAATCAGATTAGTCATGACATCATCAAACATATCTAACATGGGTTTTAAGCGAGACTGTTGTGACTCCCTCACTACCTGGAAATCAAACCATTGAAGAATATTGATTTGAAGTATTTTATTCTAGGAAAAATTGGGAATCTCTTTATGATGGGATCATGATCGTTTTAAAATTAACAAAACCCTAAAGTTAATATTAAGTTGATCAGATGCCTCCTAATGAGTCCAATGCATTAACCCCTAGATCGACCAGGAGTGGGTTCGCCAAAGCGAAGTACTCCTATCTATCGTGGGAGATGTGTTGAAGTATATTGATACTTTTTGACTATTGGGTTTGACTTAACTAGGTTATCACAATAGGACTGTGAACTTAGAGGCATAGAGTTTGGCGAGATTTATTAGATAAATATGAAAAAATGTTGTTCCACCAAGCTATCCAAGAGTTATATAGTGGATATATTTGACAATATTGTCTACCTAAATAATCATGTTTTAGGACAAAAGCCAAAGCTGACCTAATGCATGGTGAAATATGGATCTTGGCTCACTAGAAAGGATATTGAAGATATTTTTTCTGAATTAATAGTTAGGGCTATTGAATTGATAAAAATAGTGGGAGATATATATTGTTAATATATATGAATAATCACTTGAACATAATTTAATGATCTTCTGTAGACTAAGTCATTTTATGCACTTTAATATTGTAGATATCAAATGACAAATAACAAAAATAACTTCTCTATGTAATAGTCCTTGAGAAGGACAATCTGACATGAAATAATTTCCTCGATTGACATGGGAACTTGAGGATTATCCTCGGGTTCAAGGATGTCACTCAAACCCCTCCCTTATTTCTTCTAGCTGAGAATTAAACATGTGCAGAACAAAATGCTTACCAGAAGTAAATTAATTATGTAACTGATGTTTTATGTCTCATGTTTGTAATTATGAGTGCTGAGCTTTAGAAGCAACAAGAGCGTAATGATGCTTATTATATGATTGAGCACCTTCAAAAGATGTTTGAAGGATAGGCTCAGAAAGATTTGACAATAATAAGGCACCATACTTTTGCATTAATGGGAGAATCATATCCGGTTGGACCACATGTTCTAAAGGTGATAGGCATATGTACCTTGATATTTTGGGTTTTAAGAATGGTTTAGAGACTTAGGTTGATTTGATCAAACGATCTTTGAACAACTTCTATTCTCAGTTTGTTAAAAACAAAAGGAATGAGATAGATAGAACACTTATCGAGTTGTTAAGCATGTTTAGAACTGCTGAAAATAACACGGTAAAGGCATGAATTATGTCTATATTGATGATGTACACATGGAATGCAAATGGGAAAGGAAAGTGGACAGGCAAGATGAATATTTGATCTTATTCGGTGCCAAACCAAAGTCCAATCCCAAAGGGCTTTTGAAGTTAATAGTGGTGTTGCTAAAGGAGATGATTGTCATTTCTGTGGAAATAACTGGATGAATGGAAGTTAAACTATCGAGCTTATTTGGAAGATCTAAGAAGAAGACTAGCAATGGTCAAGCTTCAGGTATAGGGTTATAATTGAAGCAAAAGTTGTTGCTCTAGTTGAAGGAACTCGATACCTAATGTTGCCCATAAGGAGAGATTGAGAACTTGATAAATTGTTATTATGTGCCTGCCTTTAGCGGATGCATTAAGTCAATTTCTTATCAGGACAAGAAAGGTTTTCATTTTAATTAAATAAACAATAATTGTTTATTCTATTTCAATGATAAGACTTATAACGTTGCATAATTAGTTAACAATTTATATGTTCTAAGTTGACTCAAATCAAACATTACCTCTAACATTGTCGTTAAGCCATATTAATGAGAAATGCATTTTTGAGTTACATATAGATGAATACTTGGATAAGTTTAATTATGAATCATACAGAAGATGCGAACTTTGTCTCATTGGCAAAATGACTAAAACTTCTTTTACCTGATCAGGTGAAAGGGCCACCGAACGATTATGACTTATACATAATGATGTATGTGGTCGAATGTGTATGATGGCAAAGGGGGGCTTATACTACTTCATAACATTTACTGATGATTTCAGTAGATATGGATATGTGGTTCTTATGAAGAACAAATCCGATTCTTTTGAAATGTTCAAAGAATATAAGGCCGAACTAGAAAAAAAACAAGGGAAAAGTATAAAAGTTTTACAATCAGATCGTGGAGGAGAATACTTAAACCTCAATTTCAAGAGTTTCTTGAAGGAGTGTGATAGTGTATCATAACTTACTCCTTCTGGAACACCTCAATGGAATATAGATTCTCAGAGGAGAAATCGTACCTTATTGGACATAGTGTGATCGATGATGAGTCAAGCGGATCTTCCATTCAGTTTCTAGGGTTATGCTCTAGAAACGGCTGCATATATACTTAACCAAGTTCTGACTAAAGCGGTTCAAAATACTCCGTATGAGATATAAAGTGATGAATGTCATAACATGTCATTTATGAAAATTTGGGGACGTGAAGCGTTTGTAAAACGTTTAGCCTCTGACAAGCTTGGACCAAAATTAGATAGATGTTATTTTGTGGGATATCCAAGTGAGACTAGGGTATAGTTTTATAATCCTTTCAAGAACAAAGTATTTGTTGCTCGGGCCGCTGTATTTATTGAGAGAGAACTACTTTCTAAGAAAATCAGTGGGAGGATAATACATCTCGATGAAGATCGAGAACCACATGATAACATTAAACCAGAGTTGGAATAAGATCAGGATGTATATCAAAATGTTGAAAGTAATCCTGTTTAGGAAACACAGGTTATTTGTAGATCTAGTAGGATTCACCATGAGTTCGGGAGAAATTATGGATTTCTTTTGACTCAATATGGTGATGTGATGCTTACGGATAATGATAAGCCTCTCACCTACCAAGATGCTATGAACAGTTCAGACTCCGAGAGATGGCTGTAGGCCATGAAATCCGAGATGGAATCCATGTATCAAAATAAAGTATTGACTTTAGTTGATCCACTCGAATGGGTAAAACCTATAGGGTGCAAGTGGGTTTTAAAGAAGAAAACTGACATGGATGGTAAAGTACAGACCTAATAAGGTGCGACTGGTGACAACAGGTTTCAAATAAATTCATGGTATAGACAATGATGAGACTTTTTCACCAGTCGCTATGGTCAAGTCCATCAGGATTTTGTTAGCAATAGTTGCTTACTTTGACTATGAGATTTTAAAAATGGAGGTCAAAACTACTTTCTTATATGGGAGCCTTGAAGAGGATGTATATATGATACAACCTGAGGGCTTTGTCGATCCAAAGTTTACTAAGATAGTTTGTAAGTTGCTTCTATCTATTTATAGATTGGAGCAAATCTCAAGGAGAATGAATATTCATTTTGATGAAATGGTAAAAGAGTTTGGCTTTATTCAAAATGAAGATAAACCATTTATTTACAAGAAGGTTAGTGGGAGCCATGTGACATTCCTAGTATTATATGTAGATGACATATAACAAATAAGGAATGGCATACCTTCTCTACAAACTGTTAAGACTTGGTTGAGAAATAGTTTCTCGATGAAAGACTTACGCGATACTACCTAGATATTAGAGATTAAGATCTATAGAGATAGATTGAGGAGATTAATCGATCTAGTCGCAGTATATACATTAATAAATTATTGCATCATTTTAGGATGCAGGAGGCAAAAAGTGGATATGTCCCGATGTCTCTTGGGATAGTGATCTCATAGGATAACTGCCCTAAATCATTAGATGACAAGGGTCGTCTTAGAAAAGCTCCATATGCTTCGGCAATTGGATCTATAATATATGTAATAATATGTACTTGTCCTGATATTTCGTATGCTTTGAGCATGACGAACATATGCCAGTCTAATCCAGGTGAGGGTCATTGGATAGTTGTCAAGAATATTCTTAAGTACTTAAATAGGACTAAAGATTTATTTTTGGTATAAGGAGAAGATAGGGAACTAGTTGTAAAGGGTTACACTGATACTAGTTTCTTAACTTAATTTATGGATAGACAAGGATAATTATGTGTCTATGCCTGGTTTGTGTTTTGTCTAAATATAATTGATGTTAGCTTGAATAGTTCACATCAAGAACATTGATGATTCTATGGAAGCCGAATATCTTGATGTATTCGAAACAACCAAGGAGACTGTTTAGGCATGTCCTTAGGCAATATCTCCTTATTTATGAGATTAATGATTAAGGAGATATAAATGTAAAGTGCATAGTAATGATAGTGTTGTAGACCTGCTGACTAAGGCTTTGTCGCAGAATAAGTACGATGGTCATACTAGTTCCATGAGTATTAGATACATGGGTGATTGACTCTAGTGCAAGTGGGAGATTGTTAGTGTTTGTGCCCTAGAGACAACACTATGATATTTTAGTTTAAGACATTAGGATTATTAATGTTTATGTTCAATTGATTATTCTTTTTATAATTTATTAATTCTTAATTTACTGTAATATAAATGTTAGATTAATAAATGTCCTTGGAATATGATATACAACTCTATATCTCTAAGTACGTGACTTAGAAATGAGATTATGAGAATAGTATCAATATTCCAAAAGGTCCCTAGTCGAGTATTATTATTAAGGGACCATAATAATACATTAAGACTGGTGTGTTTGTTGACTGATGATCACATCTCATTGATCATAGGTATAGTGATACTAAAGTCAAAAAGACAGGCAGATGTATATGTACATGGTGCTGGAGAGACCCAATGTGAGATTCTATATGTCTGTTATGTCATAAGTAATTCTCACAATAATAATTATGTAATGGTCCTTAGACCTGAAGTCATTATATTTCTATATGAGAATTAATATACATTGATTCCATTAAAAGTTATCCTTGACCGGGTAATGATAAAAGTGGACATTGGGTATATTACGAATCGTATGAGAAATATGAATGATCTAGATGGGATTTAACCCTCCTATTTTAGGAGTGTTATTATTGGCCTTTTGTGTGATCTAGACTATGAAATGCGTGGCCACGCTCGAATGTTGATTTGATATGATAGTCTACTCATTGATCAAGGAAACTTGGATTAAACTATGATGAGGATGACACATTACATGCCTCTAGTTTAATCTATAATATTTGGTTAAAGTGATTATATTACATTGTACATTATTCACGAAAGGTTTAATCGATCACCGATTCAATTATTATTACTTGGGTAGCAATGATGTATTACTAGATGCCGCTCATTGTTTATGATTTTAAATTAGATTTAAAATTCGTTGCCAACGTAATAATAACCTATAGGGTCACACACAAAGAATGCTTGAAGGATTATTTAATTTAAATTGGATTTAAATTAAATTAAAGTAATTTGAATTTTTTATAATATTAATTAAGTTTGACTTAATTAATTAGATAATTATTGATATTCAATTTTACTAATATTAATTATGAAATTCATTTGTTAAATAATTAAGTGTGACTTAATTATTATACAAATAGGAATTTCGAGTTAATAATAACTCCTAATTAGTTAAGAGTTATAATTCTTTTTCTACTCTCTATATAATATCTCTTATGTGGCTGATTTTCTAAGCAAGACTTTTATTAAAACCCTAGCCACCAAGGAAGAAGATGGAGAGAGCAAGAAGAAATGAGTTTGTGCTGGTACACATTCAATCCTCGAGTTCAAGCATTCGTGTGGATACCGATAGAGCGTAGATCGCGAGAGCGAGATGCGTGGTGATTGAACAAGCTTTGGATCTCCATTAGTCAAACAATTGGTAAAGCTTCTTAAGGTAAACAATCTAATCTATAAATTAAATATATGTTTTTCGCATGGATCCTGCGATGGGTTTCGAAAATTATGATTTTTTACATTTTTAATTACTGTTTCCGTTGCGTTTATGTGCTCGAAACCCAACAGCTTGAAGTCATCAGAAGAAGAGTCATGACAAAAGATGATAAATACAATGGTGATTATGTTCCTATGTACAGAACTTATACTGGTCAAAAAATGAAGTTGGAAAAGGGAGCTGCAGTTCTAAAAGTTTTTCTCAACAGTCCCCAGTTGTCTTTCAGTCCTGATCATGAAGATGTCAGTTTAAGCTTTATGTTGATTGGTGATCTTGAGATAAACAAAAGTTCAATTTCTAAATTAAGATCAGCCATCTATCAGGTTGGAGAAGACACTGAAGATAAGAGGGAGTTGAAGAAAAAGCTTGTTAAAGTCCTACAAGACAAGGAGGAAGAAAGATTCAAGAACTTTCTGGAAACAACTGTCAGTTATCTGAAGATACTGAAGTAAGCTTTACTCCTTGTACATTTTGTAGTTGGTTTTGGCATCATTGAGAATGGAATTTGTTCTTCATTACATTAAGCAGAAATTGGGGGAGATTATTACGTACTGATTCTCAATGATAAGAAGAAACTCAGGATCTGGCTATTCGGGTGTCATCAGTATTTGATGTGTCGTCAGGATTTGACACATCATCAGCATTTGGATGTCATCAGTATTTGGAGGCAGTCAGCTTAGAAGATTTGTTCTGTTCCTTGTATTGTGGAATATATGTCTCTTGCGTCTGAGTGATAGGATTTTATCTATTCAGTTAAATATATATATCAGTTTCAGTTAGATTTTGATAATGCATATCCTAGATTGTTTATTTGTAGCTGTGTATTATATAAACACAGTTTAAGTCATCACATAGTGAATTAACTTGAGCATCATACGACCTAGCAGCTCTCAAGAACAACAGTATTTCTTGAGAGAGTTTTGTAATAGTTTTTATCAGAAATATAAAAAGCTGTTATATTTTATTACTTGTTCGAAACATTTATACAATTGTATCCAACCCCCCTTAAACAAGTGTATCTTTACTGGGCAACAGATATGTTGCAAGTACACCCCGATGTTAATATTTTATATTACAAATGCCTTAAATATACCCGAGTTATACCCAATGTTAGCATGCGATAGTTGAGTTGCTTAACCCTAAACCCTGATCATATCATTTGTAAGATATCCCGGATTTTCATCTATTATTATTATTATTATTATTATTATTATTATTCCTTGAATATGTTTATGTGATTTTCTGATTTAGAAGGAAAAAAATTATGGATATTTTATTCTTGTTTGACGTATTCGTTTCATTAAATGGTAATGTGCTAATTGGTAGTTGGTCTTAATCCCTGTTACTATTGTGAAAGTATTTAATTACTTTTACAATTTAAAATTTTATCTGAAAGCTAATTGTTTTATCGATATCGGTAAAACTGTGTGTGTTTTTAAGTCGTGGGGATCGAGTGGATATTTTACTCGCCTCAATATTTTATTTGTGTCTGAAATATTATTTGGTATTTTAAACCGTGTTCACCCGGGCATATGGTGAGGTTTAAAAATATTTAAAAATAATATTTTACAGCTATTTTGTTAAGTGTTAAATGAATTGTTATGTGTTTAATACTATTAAAAATATGTTTGACCATGATTTAACATTCGATGGAGTTGTAAGTGGTCCTGTAAGGACCATAGTATTTTTCGGATATTCATTACGTGTTTAAAATTCATTTGTATGAAATTACCCGCAATCTGGACGCGTGTTAAAGTGCATTTTTATCGAGTCACTTGTTTTATCTCGTTTTACGGGCATTTGCATATATTATATGTGATTTCAGATTTTACTATTAATTTAGAAAGTATTTTGGTTTTATAAAAATTATCGGACCGGGCCCCTATCGGGACGTCAAACCCCACAAAAATTGTATTTTCATTTTTATAAAATCGTTGGACTTTCAAATATATTATATTTTCATATTTTTGAAATATTAATAATTTTAAGAAAATTTTGATATAAATTTTATATTTATTTGATTAAATATTATTCCCCGCTAATTATTAATTTTGGGCTAATTGTTTAAATGTTGTATTGATTTTTAGTTAAAAGAAAAAGAAAACAAATTTTTTTAAAAAAAAATCCTATAAACTACCCGCAACCCCCCTCCCATTTCAGTATATCTAACCACCCCCACTCTCTGTCTCTTTTCTTTCTCCCCTGCTTATATACTTTTAATTTTCAAAAATTCATATCTGACAAACCGTTCGTCCAATTTCAATTGTTATATATATATAAACGATCAGCGTTTTGATACCTACGCAAATGTATATATATTGCAAGGTTTTGAGGAGATAATTTGTGTAGCATATTTTCGTGTTAATTCATTTTTGGGGCATAGAAAAGGAGTTTGATGGCGTTGATTACTCCACATGGCATTTCAGCGTGTATATGTTTAAGACTATGAATTTCGGATTTTTCTGGAGATATTTTCCGGACATCAAATATTCTTTTCGGCGTGATCAGAATTTATTGTGGGCAACATTTTTGAAATTCCGCCTTCGTACTTGTGTATATTATAGCATGTTAGTGTTTATATATTTATTTCATAATTTTCAGAAGTTGTTGTAGAAGTCTGTTTTGGCCGTGTTTTTCGTTTCTGACGTGTTTATACATGCAAATATAAATTATTGTGTATTTTAAATTTATTAATTTTATTAGAGTATAGCTGGATTGTATTGCTTGAAATTGATTTTGAAGGATCTGACCCCGGGGAAAAGTTCATTTTACAAAGATGTTATTTTGAATTTTTTTATAAAATATCAATTTTAATTTCAAATCATTATCTTTTTGTATGTTCAAAAATCATAATTTGATTTAATTATTTATAATTTGTTTTGATTAATTATTTATTCATTTAATTAATTGATTAATTTATTTAATCAATTAATTTTATTTTATAAATAATTGAATGAAGTGTAATTATTTATAATTAAGCCAAATAATATTTTAAACTTTATTTTGAGCTTTTAAATTATACAAAGTTATTCAAAATTCAATTAATATTATTATTAATTGAATTAAGCTTATTTTATTCATAATAAATAGACAGTTCATCCGTTTAATACGAAACGAATGTGTCTAGACTCAGAAAAATATTCCGCTTGCACTAAAAATACTTTCGTGACATAAATCATTTTATTTCTAAAGGTCACTTGTTTTGCAAGTCATTTATGAGTCGCGTATTTATTGAAATGTCGTATTTTGACTCAATTTCAGTTTTAAACCTACCAAGTCAAATGTTTTGACGAACCGAGTCATGTATTTTGTGAATTATATGATATTTGAATTTTATGTTTACTGCAAGTCAAGTAAGATTTTCTTATGTGTCCACAACAAGTCAAGGCTAATTCTTACTATATATTTGATTTTTGATTGAGATTGGGAACATGTGGATGGTCTAATAAATAGAGGAAATGTTATCGAATTTTCGGTAGATTTCATATCCATTTATTGGATATAAATGAGTTTATTATATAAATAAATTGTCAGTCTATATATCATTGAAACATGTCTACGTGCGTATATGGGTCAATAGTCTTATGTCTAGCTGTTTTCTTTATATGTGGGTTATCATTTGGGTAGACGATAGAATTTTGAAGTGGCGCCCCAAAATTCGGGGTTAGGGATCTACGAGGCCACGCCGTCTTGAATGCTATATAACACTTATCTCATATCACAATATATAAATACTCACACCCTTATAACCCCACACTTATCACACACACACACACACACACACTTATAGGTTATTGTCTTGGAAACGAACCATTCATTACTAGAGTAAATCAATCCACAAAGTGATAATTATTACAACCCAAAAGTAATTAAGTCTGACCGCGGAAATAACCTTTAAGTAAGGTTAGTCCGTCAGCCAAATATTCATTTCTTATTTATTTTCTTACATAAATCATACTAGTAAATAAGCCGGAATAAAAACAACTGAAAACCAATCCAGCTTATTCGATCTACCTGAGGTACAACACCAAACAGCCTAAGGAACATCTGACCATTTCGTACCCATTTCCTGGCTGTGAGTTTCATGATAGGCATCTTGATTTACTGTTGTGTTGTGTCAATTTAAGAAAAAAAGTGTGAGCTATAATGCCCAGCATAATAATGTACAGTATGAAATGACTGTACGATAAACTCAAGTATAATGCCATATATGATAAATGCATTTTATTCAAAAATAGATTTCTTTGGTGATACACACCTTTTAAAACCAATTCTTTAGTGGATTTATTATCCTACGAATACCTTAATGGTAAACCCAGCACCTAGGCTTGGGTTACGGTATTGCATCACAATTCCAGTTGGAAGAATAGGACATTCACTGGAGCCACCGCATACGATGATCAGTCGTAATACGGAAAATAGTAACCTTTTCTACTAGTAGAAGGATGACACCTTTGTATCCCGTTTATCACCCTTGCCGCATTCGGGCTACGTGTCCCATTTTGGGTATACACATACTTCACAAGTTCCTGAGTACACAGAGTACTGTTGGGAATATGTTGTGAACTTGATGATTTCATTCACAAAACACCTTAGTAGATTCAACTTAGTGTATTATGTAGCACTCGACGGATAAGCAAATATAGTCCCGAAGGATGACTCAATACAGTCCCGACAGATGATGATTTGACGTCCATCGAGTGAGTAGCTTATGTAACAATAAGTCATGTAGCACATTTCTGCAAACACCTTTGTATTGATCCTGTAGTAGCATATAAGTCATGTTGACTTTAATTAGATATGCAGAATAGGTTGATTAATTATACATAGATGATGTCTTATAATTCTACATAAATGAAATGAAGTCAAATGCCAAATAGCTATCCGACGGATGATCAACAAAGCTACCCGACGGATGATCAACAAAGCAACCCGACGGATGATCATGTACCTAACGGATGATCAATTTAAACATCTGTTGACAGTGACAACACAGTCACATGCGTCGAGTGTATGCAAAAGGAATGTGGAAGCCTATTCAACTGGGTTTTTGAGAACAAAGAAGCATTGCCATTTCCATGCTATTATGAAGATATTCAAAGATGTTGGAATAGAGTAGTGAAGCAGCATAGTATTAGACTTGATAAGTTTTGTTTTATTATCTTGTCTTATTACTGTGTAATCTTGGTGATATATAAACCAAGAGTAGCAAATAGAATAACAATAAGACTAAGCAAGTATTTCTCAGAGAAACAATTGTAAGCTGAATTTTTTAGCATTTCTCTGTAAGTTTAGTTGTTCTTATTTATAAGCAGCTGTGAGCTATTCAAGCTTCACAGAGTTCTCTTGATATATATATATATATATATATATATCTGATGGATACATTCAAATCCACCAGAAAGTTTTAAAGACTTGTGTTTTTATTACTTTGTATTTTGATTCATATTTAACTTGTCATTCCGCACTTTGCAAATCAAAATACTGACATATAAATTTTAAGTTAGAACATTTTATAATTGTGTATCAGAGCAAGCTCTTGAAGAACAAAGAGTTTAAAGATCACAACAAACAGCGAGATGAACAAGAATGATGTTGGAGTCAAGATTCCTTTTCTGGACAAAGATAATTACCATCACTGGAAGGTAAATATACATCTTCATTTACTTTCTCAAGATGAGGCCTATGTGGATTGCATAGAGAGAGGCCCTCATGTACCAATGAGAGCTGCAACTGGAAATGAGCCATCAGTTCCCAAGCCAAGGCATCAATGGTCAGATCCTGATATTGAACAAGTCAGGAAAGACAAGAAGGCCATGAATATTCTGTTCAATGGAGTTGATGGTGACATGTTTGACAACATCATCAATTGCAAAACTGCCAAAGAAGTTTGGGATACAATTCAGATTATCTGTGATGGCACTGAACAAGTTAGAGAAAACAAGATGCAGTTACTAATTCAGCAATATGAGCATTTCCACTTTGAAGAAGGTGAAACTCTCACTGATATCTTTAGTAGATTTCAAAAGCTACCAAATGCTCTAAAGTTGTATGGAAGAGTCTACCAAACCAAGGATTCTAACCTCAAATTTATGAGATCCCTTCCAAAAGAATGGAAACCAATGACAGTCTCCTTGAGAAATTCATAAGAATATAAGGAGTTTACACTAGAGAGACTGTATGGCATTCTAAAGACTTATGCGCTTGAAATAGAGCAAGATGAAAGAATGGAGAAAGGAAGAAAGACTGGAGGGTCCATTGCACTGGTTGCTGAGTTAGAGAAAGAGAAGGAGATGAAGATAGAAGCTGTTGAGTCTACTTCAAAGGTCTGTGAAAACAAGGGCAATCGGATGGTAGCAGAAAATGAAGATTCTTTGAGCCAAAATGATATGGATGATATTGATGAACATCTAACATTTCTTTCCAGAATATTTGCCAAGCTCAAGTTCAAGAAGAACTTTGGAGCAACTAAGCCAAATAGAAACATGGTGGATAAATCAAAATTCAAATGTTTCAAATGTGGCTTGGTAGGGCACTTTTCCAGTGAGTGTAGAAAGTCAGATTCCAGCAAGAAGAAGTTTGAGCCTGTGGATTATAAACAGAAATATTTTGAGTTGCTCAAACAAAAGGAAAAGGCTTTCATTACACAAGAAAATGACTGGGCAGCATATGGTCTGGATGAGGATGAGGATGTCAGCTATGTCAATCTAGCCCTAATGGCCAAGTCTGATGAAACAGAGACAAGTTCTTCAAGTAATCAGGTAATCACCACTAACCTTGCACATTTATCTAAAGCTGAGTGTAATGATGCAATAAATGACATGTCTACGGAATTATATCATTTGTGTGTTACACTTAAGTCCCTCACTAAGGAAAATGCTAAAATCAAAGAAAACAATTTGTTTTTAAGTGAGAGAAATATTGTGCTAGAATCTCAGTTTATTGAATTTGAAAACTGAGAATTGAGTGTAAGACTGCTAAGGATGAATTAACTGAGTCCTTGAAGAAAGAAGAGATTTTGAAGAAGTAGCTTGAACGAGAACAAGAGGTGATTAAGGCATGGAAAACATCTAGAGATGTTCATGCTAAAATCACCAAAGTTCAAGGTATTGAGTCCTTTTGTGATGCAGCCTGGAAAAAGAATAAGGAGAAGCTGGAATCCAATTTGGTTGAAGGATTGCTAACAGACGTGGACTCGATGGATGATGAGAGTCATCCGTCGGATAACCAAAAGGATTATCCGTCGAGTGACATAAATCTTCATCCGTCGGCTGTGAGCAAACCTGTGAGTAAAGCCAAACTTGCCAAGTTAAATGAAAAATATGGATCAGTTTCCAAAAACTTCATTTCAGGAGAATCTAGTCAAGTGAGGAAGGAGAAGAAGGTGAATGTTGGTCATCTGTCTATCAAGCAATTGAATGACAGACTAGAAAAGATTGAGGTTAAAACAGAGGCTAAAAGGAAAAACAATAGAAATGGGAAAGTAGGGATTAACAAATATAGCAACTACACACCTGATAAATATGCTCCTAGAAAAATTTGTGTTAAGTGTGGTAGTGCTAATCATTTGTCTGTTAATTGCAAACTTTTCATGCCTACTCCTATGTCTGTACCCTCCCATTTCCCCAACATGAATGCCATGCCTTCTATGCCTATGAATGCTATGTCTACACAGAATATGAATGCACAATTGAAAGGAATATGTCCTAAGTCCAATCATGTATAAGGATTTAGGAATAACTTTTATGTAATCTGTTTTGATTTCATTGATATTAATAAAAGACTTGTTTTGTTTTTATTACGGGCTTTATCTATTTAAGTGTTTAAATAAGATATACCATAATTTAGAGTAAAGCTTTTTATGGATTATGATGAGATCATAATAGTGAGACCTAAAAAGATGATAACTCTAAACTTAAATAGTTCCTGGTCATAGGATTACTAACTGGTAATTAATAATCCACAAAGATCGGTACATACTATGCTTGCTTCCTTATGAAGGATGTCTGTTCTCATAGACATTTGTGTGGTGACACTATAGCTAGTATGTAGGTGCTTATTATAGAATAAGTTCACTGAACATGACTCGCACAACTGAACAACTGATGGAGTTCACTCACGTGTCAGCAGTTGTTCACATAGTGATAGTTGTACAAGTATCCTTAGACATGAGGTCATCATAGTCATCTTGTGTACACTAACTATGCTTTGGTTTAGTTCTTAGTCTCCAGGGACAATTATTAGGGCTCTTCTGGGTATAGGAATTTGTACACGAAGATAGTGTATGATCAATAAAGGATCTACCCCTTCCAGTGAAGGAAGCGAATGTTCAAGGCTGATCCACTTATGCTAGTTCAGGAATCTCTGGCCAGAGTGAATGAAATTAGAAAGGAGTTTCTAATTTGCATAGAACTACGCATAGTAAATGGTAAGCAAGTGATTGAATTAGATAGGCTTGACACGAGATCCATGCCTTGTATTTAATCGGGACATTGTAGGGTAGAAGGAGTTTATTGTACGGTAACTATTCACTGAATAGGTTCTCGGTATTCTAAGCAGTGAATTCATATTATCCGGATAGTCGCGATATGCTGAGAAGTATCCCTCACGATGTAGAATAAATGTGATTAATTAATTAATCATATTTAATAAATTAGAGAATTTATATAAATAATGATAAAATAGTTTTATTATTATTTATTTCTACTACCGGCTTAATATTGAACCTACAGGGTCACACCAAAAAAAGAGAATGATTTAATGGTGGAGGAATTAATTAATAATGGCTAATAATTATTTATTTATGAAATAAATAATTAATTGGCAAATTTAATAATTGATTAAATGAGATTTAATTGATTATAAATTAATTAAGAAAAGTTCTTAATATTATTAATTAAAGGATTTAATTTTTGGAAATTAAATCAAGAGAGAGAATTATTTCTAAAGTGTTTAGAAAAAGGATTAATGATTAAAAGGTGTTTTAATTATTAATGAGAATAATAAATGGGATAATAATAATATTATTTATGGGAAAATTTCAGCTGAAAATTTTGCCTATAAATACACTATTATAGACCCTAATTTTATTCTAACCCACACAAAACCCAAAAAGTTTGGAAAACCCAATTCTCTCCACCTCCTTCCTCCTCCTTAACATCGTTTTCTTGGTGGATATCGGTGGAGTGCTTCACACTTGAGGAGCAACTGCTAAGGATCTCTGATCGTTGTTTCCGAATTATTTTTAAAGGTTAGATTCGATCCCTCGAATTTTTATTCATGATCTGTATGCTTTTATTTGGATTTTATATTTATAAAAGTGTTTTGACATGCCCCCGCTGCGTTTAAAATCCAACAACAATTTGCTAATATGCCATTTGTACCTAATCCTTATTATGCTGCATTTAGTATGCCTCAAATGCCATTTAGCATGCCCTACTGGAATAACATGTTTTCTAATAGCATGCCATTTCCTGTTAATCAAAATGTGCATGATAATTCTGTTTTAATGAATGGTTTCAAAGGGCCAACTCAGATGACTAAGGATGAATCTGATATCCCCAAGTCAAATGAGATCAAACCTAAGAAACAAAAGAAGAAAGCTAACAAGGCAGGACCCAAGGAAACTTGGGCACCAAAATCAACTTGATTTGATTTTAATGTGTGCAGGGAAACATAAAGAATCTGTGGTACTTGGATAGTGGTTGTTCAAGACACATGACTGGTGATTCTACCCTGCTCATAGAGTTCAAGGAGAGAGCTAGCCCAAGTATTACTTTTGAAGATGACAGCAAGGGTTATACTGTGGGATATGACTTGATTTCAAAAGAGAATGTCATCATTGAGGAGGTTTCCTAAGTGGATGGTCTCAAGCACAATCTGTTGAGTATCAGCCAACTTTGTGATAAAGGCAATTCAGTGACCTTCAACTCAGAAGCCTGTGTTGTGACAAACAAGAGGAGCAACAAAGTGGTTCTCACTGGAGTGAGAAAAGGAAATGTGTACCTAGCTGACTTTAATTCATCAAATACAGAATTTGTTACTTGTCTTCTCGGTAAAGCAAGTCAAGATGAAAGTTGGCTATGGCACAAGAAGCTATCCCATCTAAACTTGAAGACCATGTATGAGCTTGTAAAGAAAGAACTGGTTAGAGGCATTCCTCAAGTGGAATTTTCTAAGGATCGACTGTGTGATGCTTGCCAAAAGGGAAAGCAAATTAAAGCATCATTCAGAAAGAAGCTTGATTCAACAATTGAAGAACCTTTGCAACTGCTACACATGGATTTGTTTGGACCAGTCAATGTGTTGTCCATCTCAAGGAAAAGATTTTGCCTAGTAATTGTAGATGATTTCTCAAAGTTCTCTTGGACATATTTCCTTAAGTCTAAAGATGAGGCTAGTGAAATCATCATCAATCACATAAGGCAAGTCAACAATCATCCCAATTTCAAACTTAGAAGAATCAGGAGTGACAATGGAACTGAGTTCAAGAATTCTGTCATGAGAGCATTTTATGGAGAAAATGGGACTTTGCATGAGTTTTCAGCAGCAAGAACTCCACAACAAAATGGAGTAGTAGAAAGAAAGAACATATCACTTATTGAAGCTGCAAGGATAATGCTTGAAGAATCTAAGTTACCAACATATTTCTGGGTTGAAGCTGTAAATACTGCGTGCTACACTCAGAATATTTCTCTGGTCAATCAAGCAAAATGCATGACTCCCTACTAATTATTCAAGAAGAAGAAGCCAACTCTAAATTTTCTTCATGTCTTTGGCTGCAAATGCTATATCTTGAGAAATCAAACGGATCAGAATGGGAAGTTTGATGCTAAAGCAGATGAAGGAATTTTTGTTGGATATGCTGTTGGTAAAGCATACAGAGTCTACAATCTGAGAACCAACATTGTTTTGGAATCAATACATGTTGTGTTTGATGATAAAAAGATTGAAGGACTACAAGATGAAGATTACCATGAGAGCTTCAAATTTGACAATGTGGAGATGGCCAGTGATGACAGTGATGATGAAAGTGATCAAGAAATAGTATCAAAGGATAATGTAGAAAAATCTACTACCAATGAAGCACAAAATTCAACATTTGTCGAGTTGCTAAATGCTTCATCCATCGGGAGACAATCTGCTTTATCCGTCGGGAGACAACCAGCTTCATCCGTCGGTACTCAAAATTCACCCTCCGTCGGGTCATCAAAAGAAGATGAAAGTCAGAATAGATCACTGACAGAAAGTTCCCCTTTCTCAAATCAAAGATCCATAAATTCAGGGGGAGTTTCTAATAATCAAAACTCAATCACACATCAAGACAACAATGAGGCCTTTTCATCTAGAGCTAATCTACCTCTACAAAGGAAATGGACAAAGGATCACCCCTTTGAGCTCATCATTGGTGATGTATCTTCTAGAGTTTAAACAAGAAGAGCAACTCAAGAAGAATGTCTATATAGCAGCTTCCTCTCTAAGGAAGAACCAAAGAAGGTAGAAGAAGCTTTGTTGGATCCTGATTGGATTTTAGCTATGCAGGAGAAGCTAAACCAATTTGAAAGGAACAAAGTATGAAAGTTAGTGCCCAAGCCTAAAGGAAATAATCCAATAGAAACCAAATGGGTATTCAGAAACAAGATGGATGAAAATGGCATAATAGTCAGAAACAAAGCTAGATTGGTTGCTAAGGGCTATTATCAACAAGAAGGAATAGATTTTGATTAAACCTTTGCTCCTGTTGTAAGACTTGAAGCCATCAGAATCTTCTTAGCCTATGCAGCCCATGCCAATTTCAAGGTCTATCAAATGGATGTCAAAAGTGCCTTTCTGAATGGAAATTTGGAGGAGGAAGTCTATGTCAGTCAACCTCCTGGTTTTGAAGATCAAAATTTTCCAAAACATGTCTATTATCTTTTGAAAGCACTTTATAGATTGAAGCAAGCACCTGGAGCCTGGTATGACACCTTATCAAAGTTCCTTTTAGAAAATCATTTCACAAGAGGTACTGTAGATAAAAAAATATTCTTTAGAAATGTAAATGGCTCTAGTATACTTGTTCAAATTTATGTAGATGACATTATTTTTGGCTCTATAGATGAGAAACTTTGCAAAAAGTTTGCCAAATTGATGCAAAGTAAGTATGAAATGAGTATGATGGGAGAACTAACTTCCTTTTTGGTTTGCAAGTTAAGCAAGTTAGTGATAGAATATTTATTAGTCAAAATAAATATATTTTTGATCTTTTAAAGAAGTTTGATCTAATGGATTGCACATCTGCAAAAACTCCCATGGCCACTACAACTAAACTTCAATTAAACACTACTAAAAAGTCTTTGGATATTTCAAGTTATAGGGGCATGGTTGGCTCACTTCTGTACTTAACAGCTAGTAGGCCAGATATAATGTTTGCTACATGTTTATGTGCAAGATTTCAGGCTGATCCTAGAGAATCTCACTTAGTAGCTATTAAGAGAATTTTCAGATATCTCAAGGGAACACCAAAAGTTGGCATTTGGTACCCTAGAGATTCTGGTTTTGACCTAACTGGTTATTCAGATGAAGATTATGCAGGTTGTAGAATTGATAGAAAAAGTACAACAGGAACCTGTCAATTTCTAGGAAACAAGCTTGTATCCTGGTTCAGTAAAAAGCAAAATTCAGTTTCTACTTCTACAGCTGAAGCTGAATACCTTGCTGCTGGCAGTTGCTGTGCACAGATTTTATGGATGAAAAATCAATTGCTAGATTATGGTCTGCAAGTTGAAAGGAATCCTATTTTCTGTGATAACACAAGTGCAATTGTCGTCACTGAAAATCCAGTACAACATTCAAGGACAAAGCACATAGGCATCAAGTACCACTTCATAAGGGAACATGTAATGAATGGTACTCTGGAACTACATTTTGTTCCAAGTGAGAAGCAGCTTGCAGATATTTTTACCAAACCACTGGATGAATCCACCTTTTCAAGGTTTGTAAGTGAATTAGGTATGCTCAATTATTCTTAAATCTTTATGAGATAATTTGCAAGTTGTAATACAGCCAGAAATTTAATTGATTTTTCAGTCTTGGATAAAATTTTGGCTAAGTCAAAATTTACATCTCGACGAATGATCTTTATCCATCGAGTTTGATCATCCGTCGGTATACAATTTGCTAATAAAATCAATTATTTTTCTGGAGTATTTTATGACTCGACGAATAACAGTTTATCTTCATCCGTCGAATTGTCTTAATCTTAGCCGTTAATTCCTTGAACATTATCCATCGAGTATACTTACAGTTTGTAGGCATAACACGATGAATAATGGGTGGAATTTTTACAGTTTATTTTTAAACGGATATTTTAGGCAATTTATATTGGTTATTTTATTTCAAGGTCTATCAAATGGATGTCAAAAGTGCCTTTCTAAATGGAGATTTGGAGGAGGAAGTCTATGTCAGTCAGCCTCCTGATTTTGAAGATCAAAATTTTCTAGAATATGTATACTATCTTTTGAAAGCACTTTATGGACTGAAGCAAGCACCTAGAGCCTGGTATAACACTTTGTCAAAGTTTCTTTTAGAGAATCACTTCACTAGAGGTATTGTGGACAAAACTTTATTCTTTAGAAATGTTAATGGCTCTAGCATACTTGTTCAAATTTATGTAGATGACATTATTTTTTGGCTCTACAGATGAGAAACTTTGCAAAAAGTTTTCCAAATTGATGCAAAGTAAGTATGAAATGAGCATGATGGGAGAACTAACTTACTTTCTTGGTTTGCAAGTTAAGCAAGTTAGTGATGGAATATTCATTAGTCAAACTAAATACATTTATGATCTTTTAAAGAAGTTTGATCTAATGGATTGCACATTTACAAAAACTCCATTGGCCACTGCAACTAAGCTTGAATTAAACACTATTGAAAAGTCTGTGGATATTTCAAGTTATAGGGGCATGGTTGGCTCACTTCTGTACTTAACAGCTAGTAGGCCAGATATAATGTTTGCTACATGTCTTTGTGCTAGACTTCAGGCTGATCCTAGAGAATCTCACTTAGTAGCTATTAAGAGAATTTTCAGATATCTCAAGGAAACACCAAAACTTGGCATTTGATACCCTAGAGATTCTGATTTTGATCTAACTAGTTATTCAGATGCAGATTATGCAGGTTGCAGAATTGATAGAAAAAGCACAACAAGAATCTGTCAATTTCTAGGAAACAAGCTTGTGTTTTGGTTCAGTAAAACGCAAAATTCAGTTTCTACTTCTACATCTGAAGCTGAATATATTGTTGTTGACAGTTACTGTGCACAGATTTTGTGGATGAAAAACCAATTGCTAGACTATGGTCTGCAAGTGGAAAGAATTCCTATTTTCTGTGATAACACAAGTGCAATTGCCATCACTGAAAATCTAGTACAACATTCAAGAACAAAGCACATAGACATCAAGTACCACTTCATAAGGGAACATGTAATGAATGGTACTGTGGAACTACATTTTGTTCCAAGTGAAAAGTAGCTTGCAGATATATTTACCAAGCCACTGGATGAATCCACCTTTTCAAGGTTGGTAAGCGAGTTAGGTATGTTTAATTACTCTTGAATCTTTTCGGATAATTTGCAAGTTGTAATGCAACCAGAAATTTAATTGATTTTTCAATATTGGATGAAATTTTGGCTAAGTCAAAATTTATATCTCGACGGATGATCATTATCCATCGAGTTTAATCATCCGTCGGTATACAATTTGTTAATAAAAATCAATTATTTTTCAGGAATATTTTATGTATCGACGGATAACTGATTTATCCTCATCCGTCGAATTGTCTTATTCTTAGCCGTTGATTCTTTGAACATTATCCATCGAGTATACTTATAGTTTGTAAGCATAAGACGACGGATAATTGATGGAATTTTTACAGTTTATTTTTAAACGGCTGTTTTGGGCAATTCTTATTGGTTACTTTATTTTACTTTATTATTTTTGACAGTTATTATTGAGATAGTATAAAAGCATAATTCATTTTCATTGCTTTTCTTTTATCATTCTCAAATCATCTGCTCTAACTTCTTTCTTTCTCAAAATCACTTACTTTGTCTCTCTCTCTCTGTGCAAGTTTTTACTCTCTAACAATGGCACCAGTCGTCAAGATCATGTCTCAAACTGGATTTATCTATGAGAAGAACAACTTCACGACTTTAGTGAACAAGGGGATTCAGTAGTCTGGGGACTATCACAAAATGATGGATTTTGTGAAGAACTGCAAACTCAACTATGCCATGATGGAATCACCCACCATTTACTGTGAGGTTGTTGAAGAAATATGGACGACTGCAACATACAACTAAACTGATAAGTCTATCACTTTCACTATTAAGGTAAGGAATTCTGTGTTAATAGTGACATTGTTAAAGAATGTTTCCAAATTCCTGATAATACTGTAACTTCTCCACACACAGACACTGACATTGTTAATATGATTAATTCCATGGGCTATGCACTCTCTACTTCTAAATTAAGTGCAATTAGGAGGTTGGGTCTTAGGAAGGAATGGAGTTATCTGTGTGATGTAGTTACTAAGGTATTTTCTGGTAAAATTAGAAATTTTGATTCAGTTAATATCTCTATGCTCAACATGCTTTACATGCTAGTAACTGATAAATTTTTCAACTTTAGTGATCTTGTCATATTTGAGTTGGGGTTTAAGTTAGGGGAGCTAAATAAGAGGGGTAAAAATATTTACTATGCTAGATTTTTAATGATGCTTGCTAACCACCTCTCTGGGGATATTGTGCTTGAGAACCCAACCAACAAATTAGATTGTTGGGTTCAAGAAAGGAGAATCATTACATATTTGAACAGGGCAAACCATCACAAAGCGGTGCCACTCTTCTATTTTTCAGTTATGGAAGCACCTCAGGTAAGTGAGGTAATTTCAACGGTCTCTACTCTTCCAACCTCACAAACTTCTTTGCATTCTAGTATAGCTATGACAACTGTGTCATTGACCCAAAAGTTGCCTACCCAAGCTACCAAATCCAAAATTTAAAAAACAAAGACAATGAAAGCCCCCTCTGGTGTCCCTTAAAAGATGCCAATTGTAAAATCCACCAAACCTAAAGAGGTGATTGTGAAGGTGGGTAAGAAAGGTGAGGGACAGGGTGAACATCAAAGAAACCTTAAGGATAAGGTTGGAGAGGTGAGTGTTTCCCAGCCTAGCCACACTGCAGTTTCCCAACAAACTGCAGTGCTTAATAAGGATATAAGCTCACTACTAGTTGCATCCTCCCAAAAAGATGTGACTATTGAACAAAGCTCACAGCCAAGAGCACAGGCCAAGAGGGTTAGGGACATAAACTCACCCCAAACTTATGCCAGAAAGAAGAAATCTAAAACCTTTGGGGATGCATAGGGTACACAATGTGCAAACTGGTGCTAAAGACACAGTCACTGCACCTTCTCAAAGTCAGGTTGATGTGGCTCCAATAAATGTGGAGTCGCAGCCAAAATCTCTAATAATAGAAGTACCTGAAACACCGAATTCTCTCATACACTCTTTGGATGTTGACATGATAAACACATCACTTCCAAATTCTCCATCTTTAACTCTCATGGAGAAGCCAAAAATCCAAGCAAGTGAGCATCATCTTCTAGATGATTTGTTGGCTCACTTGCCATTTCTTTCTGAGACTGTTGAGACATCTGTGCCAAAATTTTCATTAATCTGCACAAAGTCCACAACAGTCTCCACTTCAAACTCATTTATTTGTACTCTCTCGATGGATATTGTTCATCGATTGAGTAGTGATTGTATCCCGACGGATGTGCCTAACAGCAGTCATCCGTCGGTTAGCGAAATTACTACCCCGATGGTTATTCCTTATCCGTCGAGTGTCTCTGAACAACTTCAAATTTCATCAATTATTACAAGTGCAGAAGACTTAGTAGTAGTGCAATCACTCCTAGGACTAAGGGAAGGGAGTAAAATAAGTGAGAGTCTGGGTTGCTCCCAGGAAAAAGGAGAAGAAAAGAGTGAACCAATGCAGTCCATTTCTTCAGGACTGGCAAAAGTGAGTGTGAGGAGTCCCACCTTAGATGGTGAAAGTGAGGGTGTGATGGTGGGGAGCCAAGGTGCGACCTTGATGCAACAAAAGAGTGATCATGAGAAAAATGCAGGTACAGGAGTGATTAGGATGGAAACCATTGCAAGTGAGTCAATGAATGTCAATGATGCAGAAAGGGAAAGGCTATTTCAACAAGAATATTAAGCTGTTATAGATTCTATTTCCCTGGATGCTGAGACATTTACTCACCCTATGACAACTTACCAAACTCTATCTGTACAGGGCAATGAGGAGGCTGAAAGATTGTTGAACTTGGTGCATATTACACAATCTTTACAAAGAGCAAAGGATGCAATCACTGCTATGCCTTCCAACATTGGCAGTGATTTTGAACTGGATGAAACTTCTTTTGGGGATGCTGATGGGGATGATGAGGAAGATAGTGTAAGAACCCTGATTTTTGTAATATTTTAAAACTTCTGTGAATAGTAACTTGAGCTAATTAATTAATACGTATGGGGATCATCATAAAATGAATAGTGCAATTTTGAGAATCCGAGATCATATTCTTGTTTATCGAGGAAAATAAGTGAATGTAAAAGCCGACGAAATTCGAAGATTCACAATTATACTACGTGTTTTCGTATCCGTAAAGAATGGCGTAGAAGCGGGAATACTACGTGAAATAAATAATATATCAAGGTGTTTCTATGATCAAGAGAAGGAATTGAATTGGTTATAGGATTATAAGCAATAAAAGAAATCTCTACGAAACAAGTCGTTATACGTGGAAACTATCGGAATGGAACGACGATTGCGTTTACGATAAAAAACGAATGAGAAATTAAATCCCATGCAAGTTGGACATGCATAACCAAGTCCTAACTAGTAGTTAGGAGTGTAACTAGATGATTAGAAGCTAACTAGAATAGTTAGTGGAATAGTGTTGAATAGTGATGGGAGACAAACAAGTACACAAGCCATACTTCTCCCTTTTCTCACTTCACCACACAATCAAACCAACCCATACCTTTGCCAAATTATTATCAAATCTGCTGCATACATCCCATATATTCATTATACACTCCCACACTTTAGCCACAAAAGAAAACAACCCCTTTTCCCTCACTTAAAGCTCTCCCATTTTTCATTCCAGCAGTTCGGATTTTCTGAGCAAGGGAGAAAGAAAAATTCATAACTCAAAATATACTCATTCAAATATCATGAAATTTTTACCATAGCTTCTCTATATCATGGGTAAGCTTCATAACAAATGTCAGCGTCAAATTAATTTTTTTCAATTTTATAAAAATGTTTGAATGAGGTGCAGAAAGGTTACTCCGAAATTTTAACTTGTTTCTTGGTTTTGTTTCTTAAGGATCTAGCCCTTCTAAGTGTTTTCTAAGAAAACCAAGCCTCAATCATCCTAGAACTAACCTTCCTAGTGTCCAAGAAGGTATAACTTTCAACCCTTTAAGGTTTTATGGTTGGATTTAAGAGTTATATTTGTTGTAGTGTTAAGATCCAAAGGATTGTGTTTGTTTGAGTTTGTATTGATTATGTTCTTGCTAAAGGCTTGAGATGTTGAGTTGTAATCCATGTATGTGGTACTAGATAGAGCATATAAGGTTCATGTGGGTGGATCTTGAGAAGTACTTGTGTTTATGATGGTTATAGGTAGTGATTGTGTTAAGATCAAGTAGTAGAAATTGAGTTTGGGCATTCTTGCACTTGATCTGTTTTCTGCAGGATATTCGGCCATGAAAATGGTTAAAATTTGAAAACCACTGGCCATGAATAGATAGATATTGTTTTGCAGTTTCTATACATGTGTAGATCATCATGAGGAGATTTACGTTTTAGGAGTTATGGTCGTTTTAGTGTAAAATATTTCTGCGATTAGCCAACTGCACTTAAGTCCACTTGCATGGTGATTTTGAAGGACTTAAAGTAATTCTGAGATTCTGGAAAACTTATAAAAAATGGATATGACAGTAGAGAAGACTGTACAAAAAGAATTTTGAGAAAATATTAATTTTTCGATTTTATAAAAATGTTTTGGTAAAGTGAGCGCAAGCGAGAAACGCATAAAAACCTAGTTTTGACACGCGTTTTCTCACGTTCGAGCTTAAAACTCGAAATGGACTTTCTAAAGCGAAAGATCGATTTCAAAACTCGACCATGTTATAAAGTGAGAATATAAGTGTTGAGAATGTGACGATCGGAGATTCGTTATACTTGAGTAGTTGCCAAAGTTGCTTAATAAAAGCGAGACGTTAATCGCGTACTAACTTAGACCGTTGGTTTTTGTTTATAGATCGCCAACCAAACACCAGAGACCATACCACTTCGATTACTCGAGGCAAGTTTTCGAAACCCTATCTCATACTATCCATGCTATATATATATACTGTTGTGATATTGATGCCATGATTTACAGTTCAAATATATATATGCTTGTCTATGATATCAATGCATACGAATTATGCGATTGTTTACGAAAATAAATTTCGTTTTACACGAGTATGAGAAGTTGAAACGTATTTCAAATATAATATATGATAATGGGAGTTGAAGATATTTTAATAACGATTTAATTCCGGAGAGAGCCGGACGCGAAAGATTTCTATTTCGATAAATAAAGTACGTTCGCGTAATATATATATCAAGCGAACGATTGAGATTTTGACTTAAACTTCGAGAAATATTGGTTTATTCATTTAAGGGACACCCTTACTTGATTGATTATTTTATAAAGCGATACTTAAGGGATTATTAAATATCCAGAAAGTATTTAAAAATATACTGAATAGTTTATAAATCATTTCACGTTATTTAATAAAGATTTAACTATTCAAAGAGCAATTATAGGATACCAAATCATGTTTTGATTATTTGATTAAGGTGTCTCCATTCGTTGGACCTTATTCACAAAATATTTTGTATTTAAGGTTTTTATTAATTCATTGAACCTTAATTAGAAATACTTTGTACTTAAGATTTTATCAATTCATTAAATCTCTCTTATATAATTATGAGACCTTAGATTTTTAATATCTTCGGACTTCTAAAAACTTATTTAAAAATAGACATAATTCCCAAAGGTACTTTCTAAATTATTCAAAACTCTTGAAAGAGATTAATCATTTGAAACATATAAAAACCTTAGGGAACTTAGTCTAGAAGCATAAGAGTTTTGCTTCCTCGTTCAATAAAGAACAAGTGAGTAATATATGTGTCACCCTACTACAAATAGGGATTTAAAAATGATTTTAAATTCAAAACTCCGACAACTCCCAAAGATCAATTGAGTTAAAAGTGATGAATAAATCATCTTATTTAGAGGTCAACTTTTAACGACCTATTCCTTCGAAAAAGGATTTTGAGCAAAAGATATAATTATTTTGGGACTGGAATGTGGCATGCCCGGCACGGAGTGGTATCAGGCAGTGACTAAGCGCGGAGTGGCGCATTATGCAAGCGTGGAGTGGCGCATTGTATGGTTATATGGTCTATGTGACCATTGACTTTCGGACATGCACGGCAATGGGAAACCACCGTGTAGTGTCTTGATGAGCCCAAAGGCGGCTAGGTTTGTATTCCTTCTACTAGTAGAGAAAATTTCGTATTCGGCTGATCACCGATACGTGTTTTATTCCAGTATAGTCCCTTTCTTCCATTTTGGAAAAACTGTTGTGAAATATACAACAGAGAGCCGATAAGGCTGAGTTTTAAACAAGGATATTGATGAATATATATCAAATCCATTTGAGAAATCTGCCGATAAGGCTGAGTTTAAATAAGGATGTTGATGATTATATATCAAATCCATTTGAGAAATCTGCCAATAAGGCTGAGTTTTAAATTGGGATGTTGATGAATATATATCACACCCATTTGAGAATCTTGGTTCGAGTAACATCTTGAGATTTTGAAATAAAATGAGTACGAGTATAAAATGATTTTGAGAAAGAGATGAATACAAGTATTCAGTGGATATACTATTGTAGTTGATTTTGAGAATATTATAAATTTGATAAGCATATAAACTTTCAGAACGCTTTGGAGATACAAAGTATAATTATTGGTTTTATTTATCCTTACATACTTAATTATGGGGATATATACCTTGCTGAGCTTTAATGCTCACCCTTGCTTTTATATATCATATCACAACAGACTACCAGCATGGATCAGACCAGGACTGCTGTCCGTAGGCGGGTAAGGAACGCTCGTGAGTTCCATAGGCTTTTTGTGCGCCAGCCCCGTCAGGTAGATAAGTGGAAATGATTTATTTGATAATGTTTCCAAGCATATAACCTGTGTGTATGTGAGTTTGAATAAAAGGTCGAGTAATATTGTGAAAAGAGAATTATTTAATTAATAAGTGATCGTAACGACCCGAATTCACTACCTTGGATTTGGGGGTGTTACAGAAATGGTATCAGAGCCAAAGGTTATAAGTTTTGGAAGCAGTAAGAGTAAAATGGGTAGACTGAGGATCTAAAAGTTAACAAGAACTCTCATCGAGTTCGTAGTCGGATTACTATGGAGTAGTCGCGACGGTAGTACCCAAGGGGACCTTAGCCTTAAGAGTTGAGGCATTGGTTGAGTTATTAACAGTCGATTGAAAAGCCAACATTAAGGGAAGAGAATGAGTTGTAGCACTCAGAGAAAAGATTGCTAAGAGTTATATGCGAAAGAGAGTCCATTGGTTGAGCCAATAGAGTTTGTTGATGGACTACCAGGAGTTATGTTGAAGTGTTTATGTGAAGTGTTATACGGAAATTGATGGAATCGTTTAAGATCGACATAATGAGGAAAGGAGAAAATTGTACATGATTTTTTTTATAATGTTGATATAGAAGTGGAGCTAAGTCTCCGGAGAAAGCGGGATGAAGACGATACCCCAATACCATAAGTTGATTGGAAAACCCGAGTATTGCCACTCATAGCTCTTTATAGAGTGTCCTTGAGGAGACATATTAGGCAAGAATCAAGATGCTTAATTCTTTTACTATTAAGGTTATTACGTTACCTGAATTGGTTGAAAGTATTGTTCCGATAATAAGGGTTCAATACATGACGAACAGTGATTCTACCAAGAAGGGTATTCGCTATACCATTGAGGAATCTATGTCCTATAAGGAAGATTTTAGCGTGTCCCAAGATGAGAATGCTATGCGATAATACGAAATCATTTCATCCGTTAAGCCATTATGGTTCGACACGGAAAGCGAGAATCGACAGAATAATTTCTGAAAAGTTTCATGCTCCTGCAATCAACGCAGCAAGCTCCGAACTACTGGAAGAGAAGACCAATAAGTCTGACGCAGAATTCCAAGAGTGGGATGTCACTAGGAGCTACGTGTATATTCTCGGCAGGATGTCGTCTTTTGTTAACGCATCAAATCAGGTGCGTGGGCACAATGTTGCGAGTAACTAAAGAGGAATGAAGAATGTATTTGTGACAAAGTGAGTTATTAAGCGACTTTAACATAATAAGTAGAGACGCGAATAATGTTATATTGGTGATCTTTTATAATAGCATAACGATGCCACCCCGACATATTGGGAAACTAGAGCAAACCCTGCTGAATTGGTAAACCAAAATAACCAAGAACACGAGGAAGTCGAATATAATGAATTCGTCTTAGAGGATTACAATGAAGAAGAAACTATGGATACTAATGAGGGGGAAGGCCAGAGAGGAAACCCCATGGACCAAATTATGAATCTTCTTCGAGAGAATTTAAATTGTCACCCTCAACCCAGGTGGATCATGTTCCAGTTACTAATGTCTTTAAGGCCTTTAAGTGGTTAAAACCCCCAGAAATTTCAAGGGACTACTAACCTATTAAGTCCAGAGCTTGGCTGAAAGAAATGGAAAAGAGCTTTGAGATAGTGCCCATAGAAGAGACGCAAAAGACTGTGTTCACCAGTTATATGTTAAAAGGAGAAGCAAATTATTAGTGGGAACCTAAAGGAACCCTGGAGACTGATGTTATTATCACATGGGGAAAAGTATTTCCCAGGTTTATGGAGGCTCAGATGGAGTTGAAGTTTCTAGAGATTAAGTAAGATAAGATGTCAGTGGCTGTGTACAAAGCCAAATTTATTGAACTGTCGAGATTCGTGCCGGAGTTTGTGAACACGAAAGAGAAAAAGGCGAGGAGATTTCAGCAAGGGCTGAAACAATGGATTCAGGATCGAGTGTCATTACTTGAGATAACAGACTATGTGCAAAAAGGCCTCGATTGTAGAGGCAGAGAGTGAGCAAAGTCAAAAAGAGGAAGAGAGCAAGAAGAGGAGTTCGGAAGCCAAGGCGGCAGAGCGATAAACAGAAGTTTCCGATTAGGACTGAGAGGGGAGTGGTGTCCCAACCCGCAGTGGGTACCAGGTTCGCCACTACCGTAGCTGGCGGAAATAGCTTTAGCGAACCGGTAAGCAAGAGTATCGCCCAGGGAGGTGGTCAATATAAGACTACGTTTCATAACCAGTTTCGGTCACCCCTACCGGATCATAAGTCATGTGAGGAGAAACATCCTGGGGTATGTAATTGGGAAAATAGCTACTGAGGTGCTTTAATTGCAACCAACTAGGACATTATTCTAGCAACTGCCCCAACCCAGCTAGGGCGTGATAGCAGGTAACCTTTTACTCAATTTGGTTACTGCAAATATTCTGTTTAATTCTGAAGCAACTAAGTATTTTATATTGCGAGATTTTTGGCCAAGTTAAAACTTAATGTGATTCCAACGCGAGAATTATTGCGAATAGAAATAGTGAATCGAGAGGTTATTCCAATTAATGAGATTCATCTAATCTGCAAGTGGGAACTAGGAGGGAAGGACTTTAAGTTGGACTTAATTCCTTTCAGGCTGAGAGAATTTGGTGTGGTCTTAAAAATGGATTGGTTGTCGAGCAATGGTGCTCAGATTGATTATAAAGGAAAGAAAGTTAAAATCTGAATGCCTAACGGCAAGAAAATTGTGATTAAGGGTCAGCGTCAGACCCAGAAATTTTTTTAATATTGCTCAAGCAAAGCAATTATTAAGGAAAGATAGCAAAGCGTATTTAGCATACGTGGCGGGTACCAAGAGAGAAGCCCCGATGTATGTGACATACCAGTTGTTCACGAGTTTGAGGATGTGTTTTCCAAAGACCTTTCAGGATTATCACCTGACCGAGAGATAGAGTTCGCTATCGAATTAGCATCAGGAACGACATCAGTTTCAAAAAGCCCCATATAGGCTAGCCCCGATTGAAATGAAAGAATTGACTTCACAGTTGCAAGAACTGTTGAATAAAGGAATGATGAGACCTAATGTGTCACCATGAGGCACACCAATGTTGTTTGTCAAAAATAAGGATGGTAGTATGCGATTGTGCACAGAGTATAGGGAACTGAATAAGCTGACTATTAAGAACAGATACCCTCTCTCTAGAATTGACGATTCGGTTGACCAACTTGAAGGAGTGGTACATTTTTTGAAAATCGATCTAAGAATGGGATATCACCAACTGAAGATTAAAACAGGGGACAAATACCGTATTTCGCACGAGGTATGGACATTATGAGTTCTTGGTGACGTCGTTCGGGCCAAAGAATGCCCCAGTAGCTTTCATGGACTTTGTGAATCGAGTGTTTAAAAAGTATTGGGACGTGTGCGTCATTATTTTTTTATTAATAATATTTTAGTCTATTCTAAAACGGAAGAAGAACATGCGGAATATCTGAGGATAGTGGTAGAAGCATTGAGAAGAGAAAAGTTGTTTGCCAAATTCTCAAGGTGCGAATTCTGGCAAAATGAAGTTCAGATCTTAGGACAATTGATGAGCAGTGAAGGAGTGTTAGTTGACCCTACCAATGTTGAGGCAGTATTTCAATGAGAAAAAATAACCACACCTACGGAAGTAGGAACTTTTTGGGAATTAACTGGTTTTATGAGAGGTTCGTACGGGATTTCGTTAAGATATCAGGACCTTTGATTAGGCCTACTTGCAAAAATAAAAAGGTTGTGTGGAATGAAAAATGTGAGGAAAGTTTTCAGGAATTGAAAAGAAGTTTGGTAATATCCCTCATGCTGGCATTGCCCGATGGAAAGGGTGATTTGTGATCTATAGTGATGCGTCACATAAAGGATTAGGATGCATGCTCATGTAGCATGGGAAAGTGGTTGCTTATGCCTCATGGCAGCTGAAGGAATATAAAGTAAGATACCCTACTCATGAATTAGAATTAGCAGCAATAGTTTTGCTTTGAAAAATTGGAGACAATATCCATACAGAGAAAATTGTGAGATCTACACGACCATAAGAGCCTTAAGTATATATTTACTCAGAAAGAACTCAACAGGAGACAGAGGAGATGGTTAGAGTTAATGAAAGACTATGTCGGTGAGATTTTATATCACCCAGGGAAGGCCAATGTGGTGGCCGATGCCCTTAGTAGTAAAGAGATACTCAAGATGTTGACAACGCCGGAGGAACTAGTGAGAGAACTTGAGGAGATGGAGATAGAGGTGAAGTCACTGGTAAAGGGACTGATGGACTAATTGAGATCAAATTAGAACTGGAATTGTTAGAAAAGATGGGACATTATCAGGAAGAGAAGATGAATGAAGAGTGAGAATCTTTGACTGAGAAGAAGTCAAATGTGAGAAAGATGAGAAGGGAATTATGAGGTATGCGAACCGGATTTGGATTCCGAATGTTCGAGAATTAAAAGATGAAATTTTACGCGAAGGACATAATTCTAGATATTCAATTCATCCTGGAGGTACCAAGATGTACCGAGATCCAAAGGAATATTATTGATGACCCAACATGAAAAGAGACGTGGCCAATTGGGTCAGTAAGTGTTTGACCTGTTAAAGAGTGAAGGTGGAACATCAGCGACCGAGGGGACTCCTACAACCCTTAGGAATTCCGGTGTGAAAGTGGGAACAAATAGCCATGGATTCTGTGGTAGGATTTCCCCGAGCTAAGGCTAACCGTGATGCAATATGAGTAATTATATATCGACTGACCAAGTCAGCATACTTTCTTCCAATCAAGAAAACCTACATGGTGGATAGATTAGCAGAGCTATACATCAAGGAAATTGTGATAAGACATGGAGTCTCTGTAGCTATCGTATCTGACAGAGATCCCCGATTCAACTCCAGATTTTTTTGAGGAGATTTCAGGAATGCTTATGAACCAAACTGAATGTGAGTACTGCATACCATCCCCAAACCGATGGACAAAGTGAGTGAATCATTCAGACATTGGAGTACATGTTGAGAAATTTTGTAATTGATTTTTAAGGTTATTGAGATGAACACCTATCTTTGATAGAGTTTGCCTACAATCATAGTTATCATGCGAGTATAGAAATGCCCCCACATGAGGCGCTGTATGGTCGGAGGTTCCATTCACCCTTGTACTGGGATGAAGTTGGTAAAAGAAAGTTACTAGGTCCCGACTTGGTGTAAAGAACGAGGGACATAGTTGAGTTGATCAGAGGATGACCGACAGCGTAAATATGCCGACTTAGCACGAAAAGACAGAGAGTATGAAGTGGGTGACCAGGTATTTTTGAAAGTGTCACCATGGGAAGGACTGATGAGATTTGGAAAGAAAGGGAAGTTGAGTTCCCGATATATGGGTCCTTTGAGATTTTGTGACAAATAGAATCGTGGCATACGAATTGGCTTTACCTCCAAACCTTCAACAGGTTCATAGTGTTTTTCATGTGCCAATGTTGAGAAAGTATAATGCGGATACCAAGAATATAGTGAAACATGAGTAAGTACTAGATCTGTCCTACATTGAGCAACCAGTTGAAATCATTGGTTGAAAAGAGCAAGTACTCAGGGACAAGAGTGTCAAGCTATTCAGAGTCTTATTGAGACATCCCAAGGTCGAGGAGTCAACTTGGGAATTAGAGAGCCACCTGCGAGAAAGGTACCCCCATCTATTTGTGAGTTGATTCCGGGACGGAATCCTTTTAAGGGGGGGAGACTGTAAGAACCCTGATTTTTGTAATATTTTAAAACTTCTGTGAATAGTAACTTGAGCTAATTAATTAATACGTATGGGGATCATCATAAAATGAATAGTGGAATTTTGAGAATCCGAGATCATATTCTTGTTTATCGAGGAAAATAAGTGAATGTAAAAGCCGACGAAATTCGAAGATTCACAATTATACTACGTGTTTTCGTATCCGTAAAGAATGGCGTAGAACCGGGAATACTACGTGGAATAAATAATATATCAAGGTATTTCTATGATCAAGAGAAGGAATTGAATTGGTTATAGGATTATAAGCAATAAAAGAAATCTCTACGAAACAAGTCGTTATACGTGGAAACTATCGGAATGGAACGACGATTGCGTTTACGATAAAAAAACGAATGAGAAATTAAATCCCATGCAAGTTGGCCATGCATAACCAAGTCCTAACTAGTAGTTAGGAGTGTAACTAGATGATTAGAAGCTAACTAGAATAGTTAGTGGAATAGTGTTGAATAGTGATGGGAGACAAACAAGTACACAAGCCATACTTCTCCCTTTTCTCACTTCACCACACAATCAAACCAACCCATACCTTTGCCAAATTATTGTCAAATCTGCTGCATACATCCCATATATTCATTATACACTCCCACACTTTAGCCACAAAAGAAAACAACCCCTTTTCCCTCACTTAAAGCTCTCCCATTTTTCATTCCAGCAGTTCGGATTTTCTGAGCAAGGGAGAAAGAAAAATTCATAACTCAAAATATACTCATTCAAATATCATGAAATTGTTACCATAGCTTCTCTATATCATGGGTAAGCTTCGTAACAAATTTCAGCGTCAAATTAATTTTTTTCAATTTTATAAAAATGTTTGAATGAGGTGCAGAAAGGTTACTCCGAAATTTTAACTTGTTTCTTGGTTTTGTTTCTTAAGGATCTAGCCCTTCTAAGTGTTTTCTAAGAAAACCAAGCCTCAATCATCCTAGAACTAACCTTCCTAGTGTCCAAGAAGGTATAACTTTCAACCCTTTAAGGTTTTATGGTTGGATTTAAGAGTTATGTTTGTTGTAGTGTTAAGATCCAAAGGATTGTGTTTGTTTGAGTTTGTATTGATTATGTTCTTGCTAAAGGCTTGAGATGTTGAGTTGTAATCCATGTATGTGGTACTAGATAGAGAATATAAGGTTCATGTGGGTGGATCTTGAGAAGTACTTGTGTTTATGATGGTTATAGGTAGTGATTGTGTTAAGATCAAGTAGTAGAAATTGAGTTTGGGCATTCTTGCACTTGATCTGTTTTCTGCAGGACATTCGGCCATGAAAATGGTTAAAATTTGAAAACCACTGGCCATGAATAGATAGATATTGTTTTGCAGTTTCTATACATGTGTAGATCATCATGAGGAGATTTACGGTTTAGGAGTTATGGTCGTTTTAGTGTAAAACATTTCTGCGATTAGCCAACTGCACTTAAGTCCACTTGCATGGTGATTTTGAAGGACTTAAAATAATTCTGAGATTCTGGAAAACTTATAAAAAATGGATATGACAGTAGAGAAGACTGTACAAAAAGAATTTTGAGAAAATATTAATTTTTCGATTTTATAAAAATGTTTTGGTAAAGTGAGCGCAAGCGAGAAACGCATAAAAACCTAGTTTTGACGCGCATTTTCTCACGTTCGAGCTTAAAACTCGAAATGGACTTTCTAAAGCGAACGATCGATTTCAAAACTCGACCATGTTATAAAGTGAGAATATAAGTGTTGAGAATGTGACGATCGGAGATTCGTTATACTTGAGTAGTTGCCAAAGTTGCTTAATAAAAGCGAGACGTTAATCGCGTACTAACTTAGACCGTTGGTTTTTGTTTATAGATCGCCAACCAAACACCAGAGACCATACCACTTCGATTACTCGAGGCAAGTTTTCGAAACCCTATCTCATACTATCCATGCTATATATATACTGTTGTGATATTGATGCCATGATTTACAGTTCAAATATATATATGCTTGTCTATGATATCAATGCATACGAATTATGCGATTGTTTACGAAAATAAATTTCGTTTTACACGAGTATGAGAAGTTGAAACGTATTTCAAATATAATATATGATAATGGGAGTTGAAGATATTTTAATAACGATTTAATTCCGGAGAGAGTCGGACGCGAAAGATTTCTATTTCGATAAATAAAGTACGTTCGCGTAATATATATATCAAGCGAATGATTGAGATTTTGACTTAAACTTCGAGAAATATTGGTTTATTCATTTAAGGGACACCCTTACTTGATTAATTATTTTATAAAGCGATACTTAAGGGATTATTAAATATCCAGAAAGTATTTAAAAATATACTGAATAGTTTATAAATCATTTCACGTTATTTAATAAAGATTTAACTATTCAAAGAGCAATTATAGGATACCAAATCATGTTTTGATTATTTGATTAAGGTGTCTCCATTCGTTGGACCTTATTCACAAAATATTTTGTATTTAAGGTTTTTATTAATTTATTGAACCTTAATTAGAAATACTTTGTACTTAAGATTTTATCAATTCATTAAATCCCTCTTATATAATTATGAGACCTTAGATTTTTAATATCTTCGGACTTCTAAAAACTTATTTAAAAATAGACATAATTCCCAAAGGTACTTTCTAAATTATTCAAAACTCTTGAAAGAGATTAATCATTTGAAACATATAAAAACCTTAGGGAACTTAGTCTAGAAGCATAAAAGTTTTGCTTCCTCGTTCAATAAAGAACAAATGAGTAATATATGTGTCACCCTACTACAAATAGGGATTTGAAAATGATTTTAAATTCAAAACTCCGACAACTCCCAAAGATCAATTGAGTTAAAAGTGATGAATAAATCATCTTATTTAGAGGTCAACTTTTAACGACCTATTCCTTCGAAAAAGGATTTTGAGCAAAAGATATAATTGTTTTGGGACTGGAATGTGGCATGCCCGGCACGGAGTGGTATCGGGCAGTGACCAAGCGCGGAGTGGCGCATTATGCAAGCGTGGAGTGGCGCATTGTACGGTTATATGGTCTATGTGACCATTGACTTTCGGACTTGCACGGCAATGGGAAACCACCGTGTAGTGTCTTGATGAGCCCAAAGGCGGCTAGGTTTGTATTCCTTCTACTAGTAGAGAAAATTTCGTATTCGGCTGATCACCGATACATGTTTTATTCCAGTATAGTCCCTTTCTTCCATTTTGGAAAAACTGTTGTGAAATATACAACAGAGAGCCGATAAGGCTGAGTTTTAAACAAGGATATTGATGAATATATATCAAATCCATTTGAGAAATCTGCCGATAAGGCTGAGTTTAAATAAGGATGTTGATGATTATATATCAAATCCATTTGAGAAATCTGCCAATAAGGCTGAGTTTTAAATTGGGATGTTGATGAATATATATCACACCCATTTGAGAATCTTGGTTCGAGTAACATCTTGAGATTTTGAAATAAAATGAGTACGAGTATAAAATGATTTTGAGAAAGAGATGAATACAAGTATTCAGTGGATATACTATTGTAGTTGATTTTGAGAATATTATAAATTTGATAAGCATATAAACTTTCAGAACGCTTTGGAGATACAAAGTATAATTATTGGTTTTATTTATCCTTACATACTTAATTATGGGGATATATACCTTGTTGAGCTTTAATGCTCACCCTTGCTTTTATATATCATATCACAACAGACTACCAGCATGGATCAGACCAGGACTGCTGTCCGTAGGCAGGTAAGGAACGCTCGTGAGTTCCGTAGGCTTTTTGTGCGCCAGCCCCGTCAGGTAGATAAGTGGAAATGATTTATTTGATAATATTTCCAAGCATATAACCTGTGTGTATGTGAGTTTGAATAAAAGGTCGAGTAATATTGTGAAAAGAGAATTATTTAATTAATAAGTGATCGTAACGACCCGAATTCACGACCTTGGATTTGGGGGTGTTACAGATAGCATGAGCATAAAGGGATATGCAGATGCTCCTGCCTGGATGCTAACAAAATAATGCTCCTACTCACATCTCCAATCTACACTATTCAAGCTAATTCATGACATCCAAGCAGCCATTCAGGCATCTACTAATGCCAGTACAAAGAAGCTACTCACAACACATCTTGAAGCACTCCAGCTGCATAAAATTCATGCCCTCCAACACAGTCAGAGTGTGGATGCAATCAAGCAAGAAATTTCTGAAGTCAAGCAAGATGTAATAGAAAAGATAGATGCTAGACTCCCTACAACCACCATGACTGAAATTGTTCAAAAGCTAAAGAAGGAGGCTGATCTCAATAGGAACGTTGAGTCCATGGACTCAAGAATATATGTTATAGAGAAGTCAATGGCCAAGATACTTAACAATCAAGAAACTCAGACTACACTACTCCAATAGTTGGTGGCTGCTCAACTCCCTCCCACACAACTTGATGATAACAAAAATGGGGAGAAAGGCTCAAGTGAGGGGGAGAAACAGCTTAATATTCAAGTTAGCAAAGTAATTATGCCTATAATTGCTTTCACCAAGCCACCAACTAAAGACAACATTGATCTAATTAATGAAGCAACAGCCACATTGAGAGCAGCTGAAAAGAAGCAGTTGAGACCAATCAACTGGGAGCAAATTGATGAGGATATTTAAAAGAGGCTTGGGCTAGCAAAGAAGCCAGAAAAATCAGCCATTCATCACTCTCAAGTCAGGAAAATCTCTGTGAATGATATGTGCATGAATAATCTGGAAAGAGGACAGCCATCCTGCATCAAATCTCCAAAGGCTGAGCTAATTTTGAAGCCAAAGGTGAACTATCCTAAACCTTCTCTAAAGAACCCTTTGGATACAGTGTATGAGACACCAAAGCCTGATGAAAAGAAACTGCTGTCAAGATCTATTGCATTCTACAAGGATCCAGCTGATTCAACATTGAAAAGAAGAATTTCCAAGGTTTTCAGGAATGGTAAGGAAATTTGTGTGGTGGCTGGACACCCTCAATTTGCTGAAGCAAAAAGAGAAGAAAAGGCAAGTTTGAAGAAAGAAAAGAAGCAAGCCGCTCTAGATGCTAAAAAGGTTAAACAAATGAAGGAGCAAGCTGCTATCTTTGCCAAGCTGCAAACTGTGAAACTTACACAACAAATTCATGAACAATCATCTAAAACCACTGAATCTAAGGAATTGAAAATGCAAGAAGAATCACAGCAGAGAAAAAGTTTTAGATACAAACTTCATGCAAAGAGAAAAGTGGACTTTGATAAAAAGGAATTGGAAGATCAGTTTCCCAAAAAGTCTACATCTGCAATAATTCAAACATCCATGCCCTCTGTGGCACATAGAGAATTCAAGATAGATCCATCCAAGAATTTTTATGGTGAACCTATAATTCCAAAGGATGAGCTAATAGATTGGGATAGTCTACCAATACCTGAACTCAATCTACCTCACTTCATGAAGCCAAAGAAGACAAAGACCAAAACAGTCAAGAAAGCGAAGCCCTCAACTCTCAGATCGAAGTCCCTAACCAAAGCTCAAACCAAAGTCAACAAGGGAGACATTATATACATCTGTGATATCAAGGAATTCTCAGATTTAAACCTCTATCTAGATGAACTGGAAGAAGTTAGAGGGATTGATGCTTACAGGAATCTAACCTGAAAGATTAGTATTCAAGTACAAGGGAGGAAAAGAGATACAATGACCACTTTACAAGATCCTTCAAGAAAGCCAATCTTTGCTGATAAAGGTTTATTCATCATTTAAAAAGAACTTTGGATTCAATGTGACAGCTAGAAGACTAGTTCTAAAGAAGATTGAAGAACTGAGGAGTATTAGAGCCAAAAATGCACTCCCAAAGACTCTAATTATTCCTTATACTGGAAGTAGAGTGCATCTAAAGCCCGGCCTACTGGCTAATGGAATTCATGGATGATAAGGGAGTTAGAAGATTCTTCATATTAGAAGATCAGTTGAGCATCTCTAGCAATGAGACTCTTTTGGAAATGCAAGGAATGCTAAATCTCTCAGAATCTGATGAACTGGAATTCCACAGACAACTCTAAAATCAGGTAGAAGAAAACAACAGAAAGCTTGGAAAGAGATCCAGATCATCAAGGAAATAGATCAATCTGCTCTGGCTAGAGGAGCACCTTGAAAATGATTGTGAGCAAATCTTTGTACATTTTGTTATTTGCAGCACTTTATAGTTTTATCTACTTTTATTTAAATTTGTATTTTTAGAGTGTTTTGTTATCATCAAGTTTCTCTTAATTTATGGCTACAATTCTAGTAGACATAAGCCGGGGGAGATTATTGGGAATATGTTGTGAACTTGATAATTTCATTAACAAAACACCTTAGTAGATTCCACTTAGTGTATTATGTAGCACTCAACGGATAAGAAAATATATTCCTGACGGATGACTCAATACAGTCCCGACGGATTATGATTTGACATCCATCGAGTGAGTAGCTTATGTAACAATAAGTCATGTAGCACATTTCTGCAAACACATTTGTATAGATTCTGTAGTAGCATATAAGTCATGTTGACTTTAATTAGATATGCATAATAGGTTGATTAATTGTACATAGATGATGTCTTGTAATTCTGTATAAATAAAATGAAGTCAAGTGCCAAATAACTACCCGACGGATGATCAACAAAGCTACCCGACAGATGATCAACAAGGCAACCCGACGGATGATCATGTACCCGATGGATGATCAATTCAAACATCTGTTGACAGTGACAATACAGTCACATGCGTCGAGTGTATGCAAAAGGAATGTGGAAGCCTATTCAACTGGGTTTTTGAGAACAAAGAAGCATTTCCATTTTCATGCTATTATGAAGATATTCAAAGATGCTGGAATAGAGTAGTAAAGCAGCATAGTATTATACTTGATAGGTTTTGTTTTATTATCTTATCTTATTACTGTGTAATCTTGGTGATATATAAACCAAGAGTAGCAAATAGAATAACAACAAGACTAAGCAAGTATTTTCTCAGAGAAACAATTGTAAGCTGAATCTTTTAGCATTTCTCTGTAAGTTTAGTTGTTCTTATTTGTAAGCAGCTGTGAGTTATTCAAGCTTCACAGAGTTCTCTTGATATATATATATATATATATATATATATATATATATATATATATATATATATATATATATATCTGGTGGATACATTCAAATCCACCAGAAAGTTTTAAAGACTTGTTTTTTTATTACTTTGTGTTTTGATTCATATTTAACTTGTCATTCCGTACTTTGCAAATCAAAACACTGACATATATATTTTAAGTTAGAACATTTTATTATTCAGAAAAAGTTTCAAGAATTCCATTCAACCCCCCCTTCTGTAATTCTTGTTGCATTGTTAGGGACTAACAAGTACCTTCGCCTGCGGTACCTTTGGTAGTCTCCCTAGTACACATAGTGCTAGAGTCTACCCCTCCAAGTCCTTAAAAGAATCCTATCATATCTCGAGAACTCGAACCATATTGAAGTTCCCAAAGCGTTTTACTTGTTGATAGAAATAACTCATCTTATTAGCGTGTGTATATATATGTATACTCCCGAAATTTCTGGAGGAAGTACTAAGGATGTGAGTTGGCTGTTGTAAACAGATAATTAAATAAGGGGGAGTTTCTTTTGAAATTATATTCAAAATATATAAAATAAGTCAAGATAATATTCTCCGACGATCTGAAATTATTCGAATGATTTTCCGAAAATCAGAAAGTATTTTAAATCAGGTTTTATGATTTTTAAATCATATTAAATCATTTAAATAATTATTAATTAAATAATAATCCTTAAATAATTAAACCTCGAATAATTATACTTTAAAAGAATATTTGAAATAATATTCCTCAACTAATTTATGTTTAGATAATTAAAGAAATCTTTAATAATTAATCGAGTTTGAAATAAATAATCATTGGAGAATAATACTCCTATTTTAAATGAATAAATAAATTAATATCCATCATCCGGGTAAATAAATATAGTTGAGGGAATACGATTTTTTGAAATTATTTTAATAAAAGTTCGAGGTATTTAATGTTTCGCAAGTGAACGTCGAGTCCCTTGGAATACAACTACTACGGACTTTAATCGTCCTAAAATATCACCGGAATGATTCCTGGGTTTTCATTTTAAAACTCCGACCAACTCTCGGTCTTATAATTATACGTCACACTCGTGGCGGCGTTAAACATTCTACGACATATACATATCGTAACACCATCACTATTATATGCGAAAACTCAAATACTTAGTATCATGGCAAGCATGACATTTATGCAAAAGATAATAAAACAATCCTTTCACAACACAACATTATATGGAGTTGGGTTCATAAACTTTCCTGGGTAGGTGGAGGATGTTCTAGGGTCCGCTCGGAAATCTATAACCATAAACATAAATCGTTTCGTTAGATCCCGTTCTAATTTACGGTGACTCGTACTCGTATGCTACTTATTATTCGTTCTCTCAACTTATATTACCCTTATTATTTCTTTAAGTACTTATTCATGTCACGGTCTCTTCCTTTTCGAAGTACCTTATGTCCGTTTATATTTTCATCGTCGGTTCCGCTTATGAATTCTAACGGTTTTCTAATCGCGCGGTCTTGGTTCCGATATTTTTATAAAATTGATAATTTATTATTTTAACTTGAAATTTTTATAGAAGTTGAGGAACTCCATTTACCACTTTCTGTAAAAATTTCATGATTTATGAATATTTTTAAGTCGATCATTTCCATTTTCAAAGTTCGTAATTCGAAACGGTTTTTGTCGCGTAAATTACTTTTAGTAAAATGGTCATAACTTTTGATCCGTAAATAGAAATAAAGCGATTCAAGCGTCTAAACGATCCTTATAATATTGTCTATCATAATCAAGTGTTACTTTTCAATAAACTATAGTTTACAAATTCGGAACTTTCTGCAGAAACTTAATGTTGTGTTATGTTCGTTTTAGCGAGATTACGATTACGATCTGAGTTTCGTTTATATCTTAAATTTCAATACTACCACCAACAATCATCAAATCATCATCACCACGCTAACTCCTCTCAATAACATCATGTTCTTGAGGCAACAATCATCAACCTTATATCTAATTAGCTAAATATCAAGATTACAATAAATCAACCACCAAGACTAAGTTTACAACTATGTTCCAAAAGATTATTGAACTTAAACCTTAAATAAATATGGGTCAAAGATCTATACCTTTCTTGAAATCTTGAGATGTGTTCTTGATGATGGTGAAGTCTTGGGAGTGCTTGGTAGGGTTTTTGGAACCTAAATTAACCATTAAAATCAAGAAACCAAACAAAAGTTACTATTCATACTATTCATCATCACCTTTCTTGAATTTATTTCACCCATCAAACCATAATGAAATGAGCTCAAAAATTTATCTTACCTTAGTTTAGGATGTATGAAGCCTGGGAATTAATGGGGGATTTTTTCCATGACTAGAACTTAGGGTTTTGAATTTGATTTCTTGCTCCTTTTTGATTGGGCCGAATGGAAGAGAATGGTGAGGGAGAGAGAGAATTTTATGTTATTGATTGGATGATTCTTGGAGAAGTGATGTGTTTGTGTGTATATCTCATCCTAATTATGCATATCTAGTACATATCTTTGCTAGCTTGCACAAATTCAAGGCTAGGTTACAAGCTAAGTACTCCCTTGCACTATTCATGGTCACTATTTGCTAGCCTAGGTTACCATGCTTCCTAGCTTAGGTTACTATGTAATAAAGTAACCAGGGGTAGTTTTCTACCATGGTTAGTTAGCATGATACGTTTATTTATTCGTTTACGCATTTGCTCGGTTGCTTATTTGCTTTCGTAATAAATTCTCGTAAACGGTTCGTTGTGTAAATCATTTCCTATATGTTCTTTATGTTTTCAAGTATCGTTCTTGGATTTGAATTTGTAGGATTTTAAGTTTTTAATAATATTGTGATTCCCTTAATCCTTCTTGGCTCGTAGATACGGTCATTTTTCAAAGTTCGTTTTCTTCGAAAACTAACGGCGTTTACATACACTCATTTGGAAGGTATAATCATGTTATCAACTCCGAAACTCAATTTCTTATGCACAACATAGTGTGGGCTAAAAAGTTTTCCCCGTCTGTCAGGGTTACTATTCATTAAGCATTTTTACAAAGTCTCAAAATTCGACTTATTACATTTGACGCGCAGTTCGTCGAGTAATTAACGTGTAGACAATTAAGAGTGTATCTTTTAATTATAGATGCGAGTTGTTCAATACGATCAAAACGAGATTTTGGGATCCAGAGTAAAGTTGAACAATAAAGCATATTGAGCTTCTAGCAATCGCAGGAGCAGCATATTAGTATACTGTGGAAATAGAAAGACATCGATGTTATGAGACGTCAAAATAAGATAGTTGTGCTATTGCGAGTGTGCTTAACTACTAAAAACCAAAGGCAAGTATTTCTATACTATTCAAATTCCAGAATAGTTTATTGTTTTACTTATCAAACTGCTTAGATTTATAAATATTTACATACTCAAAAATTTAGAATATTTTATAAAGATTTTGGGAGACATTTCATGCATATAATCATTGGATTATTGAAATCATGCTATTCTAGCAATTGTTCTGCTAGAATATAATTCATTTCCAGATAGATAGTGAATAACTATTCTATTAATATTTACTCTATACAGTGGATTTTGATTACATATTTAGCGAATAACTAATCATTCTAGTTATTTCGCCGTCAGTTGTTGAGATTACTCCGGAACCATATGAAATGGGGAGTAGATTATGATAGGATATCGATTGATTCGATTCCTTTATGACGGAAAATTATTTTGATTGGAAGATGCGTAAGTGGCCCGGGCGGACGGTCCAACATTAGGGCTTTGTGTTAACTAAAATATATTAATACAATTTTGTCCTTTGGCCACATTGTGCCTTTTTATTAAAGTACATATCAGTTGTGGCCGGTATGTAGCTTTTATTTGAGTACTCGTGTTTGGGATCTAAATTCTACGAATTATGATCCAGCTCTATCACAATGGTTGATCAGCATGTGATAAGGCATCCGTCGGAATATTGTGATTCCCAATCTAAAACTTATCGCTTAATGTTTTATAAGCTTACTATTAGCTTCAGTTATTATTCAGATATCATTGATTATCTGTTATTCTTTCTTTATTAGCATAAGACTATTGTTGATAATCATACATAAATGATTTATCCCGTGCTTCTATTTTGAATAAAAGGTGAAAATACAATTTTGATTCAGTTTCTGGTTAATATTGAGATTTAGTTTGTTGTTAAATATCAAAGGTGGTATTAATAGAGATGACAGATGTTGACTTCAGTATGGGATGTTGTGAGCATCAAAGTTCGTATTGATATCTAATTTGATATGACATCAAAATGAGTATTGATATTAAGAGTTCGGTTTTGAATAAAGTTTATGATTCATTCCATAATCATTATTTCATGTTATCATTATTTACGATATTTCCGTAAACATTATTTTACGATTTTTATTCTCGTCAAGATTCAAAGTATTGCTTAAATATTTCGCTCAAAAATATCAAAAGGATTTTTAATACATTTAAGGAACCAATTCTGGGATTCTTTATCCAAATTTTCTGATTCAGCGATTATGATTTTAAATGTTCTGCTCTAGTGCAGATGTCGGTTTTATATCAAAAGACCATATATATGCTATAATGAACTTGTTGAGTATTTCTTTCGCTCATACTTTCATGTTGTTAAATTTAACCTTCCAGTGAAGATTAGCTTGCGCTGTTTAGCCGCGTAACTTGAGAAAGCGAATGAAAAAGCTTTTTGAATGTGGTTGGTCCAGGGTTTGCGGAACTAATGTAAGTTCTATTATGTAAAGCCTTTTGTATATATATTATAATTGTGTTATTTTATAGTTGGTCCTAGTGTTTGTGGCCTAGAGACAACACTATGATGTTTTAGTTTAAGACATTAGGATTATTAATTGATATGGGCCTCAATATAGCCTAGATAAATAATTAATTAGGCCTGATATGGTCCAGCAACGAAGCCCAGTTAACAAGGCCCAAAACACTGAATATTAATTATTTTCGTAATTAATTAATAAGGGAGAAAAACAGCTATTAAGATGAGTCCTAGTGGGCATATCCTTGTAGATTGACCTCCAAGGAACCTCAAGGGATAAGGAATCATCTTCTTACTTCCTAGGACTCCAAAGTCCATTCTAATTCAAAGACTTTCCCACCAAGTCTCCTAACCCAAGTCCAATTCAAGGACTCCCAACATCTATATAAGGGGTCTCACCCCTACCAATCAGAACTACGTTCTTGACTTGATCCTTGGTAATCAGCAAGGTACGTAGGCATCTTGTTAAGGCAGATCGAGTCACGAAACACAAGAGCAGTCAAATCGAGCCTCGAAGCGCACGTTCCCTAGTAATAAATACAACAATTATTATACCTTAGTTTTTGATCCATAACATTTGGCGCCGTCTGTGGGAAAGCACAACAACAACCATGGCGAGAACACGGAGAACAAGCAACACCCTTCAAGGAGGAACACCCGCGGGGACAACCGAAACAATTTCGTCAACCGTGGAGGTACCTCCGTATTCAACCTATGCCGCCACCCAAGGAGAACCCCAGGTAGGGGCAACTGGACCTCAGCCACAAGGGACGAGTCCCTCGGCTACTCAAGGGATGAATCCCCAACTTCAGCAGCTACACACACCTATGAATTCTCGACCCATTAGGTATGAGTATTCAACTATTGTGAATACTAACCCCCCTTATGGGATGCCCCTTTACCCCGAGGTTGGGGGAAGTGGGCATGCTGGACGGAGTGAAGCACGGAGGCAAACACCCCCTACATTCAAGGTTTGGCTCCTATCCCGGAGGATCAGGAATTTTCTGGTCCTTATACTGAGAGAGATTCTGAATCTTCGGACGATGAAGTGGCCCCAAGAAGGAGATATGTTGGCAAAGAACCGATGGCTGATGGCAACCAACGTCCTAGGAGTACACGAGGGATGAATCCCCAAGAGGTGCAGGAGAGAATCAAGGCCCACGAGGCTAAGATTCAGAGGATGAAGCGCGACTTAGAGGCGCACCAGGCTTCCAGACCCCCATTACCACCTAGGGGAGAAATCCTCCTCCAATCATAGACCTGGATGGTCCGTCACAAAGAAGGGTTGTAGTCCCGAGAGCTGATCCAAGCAATCTTCTTCCCCTTGGAGATCCTGATGATCCTACTCCACCATTCACTGAAGAGATAATGAATGCCCATATCTCAAGGAAGTTTAAGATGCCCACTATCAAAGCTTATGATGGAGCGGGAGATCCCGCTAATCACATCAGGACCTTCTCCAATGCAGTGTTGTTGCATCCCGTGAATGACGCTATTAAGTGTCGGGCCTTTCCTCAAACCCTGTTGGGTATGGCTCAAAGATGGTATAGTCGTTTGCCCCCGAACTCTATTGGGTCCTTCAGAAAATTAAGTCAGGCTTTTATTAAGCAGTTCATCAGCGGGAGAGTGCATGAGAAATGTTCAGGATCCCTCATGAGCATTGTGCCGGGAGCGAAGGAATCCTTGAGAGATTACCTGAATCATTTTACAAAGGAAGCTTTAAAAGTCCCGGACCTTGATGACAAGGTAGCCATGATAGCACTGCAACAGGGAACTAGGGATGAGTTCTTCAAGATGTCCTTGGCCAAACGCCCCCCTGAAAGCATGTTGCAGCTTTAAGATAGAGCCAGGAAGTACATCAAGGTGGAAGAGATAATGAGGAAGACCGTATTAAGTAACGAGCCCGCTGGAGGCAAGAAGCGGAAAACCGATCTTGAATATATTACAAAGGAAAAGTATCCTAGAACTGAGCAAAGCAATGACTCAACCCCGAAAAAGGGAGGACCTGGACAAAAGTTCACCGATTATGCTAAGCTGAATGCTCCTAGAAGCCAGATTTTGATGGAAATCGAGAAAGATCGAGATATTCGTTGGCCTAAGCCCCAGAAGGCTGATCCTGCCAAACTCGGTAAGGTCAAGTATTGCAGATTTCACAAAGATGTTGGTCATGACACCGATGAGTGTAGAAAACTGAAAGATGAAATTGAATTTCTCATTCAAAAAGGAAGATTGAACAAGTACACTGGAGATGGAGGAGATAGGAACAACAACGTGAGAAAGAACTTTGATGATCGTAGGAGAGATCAATATGATCAAGGGCGAAATCCCCAACCTAGGGGACCCGTGATAAATGCGATCTTTGGAGGACCGTGATCCCGAGGACCTGTGATAAATACAATCTTTGGGGGACCAACTGCTGTTTGTTTATCCAAGAATTCAAGGTAAGCATATGCTAGAGAAGTCATGCACATTGTCGGGGAAGCCCCAAAGAGGGTTAAGACAAAAGTGACAATGGAATTTGATGATTCTGACTTGGAAGGTGTGAATTTCCTCATGATAATCCGCTGGTCATAACACCGATAATAGGGAACAGCCCTATGAAGAGGGTCCTTGTAGATAACGGAGCCTCGGTGGATAACTTGCTTCATGATACTTTCTTAAGGATGGGTTACAATGATTCACAATTGACCCCGACTGACATGCCGATATATGGATTTGCAAGAGTAGAATGCCCCGTGGAAGGTGAAGGGTTTTTAGAACATAAACGCAGCGAAAACGTAAATTTAATCTTAAAAAAAAAACCGAAATCCTCAGCAGGATCCATGCGAAAAATAATATTTAATTCGTAGTTCAGTATGTTTACCTTAAGAAGCTTTACGTTAATGGAAAGATGAAGGTCTTTAATAGCGATCCAAGAACGATGAATGGAGATCTTTAGCAGCTGCTCCTCAAGTGTGAAGCACTCCACTGGTATCCACCAAGAAAACGATGTAATGAAGGAAGAGGAGATGGAGAGAATTAGGGTTTTGTAAATATTTTTTGTTGAGGCAAAAAAGGGTTTATAATAGTATATTTATAGGCAAAATTTTCAGCTGAAAATGTTCCCATAAAATATTATTATTATTAACCCTTTATTATTCTCACTAATAATTAAAACACCTTTTAATTTATTAATCCTTTTTCTAAACTCTTTAGAAATAATTCTCTCACTTGATTTAATTTCCAAAAATTAAATTCTTAATTAATAATATTAAGAAGCTTTTTTTAATTCATTTATAATCAATTAAATCTCATTTAATCAATTATTAAATTTTCCAATTAATTATTTATTTCATAAATAAATAATTATCAACCATTATTAATTAATTTCTCCACCATTAAATCATTCTTTTTTATGGTGTGACCCTGTAGGTTCAATATTAAGCCGGTAGTAGAAATAAATAATAATAAAACAATTTTATCATTATTTATATAAATTCTCTAATTCATTAAATATGATTAATTAATTAATCATATTTATTCTACATCATGAAGGATACTTCTCAGCATATCGCGACTATCCGGATAATACGAATTCACTGCTTAGAATATCAAGAACCTATTCAGTGAGTAGTTACCGTACAATTAATTCCTTCTACCCTGCAATATCACGATTAAATAGAAGGCATGGAACTTGTGTCAAGCCTATCTTATTTAATCACTTGTTTTCCCATTCACTATGCTTAGTTCTATTTAATGTAAATAAGAAACTCCTTTCTAATTTCATTCACTCTGGCCAGAGATTCCTGAACCAACATAAGTGGATCAGCATTTAAAATTCTCTTCCTACACTGGAAGGGGTAGATCCTTTATTGATCATACACTATCTTCGTGTACAAATTCCTATACCCAGTAGAGCCCTTATAATTGTCCCTTGAGACTAAGAACTAAACCAAAGCATAGTTCAGTGTACACAAGATGACTATGATGACCTCAAGTCTAAGGATACTTGTACAACTATCACTATGTGAACAACTGCTGACACGTGAGTGAACTCCATCAGTTGTTCAGCTGTGTGAGTCATGTTCAGTGAACTTATTCTATAATAAGCACCTACATACTAGCTATAGTGTCACCACACAAATGTCTATGAGAACAGACATCCTTCATACTGAAGCAAGCATAGTATGTACCGATCTTTGCGGATTATTAATTACCAGTTAGTAATCCTACGACCAGGAACTATTTAAGTTTAGAGTTATCATCTTTTAGGTCTCATTATTATGATCTCATCACAATCCATAAAAAGTTTTACTCTAAACTGTGGTATATCTTATTTAAATATTTAAGTAGATAGAGTCCGCAATAAAAACAAAATAAGCCTTTTTATTAATATCAATGAAATCAAAATAGATTACATAAAAGTTATTCCTAAATCCTCATACATGATTGGACTTAGGACATATCTCTTTCAATCTCCCACTTGTACTAAAGCCAATCACTCAGGTATCTAATACCCATCTTGTCTTTATGATGATCAAAGTGACTCTGAGAAAGTGACTTTGTGAGTGGGTCTACTACGTTGTTATGTGTGTCAACTCTCTCGACATTGACATCTCCTCTTTCAACAGTCTGAATTACACCACCATTCAGAGTAAACACGTACCCTGACATGGATTTGCTATCACTTTCTGATTGAAAACTAGAGTCAGTATAACCCTCTATTTTCAACTCAGATTCACCACCAAAAACAAGAAAAATGTCCTGAGTCCTTCGCAAGTACTTAAGGTTATTTTTCACTGCTTTCCAGTGGTCTTCACCTGGATTGGACTGATATCTGCTCGTCACATTAATTGAATAAGCAACATCAGGCCTTGTACACAACATCGCGTACATGATAGATCCTATTGCTGAAGCATAAGGAATCTTACTCATACGCTCTCTTTCCTCAGGTGTCTTAGGAGACATTTTTCGGAAAGGGACACTCCATGGCTCATCGGTATGAGACCTCTTTTGGAGTTTTCCATGCTAAACCTTTTAAGCACTTTCTGGATGTATGTACCCTGGGTAAGACCTATCATTCTTCTAGATCTATCTCTATAGAACTTCATACCGAGAATGTAGGATGTTTCTCCCAAGTCCTTCATGGTGAAGTTCTTTGATAGCCATACTTTGACTGATTGTAGCATCGGTATATCATTTCCTATAAGAAGTATGTCATCCACATACAATACAAGAAATGTTACCGCGCTTCCACTAACCTTCTTGTAGACACATGGTTCATCTATGTTTTTGATAAAACCAAACTCTTTGATTGTCTCATCAAAACGGATGTTCCATCTACGAGAAGCTTTCATTAAACCATATATTATTTGCAGCAGCTTACACACTAGGTGTTCATTTCCCTTGGAAAGAAAACCCTCTGGCTGTGTCATATACACTTCCTCCTCAAGTTCCCCATTGAGGAAGGCCGTTTTCACGTCCATTTGCCAGATCTCATAGTCGTAGTAAGCAGCAATCGCAAGCAAAATCCGAATTGATTTTAACAGGGCTACAGGCGAAAAAGTTTCATCAAAGTCAATCCCTTGCCTTTGTTTGAATCCTTTTGCCACGAGCCTGGCCTTATAGGTCTCCACCTGGCCATCTGCTCCAATCTTTCTTTTGTATACCCACTTGCACCCAATAGGTATAACACCTTCAGGCACCTCAACCAGAGTCCATACTTGGTTGGTATACATAGATTCCATTTTGGATTTCATGGCACTATGCCATTTCTCTGAGTCAACACTACTCATAGCGTCATTATAGGTCACGGGGTTGTCATCATCAATGATTGACAACTCATTGTCATTCTCAATGACAAGGCCATAATACCTCTCAGGTTGGCGAGACACTCTCCCTGTCCTACGAATGGGCTGTTCCACAGAAGGTTGTTCAATCTGAACAGGTGTTTCCACTTGATCCGTAGTAGTTTGTGCTTCTTGAACTTCATCAAGTTCAATTTTGCTCCCACTGTTTCCTTCAAGGATAAACTCCTTTTCCAAGAAGGTAGCATGTCTGGAGACAAACACCCGATGATCTGTGTAAAAGTAATACCCCAAAGTCTCTTTAGGATATCCCATAAAATTACATTTTACGGATCGAGATTCCAGCTTATATAAGTCAACTTTCTTGACATAAGCTGGACATCCCCAAATCTTAACGTGTTTAAGACTCGGTTTCCTTTCTTTCCATATCTCATATGGTGTTTGAGGAACAGATTTGGAAGGCACCTTATTCAGTAAATATGCTGAGGTTTCCAATGCATAACCCCATAGTAATACTGGAAGATTCGCATAGTTCATCATGGACCGAACCATGTCTAACAAAGTTCGATTTCTCCTTTCAGATACCCCATTTAACTGTGGAGTATATGGAGGAGTCCACTGAGAGACTATACCATTTTCTTTGAGATAATCTAGAAACTCTCCATTCAAGTATTCACCACCTCGATCTGATCGAAGAGTTATAATACTGTGTTTGGTTTGTTTCTCCACTTCATGTTTATATTCTTTGAACTTTTCAAAGGCTTCAGACTTGTGTTTCATCACATACACATATCCGAATCTAGATCTATCATCTATGAAAGTTATGAAGTACGAAAATCCACCCATGGCTTGCGTAGACATTGGTCCACATACATCTGTGTGTACCAATCCAAGCAAATCTGCAGCCCTCTCTCCATGTCCACTAAATGGAGATTTGGTCATTTTACCCAATAGACAAGACTCGCATGTAGGATATGATTCAAAATCAAAGGGGTCAAGTAACCCTTCATTATGCAATGTCCGCAGTCTATTTTCACTAATATGACCTAGCCTACAGTGCCATAAATAGGTCAGATTTTCATCATCTCGTTTTCTTTTATTAGTTTGTTCAATCTGAAGTAAATCATGCTCTACATCACATACATACAGACCATTATTTAAAATGCCACATCCAAAAAGAACATTATCTCTAAGGATAGAACATTCATTATTCTTAATAATAAATGAAAAACCATCCACATCCACCATAGGAATAGAAACAATATTCCTCACAATAGAGGGAACGTAATAACAATTATTCAAAATAATAGTCTTGCCCGTAGGCATATGTAAACTAAATGATCCTACAGATATGATCGCAACCCTTGCTCCATTGCCCATACGTAGAATCACCTCATCTTTTTCAAGAGTCCCACTTCCCTTTAGTCCTTGCAACGAATTGCAAATATGAGAACCACAGGCGGTATCTAATACCCAAGTAGAAATTTGACCTAGTGACATATTAACTTCGATCATTAACATGCCTGAATCAGAAGCGGTAGTCTTACTACCCTTCTTCTTCTTCTTCAATTCTGCAAGGTAAACCTTGCATTCCTCTTCTAGTGCCCCAACTTGTTACAGTGAAAACAAACAGCTAAATTAGGACCAGTCAACTTGTGAGCATCTAGTATGCTCCGGAGTGATAGTGCAGAAGACATGATGAATATAGTAAATCTGTAAATGATAAACACATAACAACACTTAGCAAATATTCAATTTCATTTCAAAACACTATATGAATCGGGTCTTTATTCATAAGTGTCTCCCACTATTTTATCTAATTTTTTCAACCCCCTAAGTGAAAATTAAGCATTCATAATGCTAGTGGGAATAGGGATCCTACATTCCATCACACAACCTCGGTTGTGGCACGAAACGTCATGTGATGTTCAATAGGCAGACAACTCTTGTCAATTACATCTTATGTTATTCCCTAATATAAGTTTAGCCTCTTGAATAATTGAGTCACGGCTGTGGCACGACAAACTCAATATTCTAAGTCAAGTCTAACCCAACATTTCGTACAATTGAATCAGTCTTTAACGGCCCAAGGCTGTAGCACGTACCGACCTTTAGATTCTAATTCAATGTACACATCTCTATGTAATAGACAAGTATTTTTAATTTCAAAATCAAAGCCTTCGGCTGTAGCACGAAACGACAATGATTTAAAAATAAGAACCACTTTCTACCATATTGGAAGGCTATGACCGACACAAGCCCGTTGTGTCATTGGCCAATTACTACTTGATATTATTTAATTTTAGAGGGATTATATTACGTTATAATCATAATCATATTATAAAGAGATTCTTCCTTTTAAATTAAATATTTTAAATCAATAATCGATAATCAGATGATTCCCAGATCGGGTGGAGCATTGTCAAGAGGCGTCACTTAATAACCCTTTCTTACAGATACAAATCTGTTGTTGACAGAATCATCCTTTCTCTCAATATTGAAAATTCATATTCAATTACGTGTTTCATAAACACAAGAATCTCATGATCATATTCATAATATTTATTGTTAAGGCAAGAAATGATTCTTATTCTAGATTTTCTAGAGCACGCCTTATATTGATTTAAGTTCACCTAAATCTATCATCGCATGGTAAACATAGGCGTATATCTCATATATAAAATTAAATAAACAAGTAAATGTAAAGTGCAATAAAGTAAATGTGTTTGGTTATGGCCCCATCCTATGTGATCTTTATCAAGCTCATGATAAAGATCAAGGTCAATCTAATATGGTGATGGAAATAAATACAACTACTTATTACATAAGTCTTCTTCTTTGTTTAGACTTCTTGTATGCCTCGTCTTCTTCTTTGTATCACCTCCATTGGATAGCCTTCTTGAGTCTTCAATTATATTACATGATTGAAAGTAAAACTAATCTAATGAACTTATAAGAATAACTCGAGTTACATTCGAGATTTATGATTACAAAGATTGACGACATGCAAGTCGTATTTAAAACCAAAACCAAAACCATTACACTAAGGTCGAAAGGCCATAACCATCCACCATGCTCATACAACACATAAAAGCATTTTAAAACACATAATCTGATCTTAACATATCATATTATCCATGATCTAATCTCAAAAAGAAAATATGACAAAAATCAGAAAAATCAGAATCAAATCAGAAAAACAAGAATTACTGTTTACGGGCAGTAATTTTTTTTTTAATATCTTATGTCAATAAAAATTAATATTTTTGAGATTTTCATCGAATCAAGTCAATTGATAATATGTATCAAAATTACTTTACCAATTTTAAAAAAAAATACTCAAAATTTGACTACATGACCCGGCCGATCGAAAATACATCGCTACTCTATAGGTTTAGTAAATTTAAATTATTTTATAAAGTCTCAAATTAATAAAAATTATTTTTTTGAGTTCTTCATATGATTAATTCAATTGATAATATGTTTCAAAATTACTACGTGACCGGTTACACATTATTATTTTTAGGACTTCACCCAATATTTAAATATATTTAGAATTTGACATTAGATGTCAGAAGATCCGTTAAATTTACAACGTATACTAAATTGATTTATTTTTTAACGTTTTACATAAAAAATTAATTATGTTTATGAAATTATTCAACGATGGTGAATTTATAAAAAGTTGATACCAAAGTCCTTCTTTTTTCATTATCTTTAAAAAAATTAAATTACACACTAAATAGTTAAAATTAGATTTTCCATTAATATGTTATTTGAAAAATGATAAGATATTTGATGTTTCTTCATCATAAATATAGATTGTTTATTGCATTATTTAATTAAAAATACATTTATATTCGAATATTTGTAAAAGAGATCATAAATTTTTAATTGTTAAATTTGGTATGGTTATTATAAGTAATCTTATCCATGGAGTCTCTTTTTCTTTTTACTTAATATTAACTTAATATTATAATCCAATCTAATAGTTCATGTTTAATTTTTTTTATTAATTTCAAAACTAAAATAATAAATTCAAAGATATGAACATGTATTATGGTGTTGTATCATTAATATTAAACAAGTTGAATGTGTTGTATCATTAATGTTAAACAAGTTGAACATGTACGTGTTCTACAACGTGAAAATGTATGTTCTACAAACTAATCTTGTTCTACATAATTATATGTTCTGTAATATTTAATTTGTCAAATATATTAGATTTACAATATTTTTATTAAAATAGTAATGTTTGTAGAACATGATTCACATTATAATGTGTTTTATAATATTTTATGTACTATTTAATTGCAGAACATATATGGACTCCCGTACTCAACAAAAATAAGGGTTCAATAGAACTTAACTCACATATATTTATATAAGAAACTTAAAAAATTATAAAATCCAATCTTTCAAAAAAAAATTAAGTCGAGCAATAATAATTTTACGAAAATAATATTTAATACTGGAAAACATCGTACAATTATTTGGAATTACTTTAATTTTTTTAATTATTTAGAAAAAAGGTTAAAACTATAAGGTATTGTACCGTTTGATTTAATCCATTTTATGCTATCTAAGAAAAAAAATATTAGTCGATAATTTAAAAGGATTAACAAGTTCAACTAATATTTTTTTTCTTTTTTGCCACAAGTTCAACTAATATTTTAAAAAATAATGAATTGAAAAATATTTAATTTTAGAAAAATAATATACAATGGTATCAAGTTATTATAAAAAATATTAGAATCATATACGAAAGAAACTTAAAAACAATTTCAATAATGATATCAGTACAAATTTCTCTTCGAATTCTTAAAAAAAAAAAAAGAATGTCAGTAGTTAGTCTTTATGATATATGAATTATTTTTAGCATCAATGACTGATACTCTGTTGAGTAAAAATATATATGAATTTATTATCAATGCTACTACGATTACAATATATATATAATTAAAATTTACTTATTAGATAATTATATTTTTTGAATAATTATAAATGCATGTTATTTGAGTAAATTATTTGTAATATCCAGGATATATCGTGTAATTATTTTTGCTATTATATAATTATTATGTGTGTTCAGTATCTATTCTGTGAGCTAATTGTTAAGTGTTATATGTACTTGAATATTCAAAAATAATGTTAATTGAGTATTTTAATTTTTATAAGTCCAAAATAAAATATAGATAATTGTCATATCTTCCTAATTATTTTTATGTTGGTTTATGGATTTATAAGAATCATATGAAATTTCTAAAATCTTTTTCCGGATACTTAAAATCTATTTTATAAAAATGGGAACCAACCGACGTCAACCGTTGTTACGTTTTTGGAACCCGAAACTCTTTCGAGAACTCCTTCCTAACCAAATTGTAATATTCCGAGCATATTCCATGTTTCAACTTTTTCGATCCGGCGTACGGTTTGTCATGCGCGGGTCCCGGCGCAACATTTTCGATACAATATTCGTTTCGGTAATTCAGTAAAACCCGTATTTTCGATAAACGGGAGCTTTTTATTAAACTATCACAATTATCACTTCGTAATACGTGTAACCAGGCGCTGAGACCAAGACCGCAGTACAAATCGTACTGATTTGGATAATTATCCCGAAAACCGATACTGTTTGGATCAGTTTTTACAAATAAACGTACCGTTTTATATCCGGAATGATCCAACGGGATACTAATTTTCCGTAATTATAAATAGCCTTTTACCGTATTTTATTTCGTATCAAAATCATATGCAGACAGATAATTATATAATTTTCAGAGAAAAACCCTAATTTCCTAAAACTGTTCTAAGAATCAAACAGCAAAACGAAGGCGTTACCGATCTCTGTTTTCAAAGCTTGAGTAACCAAAACGAAGAATTTGAAGTGTTCTATCAGATTCTGAGCTTTGTTTCACTGCAGAATCAAAGGTTTATTTTCTGAAAATTTATTTATTTTCGAATTTATTTTATTAAAAATATGAATTTTTGTTCTGATGATTGTTTGTATGATTTGATGATTGCATGTTGTAGAGCTTGTTTTTCTGATGATTTTCATATGTCATACGTCTGATTTGGAGTTCAATAACATGCTCAAAAGTGGGTTTAATTTTCGAATTTCAAAATTAGGGTTTATAACCCGTATGAATGTTCTTAATTGAAATTTGGGGGTTTCTTATTCTGTGATAGATTGATGTTGTGTTATAATGGGTTGTGTTCTCTGTGAAATTTGCAATCTAGTCGTATAAGTTTCATGAACCAACGAGGTCTGTAGAGAAGGGCGTTGTGTTTTGAAGTTTTCCGATGTTCGCCGGAAACTGGAAAATTTCACGGCCAAATTCCGGCCAACTCAGGGATTGTTAGGATGAATTGATTGCATGGTTGTGTTCCTGGTGTTGTGTAGATGTGATCTGGAGGTGTTGGTGGGGTGAGGACGCCGGGAACGTATTCTCCGGCCACCTCTGTGTTTTCCGGCGACGGGATGTAAAAATTGCAGTTTGGTCCCTGGACTTTTGGGGACGATACAGTTAGGTCCCTGAAGTTTCCAGACTTTGCAAAAATTGGATTTCTGTTTTAAAAATGTTTAAAAATCATATTTCCTATTTATTTTTATTATAAAAATTCATTTTTAATTTCTGAAAATTCTAAAAATTAGTATTTTAATTCCGAAAATTATTTTTAATTCCAAAATAAATCTAAATTAATTAGTTAATTAATTTCAGTTAATTTCTAATTGATTAATTGGTCAATTAATTTGAAAATTAATTGATTAATTGATTTAATTAATTATTAATGGATTTTAATTAATTATTTAATTAGATTTAATTATTTAAAAATGATTTAAAAATTCCGAAAAATAGTTTCGAGCTTTAAAATATTATTCTAAATTATTTCCAAGGCTCGATAATTATTCTAAAATTATTTCGGAGCCAGAATTAGCCAACCACACCCTGTTTATTAACCCGAAGTTGATCCAACGACCCGTTTTAATTCCGAAAAATGTTTTAAAAAATATTTTAAATACCAGAAAGCCTATTTATGACCCGAGACTTCTTTATAAATAATATATCATTGATTACGTGATGTATTGTGTGCTATATGTGACTTGTTAATTGACTATCGGTCTATATATTCGGTGTTTACTTGATTATCGCATAACTTTCAATCCGTTAATCGGATTTGGGTAAAACGAAGGGTAGATAGAAGTATGTGTTGAATAGAATTACATGAATAAATTATTGATAGATGCTTATGATATGTGAGTAGAAGAGGCAAGACGTAGGAAAGGGAAACAGATAGTTGAAGAGTAAGACACTTGTGATTGGAAGCGAGTGCAGTGTAGTAAGCTAATATCAGGCAAGTGTTCTGAACTTTCTCGAGATATTGTAGTATTTGATAGTCAGATTGATACTGCAAGTGCTTTGAAGCACTAAAACCTAAACTCTGATTCCAGTTATTGTTCTTGAGCCATAAACCTTATTCTTTCTAGACCATTGATTGTTGTATACCTAAACACAAATCTCAAGTATACGATACTACTCCACAAATACATGCAAACAAAAATCCCAAACACTGAACTGAATTACTTGTACATTCAATCCTTGTATCCTATGCTTTGAAAGCCCAAATCTTTGAAACTCTGAAATGTTGATTTCTTTGTTATCCAATTCTTTCATTACCCGGCATCCAAGCTTTTAAATTGCCTTATTGATCCTTACAAGAATTGAAACCCTTTCATTGTTAAACATTTATTATTGTTAATGATTTCGGTTATTGTTTATTATTGCATATTCTGTTATTATGTTAGAATTGGATTGTTTTTATAAAATTGTGGACCAGATTCGTGGTCAGACCATATAATGGTTAAGTTAGGCCAATGTGTGCCTTGGATCCAGTAGTTAGAGCAATGCTGTGTGCCTTGCTCGGGGTTAGTGCGTGACTGATCAGCAGCCTAACCTTGGTTTTTAAATTAAAAGTATATTATCCAATTCTAAATCATAATCCATTGTTCACTTGATATCATAATCATGTTCACCTGATGATCATTATTCTCAGTTTTGTCATTGTGACTTGCTGAGCTAGTTAGCTCATTTGTGCGATGTTGTTTATATTCTTTCCAGTTAAAAAGGAACCAGTTGGTAGCAAGGATCCCCAGTCCAGCGCGAGAGCTAGGGGTTCAGGTTGAGAAAGCTGAGCTAGTAGGCTTCTTTTGGGATAAGTTAAATTTGTAAAAGTTTGTAATAATGTTTAATACTCAGTTTGAGTTTGAAATAGTTGGGATTTGAACGGTTTGTAATATATTAGTGTGTTGGGCTTGTGTGCATACTTTAACCTGTTGCGGTCCGTGGTGGTTGGTAAGTAGGGTCACTACATATATTATTATTATCTTTATTATTGTTATAAGCAGGTTATAATTAAGGTGTGTGTGTGGACCCCAAACTTCTGACCCGGGTTTGGAGGGTGCCACATTATTGGCCATGATTAGACATATAAATAACTAAGATATCTATAATATAAATAAATGAGGCTAGCATAATCTACTAAAAAATATAACAAACGATAATTTACATGTATACACACACGAACATATGACTTTATCCTTACTAATTTTAAAAGATTCGGTGTTAATGTTGATACACTTGAAGAGAATTATAAAAGTATTTTATGTTATGAAAATGAGAATGATCAGTTAAATCTTCGTTTTTTTCAATGCGTTGAAAACTAGGTGAGTTACGCCAATTTTGAATGGATAAATTATGACATTGAAAATAATTTGTCATCTTATAAATTAACTTTGTACAATAGATTTAAAAATGGGTCGTGTCAAATTTAGTTAATGATTAATACATTAGCAATGATATAACATCAACCTAGACGTTAAATCTAAAAGAATAATATATTTCATCAAAAATCAACTTATATTAATGGTAGTATTAATTCTACTTTGTTGAATATATGATTGCAGGTCTTGATGACTTTAGTTGTACATTACTAATTCTTTTAAATTAGGTAAGGTAGTTATAAATTATTATTAACTTTATTAATAAAATATCTTATTACTCATGACTTATTTTATCAAAACTCAAAAAAATTATTTGACTCTGCATTAAACATATATGTTACTTTTTAGTTTAATTTTTATGAACATACTGAATTTTTTTTATGAATTAACTTTAAATCATTTTCATTTAAACGTACATTGACTCTACTCTGCTTGTATTCATTCAGTATATATAAATTACACGACATAAATAAGATAATATATAATTTGACTAATGAGCTATATTATAAACGTTATGTACGTTGTTAATGTCTTACATGAAAATCATACACATTGATAAAAACTCAATATACATTTGATATATCTTGTACGTTATAGAATATTAACCAATAAAAAAATAATCCAGAATGTTGCTAATATAATTGTATGGCAGTACAAAAAAAATCTAGAAAATAACCCGTGCGAGGCACGAGTTATTATGCTAGTGTTAATTTCATGTCCAACTCAGTTTTGAGTCAGAGAGTGTTCATCTATTTCATTTTGGTCCGCTTAAAATTGTAGTTATTGCATCATATTTCCAGCTTGTCAAAATCAATTCATTTATTTATATAATTCGTTAAATATTAGTGTATGTAGTCATAGAAGTCTTCGGTTTACAATATTTTACTAGATTTAGCCTTTTAAAATATCAATCTCCTTGCTCACAGTTTGCATTAGTGCTAGAGTTTGCTAGTATTTTAATTAGTCAAGTCTGTATACATAAATTCCATGTTATTTAATTAGTAGCCCAAAACATCCTCTGGCCCATTTCGTTTCTCATATTTTATTTTCTTGTCTAGTCATTAAGCATCATTTATTAGCTAGCCATTAGTTAGTGTAAAATAAACTTGTTATTAATACTAGATAGTATTAATTAGCACTAATTAAGTTTCATGTTAATAACAGTGCTAGTTAAGAAATTGTGTTTTACTACACTCTCTTTGTATTTCTTTTATTTTCTTCTAGCCCACTCCGGTTTAGGCCCATGGTCCAAAATCCCTCTCTTTTGTCTAGTACATAGCAATCATAATTAGTAGTCATTTGTTTTAAAAAATGTTGGTGTCATCACATTAGGTAATAGTTAACTAATAATTTGGTTACCTTAATTAGCTTGGCTAATATTTATCAGTGGTATTATTCATATGCAATTTTTTTTACCGGTTTGACTATAATGCTACTTGATTTGTGCCGTTTAAATTTAGAATCATTCTTGATTTTTTCTTTTTACAAAAACTTAATTCTACCAAATTAAATTGTTCTGGTTCGCCTAAATTAAAAAATAAAATGTTACAAAATTAATTTAGCCTCTGTGAAACGAATCTCAAAATATTAAAACGATAAATTGTGTGCTTGCAATTAAAATGTATATTTTTGGCACATCGAGTTTTTGGCGCCGCTACCGGGGACTATTATTTTTTTCGCGCCTTAATTTTTAATTTTTCGAATTAGTTTTACTTGCTCTCTTTGTTTAATTTTTTTTTTAGAAAATTGAAGATTTGGAAAACTCGTTGGAACTCCGAAAATTGCCGAGGCTCGAAGGAATTTTTGGAAGTTTGCTTGGGTAACCTGTATTTCTCTCTTTTCGAATTTTTCACTAGATAAAAAAATCACAAAAAAAATCGAAAATCCAAAATTAAAAAAAAAATTAGTTAGTTAAATACATAATTCTTGTATCATGCATTTAATCACCTAGGATCATATCATCTTAGATTTTATTTTCTTATTTTTAAATTTTCGTACCTAATAAATTATGGTGACTGCTGGAGGACCCAAGGTACGTTAAATTTCTTTTTTTCTTTAGTTAGGTGTTAGGGCGAAAACACGCACTAAGATACACGCAAGTATACGCGATCGCAAGTAATATAGAATATCTTCTAGTTCATTCCCACAGAGACTGGTTTAGGTTAAGTTCAATTTATGCACCTATGCAACAATGTATGGTTATCGTTCAATGCTAAGACAAATAACAAATTGGGTTTTGATTAAACTAAGAGATTATACTATATAGCATTAACTAAGAGAATTGAGGTTGAATTACTATATATGATAAACATGGGATTCTAACTTCAGTAAATACTTCATTCAAAGTCATTGTTCTTAACCTTAGCATGTAATGGTTATGACACTAATCAGATAACACGAAACTGATAAACGCCAACTTTCGTTGCATGAGTACCATTCTACCAAACATCAACAAAAGAGATAGAAGTTGAATAGGCACCAATTATATTGAGACCTTATATGTCTATAGAATTTGACAACATAACGATTTAAGCACAAGTTATCTATCTTGATTACATAGGGCAAGTAAGATGGTTAAATTACCTACGAATCATGCATAACAATACATGAACCTATGCTAGCATGGCAAGTTCTAAATCTCAAGATTCACTGTCACTTCAAAAGAGATTAACAAACTATCTTATATGTTAGCTACGCACATAAGACGAATAAGCACAACCAATACTAGGATATCATACAATCACCACACACCAAGATATCATATAATTAACTATTGAAATCCATAAGTAAATCCGCTAGAACCCCATGATAACGATTAGTTCATAATTGAACTCATCATCACCATGGGTTCCAATGAATGCATGGTATAAAACAAGGTCTTAATAAACTGAATAATAATTAAAGTACGAATAAACGAGATCTAGGTTCAACAAGAATGAAAACGAGCATCCAAAGTTACAACTAATTCAAAGAATCACAAGTTGAAAACAAGATCTTCTTTTTCAGAGTTGTTTTGTGCTTCTAGGTCTTCTCCTTGGTATCCCAATCTTCCCGGATGATGAAAACCCTTTTTTCAAGTATATATAAACCCATATTGGACCTGGACCCTTAAAATCGTCAAATTCCACTCAAATAGGGTTTTTCAGCGAAATCAGTCGTGCATCAGCGCGCGGCCGCCTAACACGCCTGCTAGCACGCGGTCGCCTGACACCAGCAGGCGGGCGCCTGCAGCCTTTCTGGAAAATTCTGATGAATCTCATTTTGCCCATAACTTGAGTTCTACTCGTCAGAATTAGGCGATTCAACTGCCCACGCGAAGCTAACGAGATTCTCTACAACTTGACAATGGCCTAGGATTCCAATTCTGATCACGTTTTATCATATTTCCTTTAAAAGCTCATTTCTTTATATAATTGATACCTGAAATGCAATAACACAAAAACACATCAAAATACCAACAACTTGAGTCCAAAACACCAATTTAAACTTGTAATGAAGCGTTCCAAGTGGATATAAAATCCACTTATCATACCCCAATACTTGAATCGATATTTGTCCTCAAGCATAAACATACTCAAAACTATAAAATAAACCTAATGCATGAATGCAACTACGTGAATGCAACTAAATGATAATGCAATCGATCCCCTTAGAATAACTATAACCAAATGAATAATCTAATGCCTCTAAGAATGTAATGACTTAAAACAGAGTTTGAATAAATTCCACAAACCAACTCACAAACCAGAAACGTGTGTGTGTGGAATGCTTAACAGATATCTCTCGATACTAGATCAATAACCATAACTTATCTATCATCGAAACAATCAAAAGTTTATAAACAAAATAGACAATAAACGCATTATGACTCACAACACCTCCTTTATACTAGAGTTATACAAGGATTCACGCTATTATTGAACACAAAACAAGGATGCTTATTTGACCGTGCAATGAATGAGGTCCCAAAAGACTTATGCAATAATACCCATGTAGTGAGCGTTAGGTTAGCGGATCCCAGACTATAAAAGCCTTAGGTCACTAGGCACAAAGTCCCCTAGAACTTAATAACTCGAGTATTAAAGAGCTCACTCTTGATCAATTATGCATAAACATATACTTTTTTTTCTTCTTTTTTCTCTTTTTTCTTTTTTTTATTCAATAATTTCTGAATGAGTGTGTTTCACTCCATCTCATTCAACCCTAGACTACTCATAAAAATATGAGCCGGCTACTAGCCATTTGACGTCTAGCCTTACAACAACTAGCAATAAATCCAAGTTTTTCTCCAGATAAAAAAATTAGTGTTTTTATGTCATTACGAGAATATCACAAATTCTAAATATAACCAAGTGATTAAATCTCAACAACAAACAAGTATGATCATGATTTAGATCAAAAGCAACCCTATAAGACTTTGTGAAAATATTTGTTTCTGGCATGCAAATCAATTTATTAAGACTTAAACATCCCTCTATTCGTCATCACCACACTCAAATCAACATCAACTTATCAAATATCATAGTTTATCTTAAGGGATCAAGCTAAATATGCATGCAAATGCAACTATATGAAATCATATAAAAACAAACAAATATGTCCTAAATGAACAATCATACAAAAATATGAATGAACTACAACTAAACATGCAATATGAATCTATATGAATCTATATGTGTTGTGAATATGTTGTGTACTTGATGATTACCTAAACAAAACATCTAAGTAAATTTTACTTAGTGAAATAATGTAGCACTCGACGGATAAGAATTATAGTCCCGACGGATAACTCGTTTTAGTCTCGACGGATGAGTAATCTATTATCCATCGAGTGAGTAGCTTATGTAATAATAAGTTTGTAGCACAGTGTTGTATGCACCTTTGTATAGAATCTGTAGTAGTATATAAGTCATGTTGACTTTAACTAGATATGCAGAATAGGTTGATTAACTGTACATAAGCAATGTCTTGTAATTTTGTATAAGTGAAATGAAGTCAAGTGCCAAAATAGCTATCAACGGATGCTTAACAAAGCTTCGACGGATGATCAAATGACTTTCAATGGATGTTTAAAATAGCAGTCGACGAATGATCAAGTAAGTCATCGACGGATGATCTGAAAGTCGACGGATGATCATATCAAGATTCAAACATCAGTTGAACAGTGAAAGCTGACATACAGCCGTCGAGTTGGATACAAACACACTGTGGAAGCCCATTAACTGGGTAATAGAGGACGAAAAGCAGCAAAGATCAAGACTGTTGGATTTTATATTTATTCAGTTCTTTTGACTTTTAATCTTGGTAATATAAAAACCAAGAGAGTAGCAAATAGAAAAACAACTAAGAGAGCTAAGAAACAAACACAGAGAAATCTTTGTAAGCACTATCTTTAGCATTTCCTGTGTTCTTAGTAGTTCTATTTTGTATAAGCAGCTGTGAGCATTTATGCACACAGAGTCCTCTCGATATATTAAATATATCTCTGGTGGAATTGTTTAAATCTACCAGAAAGTTTTTAAAGACTCTTGTTTTTAATTACTCTTATTTTGATTCATTAAAGTTTATATTCCGCATTGTGCTATTCAAGACAAATATATCTATAATCGAGTTGAACATTTTTATTTCAAGAAAAAGTTCAAGAATTCCATTCAACCCCCCTTCTGTAATTCTTGCTATATTGTTAAGGGACTAACAATTGGTATCAGAGCAGGCTCTTAATCTACAAAGAGTTTAAAGATCAAAACAATACAGCAAGATGAACAAGAAAGATGTTGGAGTCAAGATTCCTTTTCTTGATAAAGATAATTACCATCATTGGAAGGTAAAGATGCATCTTCATATGCTTTTTCAAGATGAGGCCTATGTGGACTGCATAGAAAGAGGCCCTCATGTTCCAATGAGAGCTGCAACAGGAAATGAACCATCTGTTCCAAAGCCAAGGCATGAATGGTCTGAACCTGATCTTGAACAAGTCAGGAAAGATAAAAAGGCCATAAACATTCTGTTCAATGGTGTTGATGCAGATATGTTTGATAACATCATCAACTGTAAGACTGCCAAGGAAGTTTGGGACACAATACAGATAATCTGTGATGGTACTGAGCAAGTAAGAGAAAATAAAATGCAGCTCCTGATTCAGTAATATGAGTATTTTCATAATGAAGAAAGTGAGTCACTCACTGACATTTTTAGTAGATTCCAAAAGCTACTAAATGCTCTTAAATTGCATGGAAGAGTCTATCAGACTAAAGACTCCAATCTGAAATTTCTCAGATCTCTTCCAAAGGAATGGAAACCAATGACAGTCTCATTGAGAAACTCTCAAGATTATAAGGAGTTTACTTTGGAGAGACTGTATGGCATTCTGAAGACCTATGAGCTTGAAATAGAGCAGGATGAAAGAATGGAGAGAGGAAAGAAGAAAGGAGGATCCATTGCACTAGTGGCCGAACTGGAAAAGGAGAAGGAAGTGAAGATGGAAGCTGTGGAATCAACTTCAAAGGCCTGTGAAAGCAAGGGTAAAGGGCTAGCTGCAGAAAGTGAAGATTCTTTGAGTCAAGATGACATGGAGGACATTGATGAGCACCTAGCATTTCTTTCAAGAAGATTTGCCGAGCTCAAGTTCAAGAAGAACTTTGGAGCTGCCAAGCCAAATAGAAACATGGTGGATAAGTCAAAATTCAAGTGTTTCAAATGTGGCTTGGAAGGGCATTTTGCAAATGAGTGTAGAAAGTCAGATTCCAGTAATAAGAGATTTGAGTCTGTGGATTATAAGCAAAAATATTTTGATCTACTCAAACAGAAGGAAAGGGCTTTTATTACACAAGAGAATGACTGGGCAGCTGATGGTTTGGATGAAGATGAGGATGTCAGCTATGTCAATCTAGCCCTTATGGACAAATCTGATGAAACATAGACAAGTTCCTCAAGCAATCAGGTAATTACTACAAACCTTGCATATTTATCTAAAGCTGAGTGTAATGATGCAATAAATGACATGTCTACAGAATTGTATCATTTGTGTGTTACACTTAAGTCCCTCACTAAAGAAAATGCTAAAATCAAAGAAAACAACTTGTTTTTGAGTGAGAGGAATAATGTGCTTGAGTCTCAGTTTGTTGAGTTTGAGAAACTAAAAATTGAGTGTATAATTGCTAAGGAGGAATTAACTGAGTCCTTGAAAAAGGAAGAAATTTTAAAGAAGTAGCTTGATCGTGAACAAGAGGTGATTAAATCATGGAAAACATCCAGAGATGTTCATGCTCAAATCACCAAGGTTCAAGGAATTGAGTCCTTTTGTGATGAAGCCTAGAAAAAGAATAAGGAGAAACTAGAACCTATTTTGGTAGATGGATTGCTGACAGATGTCTCGACGGATGATGAGGACTATCCGTCGGATAACAAAATGTGTTATCCGTCGAATGATAAAAATCCTAATCCGTCGGCTGTGAGCAAACCCATTAGCAAAGCCAAATTAACCAAGCTAAATGAAAAGTATGGGTCTGTTTCCAAGAACTTTGTTTCAGGGGAGTCAAGTCAAGCCAAGAAAGGGAAGAAGGCTAATGTTGGTCACATGACTGTCAAACAGTTGAGTGACAGACTTGAGAAGATAGAGGTAAAAACAGAGACTAAAAGGAAAAACAATAGGAATGGTAAAGTAGGGATTAACAAACATAATAACTACACACCTGACAAATATGCTCCTAGAAAAATCTGTGTCAAATGTGGTAGTGTAAATCATTTGTCTGATAATTGCAAATCTGCCATGCATACTCCCATGTCTGTTCAGCCTCAATTCTCTAACATGAATGCCATGCCTCCTATGCCTGTTAATGCTATGCCTACACAGAACATGAATGCACAGTTTGCTAACATGCCATTTGCACCTAATCCATATTATGCTGCATACAATATGCCTCAAATGCCATTTAGCATGCCTTACTGGAATAACATGTTTGCACCAAGCATGCCATTTCCTGTTAGCCATAACATGCATAATAATTCTGTTGCATCTAGTGGTTTCAAAGGCCCAACCCAAATGACTAAGGAAGAATCTGAAATTCCTAAGTCAAATGAGTTAAGACCTAAGAAACAGAAGAAGAAAGCTAACAAGGCAGGACCCAAGGAAACTTGGGTACCAAAATCAACTTGATTTGATTTTGATGTGTGCAGGGAAATAGAAGGAATCTTTGGTACTTGGATAGTGGTTGTTCAAGACACATGACTGGTGATTCTACCCTGCTCACAGAGTTTGAAGAGAGAGCTGGCCCAAGTATCACTTTTGGAGATGACAGCAAAGGTTATACTATGGGATATGGCTTGATTTCAAAGGACAATGTCATCATTGAAGAGGTTGCCTTAGTGGATGGTCTCAAACACAATCTGTTGAGTATCAGCCAGCTTTGTGATAAAGGCAACTCAGTAACCTTCAACAAAGAAACCTGTGTTGTGATTAATAATCAAAACAACAAAGTGGTTCTCACTGGTGTGAGAAGAGGAAATGTGTATCTAGCTGACTTCAACTCAACTAAAGCAGAATCTGTAACTTGTCTTCTCAGTAAAGCAAGTCAAGATGAAAGTTGGCTATGGCACAAGAAGCTATCCCATTTGAACTTCAAGACCATGAATGAGCTGGTAAAGAAAGAGCTGGTTAGAGGCATTCCTCCGGTGGAGTTTACAAAGGATGGACTGTGTGATGCCTGCCAAAAAAAAAGAGAAGCAAATTAAAGCATCTTTCAGGAAGAAACTTGATTCAGCAATTGAAGAACCTCTGCAACTGCTTCACATGGATTTGTTTGGACCAGTCAATGTATTGTCAATCTCAAAGAAAAGATTTTGCCTAATAATTGTAGATGATTTCTCAAAGTTCTCTTGGACCTATTTCTTAAAGTCCAAAGATGAAGCTAGTGAAATCATCATCAATCACATAAGGCAAGTTAACAATCATCCTGATTTCAAAGTTAGAAGAATCAGGAGTGACAATGGAACTGAGTTCAAGAACTATGTCATGAGAGCATTCTGTGAGGAAAATGGGATTTTGCATGAGTTTTCAGCAGCAAGGACTCCACAACAGAATGGAGTAGTGGAAAGAAAGAATAGATCTCTTATTGAAGCTGCAAGGACAATGCTTGAAGAATCGAAATTACCAACATATTTCTGGGCTGAAGCTGTCAACACTGCATGCTACACTCAGAACATCTCTCTGATTAATCAAGCAAAATGCAAGACACCTTATCAATTGTTCAAAAACAAGAAGCCAACTCTGAACTTTCTTCATGTCTTTGGCTGTAAATGCTATATTCTGAGAAATCAAACTGATCAAAATGGGAAGTTTGATGCTAAAGCAGATGAAGGAATTTTTGTTGGATATGCTGTTGGTAAAGCATAAAGAGTCTACAATCTAAGAACCAACATTGTTGTTGAATCTATACATGTTGTGTTTGATGATAAAAAGATTGAAGGACTAAAAGATGGAGATTACCATGAGAGCCTCAAATTCGACAATGTTGAGATGGTCAGTGATGAAAGTGATGATGAGAGTGATCAAGAAAAAGTGTCTAAGGATAATGCAGACAAATCTACTACAAATGAAGCACAAAACTTAACATCCGTCGAGTTACATAATGCTTCATCCGTCGGAAGGCAATCTGTATTATCCGTCGGAAGATAACCCGCCTCATCCGTCGATACTCAAAATTCACCATCCGTCGGGTTATCAAAAGGAGCAGGAAGTCAAGGCAGATCACCCATAGAAAGCACCCCAATCTCAAATCAAAGATCCACAAACTCAGGGGGAGTTTCTAGCAATCAAAACTCAATCACACATCAAGACAACATTGAGGTCTCTTCATTTAGGACTAATCTACCTCAACCAAGAAAATGGACAAAAGATCACCCCTTTGAACTGATTATTGGTGATGTTTCTTCCAGAGTTCAAACCAGGAGAGCAACTCAAGAAGAATGTCTATACAGCAGCTTCCTGTCTAAGGAAGAACCAAAGAAGGTAGAAGAAGCCTTATTAGATCCTGATTGGTTTTAGCTAAGCAAGAGGAGCTAAACCAATTTGAAAGGAATAAAGTATGGAAGCTGGTACCCAAGCCTAAAGGAAAGAATCCAATAGACACCAAATGGGTATTCAGAAACAAGATGGATGAAAATGGCATAGTAGTAAGGAATAAAGCAAAATTGGTTGCTAAAGGCTATTGTCAGCAAGAAGGGATAGATTTTGATGAAACATTTGCTCCTGTTGCAAGACTTGAAGTCATCATAATCTTCTTAGCCTATGCAGCCCATGCCAATTTCAAAGTCTATCAAATGGATGTCAAAAGTGCCTTTCTGAATGGAGATTTGGAGGAAGAAGTGTATGTAAGTCAACCTCCTGGCTTTGAAGATCCAAATTTCCCAGAGTATGTCTATTATCTACTGAAAGCACTTTATGGACTGAAGTAAGCACCTAGAGCCTGGTATGACACTTTATCAAAGTTCCTTTTGGAAAGTCACTTCACAAGAGGTACTGTAGATAAAACTTTATTTTTCAGAAATGTGAATGGCTCTAACATACTTGTTCAAATTTATGTAGATGATATTATTTTTGGCTGTACAGATGAGAAACTTTGTAAAAAGTTTGCCAAACTGATGCAAAGCAAGTATGAAATGAGTATGATGGGAGAACTAACTTACTTTCTTGGTTTACAAGTTAAGCAAGTTAGTGATGGAATATTCATTAGTCAAACTAAATTTATTTTTGATCTTTTAAAGAAGTTTGATCTAATGGATTGCACATCTGCAAAAACTCCCATGGCCACTGCAACTAAGCTTGAACTAAACACTACTGAAAAGTCTGTGGACATTTCAAGTTATAGAGGCATGGTTGGCTCACTTCTGTACTTAACAGCCAGTAGGCCAGATATAATGTTTGCTACATGTTTGTGTGCTAGATTTCAGGCTGATCCTAGAGAGTCTCATTTGATAGCTATTAAAAGAATTTTCAGATATCTCAAAGGAACACCAAACCTTGGCATTTGGTATCCTAGAGATTCTGGTTTTGATCTAACTGGTTATTCAGATACAGATTATGCAGGTTGCAGAATTGATAGAAAAAGCACAACAGGAACCTGTCAATTTTTAGGAGACAAGCTTGTGTCCTGGTTCAGTAAAAAGCAAAATTCAGTTTCTACTTCCACAGCTGAAGCTGAATATATTGCTGCTGGCAGTTGCTGTGCACAGATTTTATGGATGAAAAATCAATTGCTAGACTATGGTTTGCAAGTTGAAAGGATTCCTATTTTCTGTGACAACACAAGTGCAATTGCCATCACTGAAAATCCAGTTTAACATTCAAGGACAAAGCATATAGACATCAAGTACCATTTCATAAGGGAACATGTAATGAATGGTACTGTAGAGTTACATTTTGTTCCAAGTGAGAAGCAACTTGCAGATATTTTTACCAAGCCACTTGATGAATCCACCTTTTCTAGGTTGGTAAGTGAGTTAGGTATGCTTAATTACTCTTGAATTTATCTGTATTATTCTTGCAATTTGAAAAGAAGCCAGAAATTTAGTTGATTTTTAGTCTTGGATGAAATTTTGGCTAAGTCAAAATTTGTATCTCGACGGATGACCATTATCCATCGGGTTGAGTCATCCGTCGATATACAAATTGTAAATAAAAATCAATTACTTTTCTGGAATATTTTAAAGCTCGACGGATAACATTTTATCCTCATCCGTCGAAGTATCTAAATCTGAACCATTAATTCCCTGAACATTATCCATCGAGTATACTTACAGTTTATAAGCTTTACACGACGGATAATGGGTGGAATTTTTAAAAGCTTATTTTAAAACGGTCGTTTTAGGCAATTTCTATTGGGTAATTTACTTCTCTTTATTATTTTCATCCGTTGAGTCTGAGCAAAGTATAAAAGCCTATTTCATTCTAATCATTTTCTTTTATCATTCTCAAATTCAACTGTGTTATTTCATTCTCTCTCAAGCAAAAATCCTCTTTCTCTTCAAGCTTTTCTTCTCTAACAATGGCACCCGTAGTAAAGATCATGTCACAGACTGGGTTCATCTATGAGAAGAACAACTTCACTTCCTTGGTCAATAAGGGGATTCAGCAATCTGAAGACTATCATAAGATAATGGACTTCGTGAAGAACTGCAAGTTAAGTTTTGCTATGCTGGAATCACCCACAATCTATTGTGAAGTTGTTGAGGAAATGTGGACAACAGCAATCTACAACTCTACTGACAAAACCATCACTTTGACCATCAAAGGTAATGATTTCTGTATCAATAGTGATGTAATAAAAGCATGTTTCAAGATTCCTGATGATAATGTAACTGCACCACACACTGACACTGATATTGTCAATATGCTTAATTCCATTCATTATGCACTTCCTACTGTAAAACTAAGTGAAATTAGAAGACTAGGTCTTAGGAAGGAATGGAGTTACTTGTGTGATGTAGTAACTAAAGTCTTTTCTGGAAAAATCAGTAATTTTGATTCTGTGAACATTTCCATGCTTAACATGCTATACATGCTAGTTACAGACAAATATTATAATTTCAGTGACCTTGTTGTGTATGAGTTAGGTTTTAAATTAGGTGACTTAGCCAAAAGAGGAAAGAATATTTACTATGTTAGATTTTTTATGCTTTTGGCTAACCATCTTTGTCAAGAGATTGAACTTGAGAACCCAAACAACAAATTAGCTTGTTGGGTTCAAGAGAGAAGAATCATTGCAGACTTGAACAGAGCCAACCATCACAAGGATGTGCCTATGTTCTATTTTCCTGTAATGCTGACACCTCAGGTAAGTAAGGTAAGTTTATCTATACCCTCAACTATTCCAATCTCTTCTATTTCTTTGACTTCAGGCATAGCTATGGAAACTGTGAAAATGACCCAACAGTTGCCTGCCAAAGCTGCCAAAACAACTGTAATTCCCAAATCCAAATCAAAGAAAACCCCCTCTGGTATCTCTCAAAAGGTACCAGTTGAAAAATCTACCAAAGCCAAAGAGGGGAGTGTGAAGGAGGGTAAGATAGGTGAGGGAAGGGGTGAACATCAAAGAAACCCCAAGGATAAGGTTGGAGAGATGAGTGAATCCCAGCCTAGCCACACTGCAGTTTCCCAACAAACTGCAGTGCTTAAAAAGGACAGAAGCTCACTTCTAGCTGCATCCTCCCAAAAGGATGTGGCTATTGAACAAAGCTCTCATCCAAGAGCACAGGCCAAGAGGGTTAGGGACACAAGCTCACACCAAACTTACACTAGAAAGAAGAAATCCAAAACAACTGGGGATGCATAGGGCACACAATTAATGCAAACTGGTGCTAAAGACACAGTCCCTGCACCTTCTCAAATTCAGATTGATGTGGCTCCAATAAATGTGGAGTCACAGCCAAAATCTCTCATTATAGAAGCCACTGAAACACAATACTCACCAACCAACTCACTGGAAGTGGACATGATAAACACTTCAATTCATGATTCCCCTTCTTTAACTCTGTTGGGGAAGCCAAAATCCAGTGCAAGTGAGCATCATCTTTTAGATGATTTGTTGGCTCACTTGCCAATACTTTCTGATTCTATTGTGACATCTGTGCCTCAAATAACTTCAATCAACACAGAGTCAACAATAGTTTCTCTTCCCACCTCATTCATTTCCACTCTCTCGATGGATATTGCTCATCCGTCGAGTAGTGATTGTATCCCGACGGATAAGCTTAACAGCAGTTATCCGTCGGATAGCTTTACCACTCACCCGACGGATATCACTTATTCGTCGAGTGTCTCTGCACAACTTCAAACTTCAATAATTTCAAGTGCAGAAGATTTGGTGGTAATACAATCACTCTTAGGACTGAGAGAGGAGAGTGCATTGAGTGAGAGGTTGGGTTGCTCCCAGGCAAAAGGAGAGGAAAAGAGTGAATCTCAGCAATCCATTCATTCAGGATTGGCAAAAGTGAGTGAGAGGAGTCCCACCTTATTAGGTGAAGGTGAGGGTGTGAGGGTGGGGAGCCAGGGTGAGACCCTGATGCAACAAAAGAGAGAACATGAGAGAAAAGTAGGTACTGGAGAAATAAGGATGGAACCAACCATTGCTAGTGAGTCAATGATTGTGGATGATGCTGAAAAGGAAAGACAATTTCAGCAACATTACAAAGCTGTTATTGATAACATTTCCTTGGATGCTGACACTTTTACTCACCCTGTTTCAGCCTATCAACTGTTGGCTGCTTAGGGCAATGTGGAGGCAGAGCAGACTTTGCACTTAGTGCACACCACAGAATCTCTTCAAAGAGATAAAGATGCTGTAAACAGGATGCCTCCTCAAGCTGGAGAGCCATCTGAAGAATTTGGAGTAAATTCTGATGATGATGACTCTAGTTCTTTGAATGCTAGCATGAACTTAGGGGGAGCTGAAGGCCCAAGTTCTGCTTTAAGTTTACCTGAATGGGCATGGGCAAAGGAATTTACACCAGGACAATTTGAGGTGTCTTTGGTAAAACAAGTAACATCTATTCAGCAAGCCCTTCAGGAAGCTTCAGATGCTGGTACCAAGGCTGTTCTTAAAGCTCATCTAGACTCTTTGCACTTAATGAAGATCCAACACTCAAGACAGAATATCAGTGTGGATGAATTGAAAAAGGAGATAGCTGACTTAAAGACATACAACTCTGAGAAGCTGGATTCAATAATGCCATATGGTACCATGCATGATCTATTACTAAGGTTGAGAAGAGAATCAGATTCTGACAAGAAGATAGCCAAGCTGGAGACCAGAGTTCAAGTTATTGAGAATTCAGTGGCTCTACTTCTTCAAAATCAACAGACTCGGACAAATCTTCTCATGCAACTGGCTAAAGCACAAGGCCTAACTCCTCCACTTGATGATAACAAAAAGGGGGAGAGAGAATCAAGTAAGGGGGAGAAAGGACCAACTGAGGGGGAGAACATTTTAGTTCAAATCAGCAAAGTAATTGTACCTTCAATTACTATCTCCAAGCCACCAGTTGTAGATGGTATAGATCTTATAAATGCAGCAGCAGCAAATTTGAAAGATGCTGATAAAGAAGAGTTGACTCTGATCAACTGGAAAAAGATTGATGAGGAAATATAGAAAAAGTTTCAATTAGTCAAGGAACCAGATCAGTCAGCCATCCATCACTCTCATGTCAAGCCAATCAATGTGAATGAGATGAGTATGAACTATCTGGAGAAAGGACAATCTTCCTGCATCAAGACTAAAAAGGCTGAGATAATTCTTAAACCAAGGGCAAACTATCCAAAGTCATCTTTGAAGAACCCTATGGATACTGTGTATGAGACACCCAAGCCTGATGAAAAGAAGCTTCTGTCAAGATCTATTCTCCTCTACAAAGATCCAGCTGATTCAGCCTCAAGAAAGAGAATTGCAAAGATATTCAGAAATGGGAAGGAAATTTGTGTGGTAGCTGGACATCCACAATTTGCTCATGCAAAGGAAGAAGAAAAGAGGCAAGCTGCTCTAGATGCAAAGAAGTCTAAACAAAAGAAAGAACAGTTTGCTATCTTGACCAAGCTACAGGCTGTGAACTCTTCTCAACAAATTCCCTCTCAACCAACTCAAGCTACTGAATCAAAGAAGAAGATTGAAGAACAGAAGAAATCTCCAAGAAAGAAAGAACTGGCTAAAAGAACAAAAAGAAAGTTGGATATTGTTAACAAGGAATTGGAAGATCAATTTCCAATGGAATCCACTAAAGCTGAAACTCAAGCATCAAAGCCCTCTGTGGTATTTGAAGACATAAGGGTGGTGGACCCCTACAGGAACATACATGGAGAGCCTATTGTGCCAAAGGATGAGCCAATAGAGTGGGATAAATTACCAATTTCTGACTTCAACTTGCCAATTCTCACCAAGCCAAGAAGGACAAAATCAAGGGCAGTCAAGAAAGTGAAGCTGTCACCTCTCAAATCCAAGGCAGTAGTCAAAGCTCAACTCAAGATCAACAAGGGAGACTACTTGTACTTGTGTGACATCAAAGAATTCTCATACCTAAACCTTTATCTGGAGGAGCTGGATGAGGTAAGGGCAATTGATGCATACAGAAACCTACCTGAAAGGTTGGTATTCAAGTACAAAGGAGGAAGAGAGATTCAGTGGCCTCTTCACAGGATACTTCAAGAAAGCCAAGTTGTGTTGATCAAAGTCTATTCATCCTTCAAGAAAAACTTTGGGTTTAATGTAACTGCAAGAAGATTAGTATTGAAGAAGATTGAAGAGCTAAGGAGTGTTAGAGCCAAAGATGCACTACCCAAAACTCTTAGCATCCCATACACAGGGAGAAGAGTGCATCTAAGGCCCTACTGGCTGATGGAATTCATGGATGACAATGGTGTGAGAAGATTCTTCAGATTAGAAGATCAATTGAGTATTCCTAGCAATGAGACTCTCTTGGAAATGCAGGAAATGTTAGATCTCTCAGAATCTGATGAATTAGAATTCCACAGACAGCTCCAGAATCAAATTGAAGAAAACAACAGAAAGCTTGGAAGAAGATCCAGACCTTCAAGAAACTAGAAAAATCTGCTCAGGCTAGAGGAGCATCTTGAACTGACCGTGAGCCAAACCTTGTATATCCTGTTTAAATTGAAGCACTCTCAGTTTTATCTACTTATCTTTAAAGATATATGTTTAGGATGTTTTGTTATCATCAAGTATCTCTTAATTTATGGCTACAATTCCAGTAGACATAAATTGGGGGAGATTGTTGTGAATATGTTGTGTACTTGATGATTACCTAAACAAAACATCTAAGTAAATTTTACTTAGTGAAATAATGTAGCACTCGACGGATAAGAATTATAGTCCCGACGGATAACTCGTTTTAGTCTCGACGGATGAGTAACTTATTATCCATCGAGTGAGTAACTTATGTAATAATAAGTTTGTAGCACAGTGTTGTATGCACCTTTGTATAGAATCTGTAGTAGTATATAAGTCATGTTGACTTTAACTAGATATGAAGAATAGGTTGATTAACTGTACATAAGCAATGTCTTGTAATTCTGTATAAGTGAAATGAAGTCAAGTGCCAAAATAGCTATCAACGGATGCTTAACAAAGCTTCGACGGATGATCAAATGACTTTCAACGGATGTTTAAAATAGCAGTCGACGGATGATCAAGTAAGTCATCGACGGATGATCTGAAAGTCGACGGATGATCATATCAAGATTCAAAGATCAGTTGAACAGTGAAAGCAGACACACAGCCGTCGAGTTGGATACAAACACACTGTGGAAGCCCATTAACTGGGTAATAGAGGACGAAAAGCAGCAAAGATCAAGACTGTTAGATTTTATATTTATTCAGTTCTTTTGACTTTGTAATCTTGGTAATATAAAAACCAAGAGAGTAGCAAATAGAAAAACAACTAAGAGAGCTAAGAAATAAACACAGAGAAATCTTTGTAAGCACTATCTTTAGCATTTCCTGTGTTCTTAGTAGTTCTATTTTGTATAAGCAGCTGTGAGCATTTCTGCACACAGAGTCCTCTCGATATATTAAATATATCTCTGGTGGAATTGTTTAAATTCACCAGAAAGTTTTTAAAGACTCTTGTTTTTAATTACTCTTGTTTTGATTCATTAAAGTTTATATTCCGCATTGTGCTAATCAAAACAAATATATCTATAATCGAGTTGAACATTTTTATTTCAAGAAAAAGTTCAAGAATTCCATTCAACCCCCCTTCTGTAATTCTTGCTATATTGTTAAGGGACTAACAATATGAACTATATGGACACACACAAACTAATCCTTACATTATCACCCCCAAACTTAAATTTTTCATTGTCCTCATTGAAGGCAACAATAAGGATTTCAGGCATACCTAGTTGTTAGGAGGATCATCCTCTTCGGGTGGAGGATCGGGTGGCCAATCAACCTCAACACTAGTGTCTCGGAAAATAGTGCCCAAAACCTATGTCAAATCCGCAGCGGAATGATAGTGAATGTCGTGCATGGCCTCCATATGCCTAGTCAATCACCTGTACTGCGCATCACCAAAACCAGTCCTATCAACTTCCTGCTGCGCCTGAGAAGAACCCTCTATAGGCACTGGAGGATCCGTTCGGCTACCCTCTACATCATCAAAAATATACCTCAACCCCTTGTCAAGGGGTGCACCTAAGAATGCATAACTCAAGTGATCTGGCAGTAGGTTGAGCTCAAGTGTGGGAGCATCTTCAATAGATGACTCGAGACGCTCCTGAGAAATTTTTAGCGCTGCTAACCCAATAGAATCGAATGGCATATCCACCTTCCTCTTCCACGGAGGTGCATCCAAAACCTGCAGGTGCTCTACTCCTTCCTTGTCATCAATAACTGATTTCCCCATTAAGGATCTCTCTAAGGTATCTGTCTTTGGCAATTGCTCAACCTTCGAATTCACGACAGAGTCTACCCACTCTACTTTAAAGCACTCTTCTTTAGTTGTGGGAAACTTTATTGCCTTGAACACATTAAAAGTGACCTTCTGATCATGAACCTTCATCGTAAGCTCTCCTTTTTGTACATCGATCATAGTTCGGCCTGTAGCCAAGAATGGTCTTCCCAAGATGACGGGAATCTTCTTATCTTCCTCAAAGTCTAGAATGATAAAATCAGCAGGAAAGATGAGCTTATCCACCTTGACCAAGACATCCTCCACTATACCTCGTGGATAAGGGATGGAACGATCAGCTAGTGGCAATGACATGTATGTTGGTTTCGGATCAGGCAGACCAAGCTTCTTGAAGATAGATGTAACACCCCCAGATCCGGGGTCAGGGATCCGGGTCGTCACGGTCTTTCTTTCCATAATTATTACTTAACTTAATTAATAATAAACAACCTCATGTTGTGACCCCACACTAACACACACCACCACACGTCATAGTCTCAGAGATGAAATTGAAATAAGTACAAGTCCTTGAATCCACAATTAAAAGTTATTACAACCCAAAATGATTACTTGATAAGTTTACAGTTAATTGCCATTATCTTCCACAAGTTATAATTATACATAATTGATTCTCAAAAGTAGAATGTCTGATTTACAGATAGATCTACCTCTGCAGCTATAGCAGCTATGATCTCAACGGGAAGGCGTGGGGCGCTTCCCACGCTCTTGCGTTGGGTCTGCTTGAGCCTGGCCATCTTTCCTAACTGTTGTTGTGTGATGAAGAAATGAAGCAAGAGTGAGCATTACAGCTCGCAAGATAATATATAGTGTAAACAATAACGCAAGCATCTAAATGGATAACTTGCTGGAAACCTTTATCAGGTGAAAGATAATTACTTACTGGATATAAGCAAAAATAAGGGATGAAGTTATCGAATACTTCACTATACTTATATCATTTATAAAGCTATTTGAACTACCACTGTTCAAAGTATTATAGGTTTCAAAAGGGTTATCCCATAGATGAGACCACAAGTTAAGACTTGAATAAATTCAATCTTTAAAATATTATTGAATGAAATAAAGTTACGAGATGCTTTATTTAGTCCCGATATATATATCCACATATATATCTCTTAAACATTTCCTGGAACCTCTGTTATGTAAGGTATGAATAGAGTTTGAAACATCCAATGAATTTTGGAAAGGAAAAGAATTTTGGCTAAAACCCGATATCTTGCTGATCAGGCAAAGATACCAATAAGTAACCTTTTCTACTAGTAGATGGATGAATCCCCCACCGGTCATCACCCTGGCCTCATAAGGACCTTGTGCTGGACCGCCACCCGGCCTCTTACGCGTTGATGGACTGCCACCCAGCCACTTACACTTTCATAGACCGTACCCCGGCCTGTCACTTATGCCGACTCAATTAGATGGACTTACTTCCCGAACATTGGGCAAGTAATCAATTCACTTATTTTCTCAAAACAGCAACCACGTTGCGAATGTAAAATACACCATAGAGCTGGATCCCCCAGGTTTTGAGCGAGTATTTAAATCCCCTTTGAAAGGAAGATCTTAAATATAAAAAAGAGTTTTGGGGTCCACTCTAACTTTAAAAATCATTTTGAAGACTCGATAACATTTTTAAGAATGTTTGGAGTACTGCTGATTTATTAAAATAAATCAGTCCCGATATATTAGAAATATCTGAATATTATTATTTAAATAATATTCTCATAAAGATAATCCTTATAAAAATAATCGAAGTAGAAGTTTTAAAACTCATACTTGAATGAATATTAAATAATCAAAGATATACTTATACGAAAGTACTATCATTATTTGAATAATCGAAAATAAGTTTGATTATCGAAACATTATTCTTTAATAAAATAAAGAATATTATTAAATAATAAGCGGAGTCATAATACCTCGAATGGATATTATAAATAATATTCATTAAATAAAATAACGGAGTCATACATCCTCAAATGAATATCCAATAAATAATCATTAAATGTAATAAACAGAGTCATAAGTCCTCGAATAAATATTCAAATAATATTCATTAAATAAAATAAAGTTATCGAATAAACCTTATTCGATTAATAGTTTTGAAAACTATTCATATATATATATATATATATAATATACTCGGGAACATCGACTCCCGGTTTAGAAATATGTTCATCTTTTGATCCCCTATACTAAGGGTAAACTCAAATACCGCTTATCTCTAGCATAGGTATTATGCAACTATAAGCATTTGAACCAACAGATATATAAATCAAGAATATGAAACAGGCATGCATATATATACCATATCACATGCTACAATATATCGCAAGAATTTGCTAATAACAAATATGCATTTATCACAAGATCATGCATATACACATATACATCACAACAACAGTTATACAGGTAGAAAACTTGCCTGAGCGACTGAGGGTTACAAATGGCTCGGGACGAGTCTGGTAACCTATAAACAACATGTGAGTTGGAATTAAACCAAAGTCACTTGTAAATCTATACTTTAACCAAATTAGACTCTAACGCTCGCTTTGCGCTTACTGATTCTCTTAAGTCACTCGAGTACCCTCGGCTCCACCATTTTTAATAATTTAACCATTACGAGTTTTAAGGCGATTCCTTCGCGAGTGTCTTACCAACTGCCTAACCCACTTAACATAATTGTTTCATACACTAATTAACCCTTTTTAGGTCTTTAACCTATGTTTCAAAGTAAGGCGAGCGGTAATGTTTCGTTCGCGAAACGTCGTTACTTAAAACGGCCGTTTCTCCTAAACCGTACATCGGAATCAAACGAACCACATATCAAAAAGAAGCTCGTAACATGAACTATCTAAACATGGCAATGGTCAAAACCTAGCAGGGAGTTCTCGGGTCCTAATGTTATGAACAAAAACAGTCTAAAGTAAATCGGACATTACGACGGCTATGTTTACGCGATTTCCCAATTTTATACCATTCCAATTCAACCACCAATCAATCTCAATCCATTCATACAACCAAAATCCATCCTCACTAAATCATAACAGCCCCAATCAACTCAACATTAAAATTTATACTTATTCTTAAACTTGAATTTAAACTATACTTAAGTCCTTTAACCAAACCATAAGATTTCAACATTCAATTCACCACCATTCCAACCCAAACTCTAAACCAACAAGCATTAAGCTACTCTATTACCATAACTATCAAAATCATCCTAATATACAAAGTAAAGCTAGGGTTTGGAGATGTTATACCTTCCTTGAAGTGATGTGAATAGCTAGGAAGCCTTAAGAAGCCTTGAGATGTCTTTAGGATGCTTGGATCTTAAAGGAAAAACAAGAAAAATCAAATTAAAAACCTTGAAATCACTATTTATTGTCTTCTTCATTGATTTCTTGGAGAATATTGAGAATGAATTGGAGGCTTAAACTCATAGGATAGCCATAACTATGCATAAGGAGTACTAGAGAATTATCTTACCAATTTAGGAAACTTAGAACTTAGATTTTGAAAATTTTCTTCTTGAAAATGGAAAAATCCGAGAGCAAGCTTCTTGGTGAAGAGAAATAAAATTTTTGTTTTGATGAAATGATTTGTTTTGGCTTGGTGGATGTAGTTTTGTTTGGATTTTTGGTTAATTACCTTATTAACCTTGTCTTTGTGTGGTTATAAACCAACCACATCTCCTCCCTCCCTATGTCATGCTTACATCACCTTATTGTGTCATCATCTATTACTTGCCCTCTCCTTATTGGTTGGATGACCTCATCATCCCTAACCTCCTTGATTAACTTCCTAATTGTTTACCTAATGATCGCTGATCTGTTATACGGTTCGCTTAACTTTCATTTTCGTTTATCGTTTGAGGGATCATACCCGAGATCTTATTACTTGGGTTTCCTTAACCTTTCTCAATACATTATAATCCTTTTATGATCCTTTCTTATAATCCTTTTTTTTAATTCCTTTTTATCCTGTTACCTTATACTCAATTCTTTCCGTATCTAGTGGATTTTCGGGAAAAATCAAAGTGTTCGGAATTGGATTCTGAAGATCTTTACATACACTTATATACCATATAGAGTACTAATAAAATCTCAGAATATCCATAACAGAACCCCTACATAGTGTGGCATGAAAAATTTTCTCATTCAGCAAAAACACTATTCATAAGGGTTACAAAAAGTTCAAAATTTTGGGGGTTATTACAGTCTCCCCTCCTTAAAAGGATTCCGTCCCGGAATCAAATAGAAAACAAATGGGGGTACTTCTCTAGCATTGCGCTCTCTAGTTCCCAAGTTGATTCTTCCACATTATGATTCTGCCATAGCACTCTGACTAGCTTGATCACTTTGTTCTGAAGCACCTGCTCCTTCTTATCTATAATCCTTACTGGCTTCTCCACGTAAGTCGGATCTGGTTGCATATCCACCTGCTCGTACTCCACTATGTGTCTGGCATCCCGATGATACTTCCTTAGCATTGACACATGGAACACATTATGAACTTGTTGCAAGTTAGGGGGTAAGGCTAGCTCGTAAGCTAACTTTCCAATCCGTCTTAATATCTCAAAAGGTCCAATGTACCTTGGGCTTAGTTTTCCTTTCTTTCCAAATCTCATTAATCCCTTCCAAGGGGATACCTTCAGCATTACTAAGTCCCCTACTTCATATTCCTTGTCCTTTCGGGCTAGATCTGCATATTTCTTCTGTCTGTCTTGGGCTGCTACAAGCCGCCCTCTGATAAGATCCACTATGTCTTTGGTCCTTTGGACCACTTCGGGTCCGAGCATCTTCCGCTCCCCTACTTCATCCCAGTATAAGGGAGATCGACACCTTCTTCCATACAGGGCCTCATAAGGCGGCATTCCGATGCTAGCATGAAAGCTATTGTTATAAGAAAACTCGATCAACGGCAAGTGATCATCCCAATTTCCTTTAAAGTCTATTGTACAGACTCTCAACATATCCTCTAGTGTCTGGATGGTCCTTTCACTCTGCCCATCCGTCTGGGGATGGTACGCGGTACTCATATTTAACTTGGTCCCTGCACATTCTTGAAAGCTCCTCCAAAATCTGGAGTTAAATCTGGGGTCTCGGTCTGAGACAATGGACGCTGGGACTCCATGTCGCGTCACTATTTCCTTAAGGTAAATGTCCACCAGTCTATCGACTGTGTATCTTTCATTGATAGGAATGAAGTGAGCTGACTTTGTCAGTCGGTCTATAATTACCCATATGGCGTCATGATTGGCTTTCGTCCTTGGCAAGCCTACAACAAAATCCATCGCTATATGTTCCCATTTCCACTCGGGAATCTCCAGGGGTCGTAAAAGTCCACTGGGTCTCTGGTGCTCTGCCTTTACTCTTTGGCAAGTCAAACATTTGCTTACCCATTCTGCTACGTCCCTCTTCATGTTGGGCCACCAGTAATATTCCTTCAAATCCCTATACATCTTGGTACTTCCCGGGTGAATGGAATACCTTGAACTATGGCTTTCATCCAAAATCTCATCTTTAAGCTCTTGAACGTTCGGAACCCAAATCCGGTAGAAGTACCTCATTATCCCTTTATCATCTTTCTCAATATGGATCTCTTCTCCAGTCATTGACTCTCTGCCCTCATTCATCATTCTTTCTTGGCACAATCTAATCTTTTCTAATAACTCTGGCTGCATTGATATCTCAAACAGCTTTTCAGTTCCAGTTCCGGTTACCTTTACTTCTATTTCCATTCTTTCGAAATCCCTGATTAATTCCTCCGAAGTCATTATCATTCTGAGCCTTTCCTTTCTACTGAGGGCGTCAGCCACCACATTGGCTCTCCCCGGATGATATAGAATCTCACAATCATAGTCCTTGATTAGTTCTAACCATCTCCTCTGGCGCATGTTGAGCTCTTTCTGCGTAAATATGTACTTGAGGCTCTTATGGTCTGTGAAGATCTCGCACTTCTCTCCATACAAGTAGTGTCTCCAAATTTTTAAGGCAAAAACTATAGCCGCAAGCTCAAGGTCATGGGTAGGATATCTAATCTCGTATTCCTTTAGTTGTCTCGACGCATACGCAATCACTTTACCGTGCTGCATAAGCACATACCCTAATCCTTTGTGCGACGCGTCACTATATATCACAAAATCTCCTTTTCCGTCTGGCAATGCCAACACCGAGGCCGTTACCAACCTTTTCTTTAATTCTTGAAAACTGTTCTCGCATTTCTCCGTCCATTCAAACTTCTCTGTCTTACGAGTAAGTCGTGTCAAAGGGGCTGCGATCTTCGCAAAGTCCTGTACAAATCTACGATAGTAGCCGGCCAATCCTATGAAACTCCTTACCTCTGTGGGTGTGGTTGGCCTTTCCCAATTTGAGACTGCCTCTATCTTGGAGGGGTCGACCAATACTCCTTTATTGATCACATGTCCTAAAAACTGTACTTCATTCTGCCAGAATTCACACTTCGAGAATTTGGCATATAACTGTTCCTCTCTGAGTATTCCTAGAGCTATCCTCAAATGCTCTGCATGTTCTGCCTCAGTCCTTGAGTAGATCAAAATATCATCGATAAAAACTATCACACACTTGTCCAAGTACTTATTAAATACTCTATTCATTAAATCCATGAAAGCCGCTGGGGCGTTGGTTAATCCAAAGGACATTACCAAGAACTCAAAATACCCATACCTGGTACGGAACGCTGTCTTGGGGATATCTTCGGGTTTAATCTTTAGTTGGTGATATCCAGTCCTCAGGTCAATCTTGGAAAAATAAACAGCATCCTTTAGCTGGTCGAACAGATCGTCTATTCTAGGTAACGGGTACCTGTTCTTTATGGTTAGCTTGTTCAACTCTCGATAGTCGATGCACAGCCTCATGCTCCCATTTTTCTTCTTAACAAATAAAACTGGTGCTCCCCACGGAGACACACTGGGTCTTATCATACCCTTATCCAAGAGTTCCTGCAATTGGATAGCTAATTCCTTCATTTCTAACGGGGCTAACCGGTAAGGTGCTTTTGAAACTGGCGCCGTCCCTGAGGCCAATTCAATAGCAAATTCAATCACTCTATCGGGTGGTAATCCCGGAAGGTCTTGTGGGAATACATCTTCAAATTCATTGACTACTGGAATATCTTGTAAGTTGGGCACCTCCTTTTGCGTGTCCACCACATAGGCTAGGTAAACCTCATTTCCTTTTCGTAGCATCCTTCTGGCCTGGGCCATAGTCAAAAATTTCTGCGTCTGCCTCTTTTCTTTAAATATAACTTCTTTCTTTCCTGGGATATTTAACTTAACTTTCTTCCCCTTACAGTCTATCTGCGCATCATTGCTAGATAGCCAGTCCATTCCCAAAATTACATCAAACTCCCCTAATTTAAAAGGAATCAGATCAACACTAAAAGATTGCTCCCCTATGCCTAACTCACAGGCGGGGTGAATCTGGTTAACAGGAATAATTTCATGATTGGCTATTTCTACTTGCAAGGGTTCTACCAAGGGTTCAGCCTTAAGTCTTAACTTACGCGCAAAGTCCCTTGATATAAAAGATTTAGTTGCTCCTGAATCAAATAAAACGTTTGCACTGACTGAATTTAGAGAAAGGGTACCTGCTATCACATCTGAATCTTTCATAGCATCCTGGATTGACATGTTGAAAGTCCTTGCAGTAGGTGGCTTATTAGAAGCAACCCTGCTTGCTCCCGAAGCTGCTGGTTTGTTTATTGGGCATTCC